>NC_133715.1:2302500-2725000 GCF_048934315.1 Petromyzon marinus | reverse complement strand
TTTCCATAAAGATGTTGTCCTTTATTATAAAAAAAATATATATATTATACACAACTTTTAACTACAAGGCTGAAATGTTGTCAACATATTGCCCGATATATATACTTTATGTTTCTGAAACGGGTAAACTTGAGCGATCTTCAACGGAGCACAACAAGAAGGATTTGGAACAATCTCAGCGGAGATGTTGGCGAAAATCTGGGGACTCCCTCAATTTTCTCTGCTAGTGGAAGGAATATGCATAGGTTTCGGACTATTAAGCCGACACGATGCAATCTTCATCCCCTTAAGTGTTCAGTTTTTATAAGCCTGGCACAAACCGCTATCTCATAATTATTTAACAATATATGATATATATTCTTGGTTCTTTCGGTAAAGTCACGTTGAAGGGAAACAATAAAATAATAAAATATATAAAACAATTAAATTCTCACGACGTTTTGACTGCGACACAAGAAGTCATCATCAGGTGTGAAAACCAACGGCAAGAACATTTGAAAGAAGTGGCGGTTTGTATTTGTTTATTTATTTTTAAACGTTAGAACCACGGATAGCGATTTGATAGTTTTTTTAGATGGACGAGTCCATCTATGTTCGGAAAAGAGGAGGGGGAGACGAAAAATTAATGTATGCTGTCTGAAATCCACATATACAAACACAGAGACAATTTCAACCGAGAGGATGGATTCTGGCTTAGCAATCACTGGAAGGATTTGATAAACAAGTTCGGGTCTTAATTGATTGTTCACGCTTACGGTGGCTTTCAGACAGCATACATTAATTTTTCGTCTCCCCCCTCCTCTTTTCTGAACATAGATGGACTCGTCCATCTAAACAAACTGTCAAATCGCTATCCGTGGTGCTCACGTTTAAAAATAAATACGTAGAAACCGCCACTTCTTGCAAATGTTCTTGCCGTTAGTTTTCACACCTGATGATGACTGCTTGTGTTTCAGTCGAAATGTGATAATTTTATTGTTTTATATATTTTTTTATTATTTTATTGTTTCCCTTTAACGTGACTTTACCGAAAGAACCAAGAATATGAATCACTGCAGTCACGAAAGCTTTAAATCAAATATATAATATTCCTATGGATATCCTCCATATTATTGTCCCTTCTTTGCACAAACATATATCACCGAATGTCACACGTATATTTAGTGAGCGGCAACCATATTTGTCCGGTTAAGAGTGATCTTTTGGCTATTTGCAGTGTGTTTTATTGTGGGAGGTGGGGTCTTATTGCGAGCATTACAAGCTCACATTCTCCGCCTTCTACCTGTATACACATTCCCTGAAAATTGGCCTGCGTGCGTGTGTGTGTGTGCGGTCTGGCCAACTTCCTCCGCAGACAGTGACGGACTCATGCAATTTCAAACAGCAGCAGCAGCGGAGTGAGTGAGTGAGTGTGTGGGTGGGTGGGAATTCAGCCACAGTCTCGGCTCCGGTTCACAAAGCCTAGCAAGCCAAGCGCAGGGAAATTGCTTGCAGACATTGGGCCGTGGGTGGGTGGGTGGCTCTAGCGAACAGAGCCTCACCTCCTCAAACCCACTTTTACCAGCTTAGCATTCGACTGCAGCATAACGGTAGTCAAAGACCTCTCACAGACGGGTTTGGTGATCGGGGCTTTTTCCAGCGCCGCTCCCCCAAATTTTTTTTTTACTATTTGCCTTTGCGCTGATGAGACAATCGGAGTCGTTAGATGTATTTGAGTCCCGTCTTGAATACTCACCTCTCTAAACTGGCCTTCACCTCACGAGTTCTGGCCGCTTACCCTGTGCAGGTCCGGGTTATGTCCTGCTTCCCATGCACGGCGAATTGGCATCTACGGTGTAAATGCGCCTTACAAATGTGAATTATTATTATTACATAACGTGGTAGACTGACGGAATTGGTAAATCCGTGCGAATTAAATTATATATATTAGATAATTAATGTTCAGAAACAAGAAGGCGCAAGTCCACCACTCGCAGAGCACGTGGGAGACTGATGCAATCAGTAATCCTGCGGCAGTATAATACATTAACCGCGACGTAATCCTCAGCGTCATTGTCGACAACATCATTTACAAAAACGTACAAGCCGAAAATGTTACGTCTTCGTCATACGTCTGTCTCTCCACGTAAAAAAAGAAACAATTCCGTTCACAACTCGAGCGTCCCAACGGGATTCTGGGCAGTTGCATCATTTTCAGCAGCATTGAGTCAGCACAAGAAAACCCTGGATGGGTCACGACACAACAGACTTGGGCCAGACGGCCGGCGACCTGTGGCTGATGAGCCGCATTGTGGCTCTTCATAAGTGTCCGCTTCGTGGCGCGGTCTGGTATTCACCAAACGTCGCATTGTGGCTCACGAAATATTGAGTTTGGTTATTTTTGCTTACCGAATTAGAACATAAAAGACATGGTTCTTCCTTGTCATATATATTTTTTTAGGTTGCCAACCCCCTGACTTGGACAAAATGCCCGAAGCTGGGAGAGCGCGAGATCCTCACGGGCAATGCTTTGCCGTAGGCTGACCGAATCCCTGAACCACGCGCCCTTAAACGAACCAATTGCCACCAACCTACGCCGACTACCGTGGTGAAGTATGGTCAAAAAGATTTGCGTAATCGCCCATACGATTGGCACGGATGGCTAAGTGCGGTGCGAAAGAAGTTAAATGTGCAGTTTAAAACCAACTCCCAGGATCAAAACAGCCTCTTTATCCAGCAGCAGATTTACAAAAGGGGGGCTGTACGTTGTTACAGCCCTGAAAGTTGCACACCAGTTTAAATATCACACGATGTTACGTGTGTGACGTTGCGTTGTGCATGACGTTTCACCGGGGGGGGTTCTTACTTTGCACGAATATCTCAGGATAACGGTCCGGATTTGATTAATGCCGTGCGATGGAGCATTAATAGTGGCCACGTTAAGCAGCCACTGCGTCCCCACCATAGGAAGGTGGAATGTCCACCGCCAGACCAGGTGGTTCAATAGAGATGGGTGCCGTTGAATGCTTGCGCATTCTCCAAACCCTTTTGGAGGCTTTACCCGTTGCTAACGAGACTATCGGAGTCGCTCAATGAATTGAAGTCCCGTCTCGAGAACTGACTTCTCTAAACTGGACTTTACCCCCCGCTGGTTCTGGCCGTGTACTCTGTGCAGGTTCTGTTAATTTCCTGGCTTTCCATGGACGGCGAATTGGGATCCACTGATTAAATCCGCCCGACAAATCTAAAATATAATGGTGAAGGTAACCGCTTGTATACAACTTGTAAGACTGACGGGATGTGGTAAATCCAGTGGCAATTAACACTCACTTCTGCTGCTGTATCTTCGCCGAATTCTAAACAGATGCTGTTTAAGGCCAGCCTATCTTTAATCTCAGAGAGGATAAGGCTACTCCGATTTGAACTCGATACTTTAGACAGGACTCTCCTACAAGCTCATTTAATGTTAACACAAAAAATGTCACCTTCTGATTGGAACCACGTAGACAACATGACTGCTTCTTCTGCTGATTCACTGTCAGTCAAATGCAAAGCTAACCTGATTTCTAAATTCAACCACCTATCAAAGAAGAACCCAGTTCCACATATAACAAAACTAGACGTCAACAAAATCGTCATTAATCAGAGTAGCACCCCAATTTCAGACAATCTGAAAACAGTACTGGCTAGGGGGCTAAATTTTGCTGTCACCCCAAAACACATATCAGTAGATGATATCATCTCTCAGGTCGATGTAGCCCTCAAAGGCGTAGGACACATCCAAGCAGACGTTGCGAGAGCTGAAATAGCCACGATTCTTAAGAATGCTAAGAAACCCATTAGCAACACCAGCAAAAATGAACGCTCTGAACTCGCGAATTAAAAAAAAACAGAAATGATATAGTCATCCTCTCAGCCGATAAAGGCAACGCTACTGTAATTATGGATAAAGATTCATACAACAAAATCGACAACCTGCTCAACGATGGAAGTTACTCAAAAATTAAAAATGACCCTACTAATAGCCTAACGATAAAAACCAACAAGATCATCACAAGTTCGACCTCCCTAATCGAACCAACTAAACGTCCCTCCCTAAAACCTTCTGCTGCAAAACTTCCTAGATTATATGGTCTTCCCAAGATTCAGAAAGAAGGCACCCCACTACGACCCATCGTATCCACGATCAACTCCCCTACCTATAGACTAGCCCGTTTTCTGTCAAATACCTTGCTGCCTTTCACTGGAAAGACCGCCTCAGCAGTACTTAACTCAGCCCAATTGGCCTCTATGGTGAAATACTTTGTACTGTCCCCTGACGATATTCTTGTCAGCTTCGATGTGGTCTCTCTGTTCACCAAGGTCCCAGTACCTGATACCATTGAAATAATTGAAAATTTGGTCCAACATGGACTAGACCCTGATACACCTGTGCTGGTTAGGCACTGCCTCACCAATACCTACTTTACTTAGAATGGCACCTTCTACAAACAAAATAAGGGTACCCCCATGGGTTCCCCCTTGTCACCAGTGATAGCCAATATTTTCATGGAGAAATTTGAATCGGACGCCATCCAGACTTCCACCCTCAGACCTTACCTGTGGAAGATATTTGTAGACGACACTTTCGTCATTTGGCCACATGGCCTCCCAGCTTTGAAGCTTTTCCTAGACCACATTAATTCCAGACACCCCGCCATCAAATTCACCATGGAAGTGGAGAAAGATGGCAAGCTGCCATTCTTGGATGTTCTGTTTGAGAGGAGACCTGATGGCTCATTGGGTCATTCTGTCTACAGGAAACCCACCCACACAGATTCCTACTTGAAACCTGATTCCCACCACCACCAGACGCAAAATAATTATCTCATCAAAACGTTATACCAGAGGGCTCATTGCATTTCGGACCAACACCACCTGACCAGTGAATTAAAACATGTACATCTGGCCCTCAAAAGGAATGGATACTCTGACCGTACCATCCGCCAAGCTGTTTCTCCCTCCATACAGAAACAACCACTTGATACTCCGATCAAAACCATCACACTACCATATATAGCAGGCGTTACTAAAAAGATCTCCAAAATTCTAAACAAACACAAGATCCTGGTCCGGTTCAATGCAGTACACAAAATCCGTGACCTGATCCCTACCGTGAAGGATGTCATTCCTGACTTACAGTACCCCGGGATTTACAATTTGATCTGCACCTGTGGTGACTGCTATATCGGGGAGACGAAACGACATGTCTCTGACCGAATTCGCGAGCACAAATCAGATTTGAAACACGGCAGAACGAATTCTTCTGCCGTAGCTGATCACTGTTACAACGCTGTAGGTGATCACAATATAGTTTTCTCCGATACCAAGGTCCTCTGCAAACCCACGGGTTTTTATCAAAGATTTGTTCACGAGGCAATTCAGATTTACAAACACAGACACAATTTCAACCGAGAAGATGTTTTCAAATTAAGCAACCATTGGAAAGATGTTCTAAATCGAACCAAACATTAAACTAATTTTCAATGGTACAGTATATTTATTCAAGTAGTGGCATTCCAAACTCTCACGGTAGTGTAATGTCCAAGCATTCACAGTAGAACATTTTATGCTAATTCCTTTGTCAAGGCATTTTCTGTTTACCCCCTCACAGCTTAAAGGAGGCGACCTGCGCTTGGCTTTCTTCACTCCAACGCTGTCCTCTGGACAGTTGGGTCCCTTCACCTGATGAAGGCCACTTGTGTTGTGGCCAAAACGTCGTGATTTTTTGTTCTTTTATTTTTTACCTACGTGACTTTACCGAATAGAACCAAAGAGTATGGATCCTTGCAGTCACGAAAGCTTCAAATCTAGAATTAAATTATATATATATGATAATTATTATTGCGCATTCGTTGAGGCAACTGACTTTGCAACGGCTAATACAAATGGCGATCACTTCAACTTGCAGTGGCGCCGCCGCAGACGACTCACTCCTGGCTCTCGAAGAAGGGATAATGTCTCGGAGAAGCACGACGAGGAGGCCGCAGAAAAGCGGCAAGGGAGCAGCCCAGGAGGCGAGCCGGCGCCAGCAATCGCCCGAGCTCTGCGGCCCTCTGTATGTTAATATGTTTTCAGCCAATTAAACGAGCGTTTACACGCGGGAGGGCCCATGCCCCCCAAAAAAACCCACGCATGCGAGGGGGCAACACTCTCTCCCATACAAATTGAGTCGACATTCGCTGTGCACCTCCTTCTCCTGGCCAGCCAGGATATGGCCGTTCCTCGACACCCACGAGACGTGAGTTTCATAACATATTCTGTGATCCAGCAACCCTCGCCTCTGCAGTGCTGAATTCCGGGCGTGCACCAATACTGCCCAGCTAAACAGACAAAGCAGAGTTCGGCTCTATGCAGTAGCCCCCATTGTATCAGGTTAGAGTCATCAAACAAATAAAATCAAGTAAAGAAATAGATCCAAGCCAATTTGGAGTGGCCAATTCACACTAACTATGCACGCAGCACTTGCCCCAACAGACTGTTAAGGCTATAGGGGGAATCTTTACACTTTACACACTGCACTCACCGATGGATTAGGTTGAAAAACTTCACTGGGAATATCTCTGAGTTCACCTGTTTCGCTCAAATTCAATCAGGTCGTACGCCTTAGGGAAAGCCTTGCGGTGAATGTACGACATGTCCCCAATGAGTCGCTCGCCTGTGTCCTGCACTCAAGCATGGCTCTTACGTATAGAGTAGATCCCCTCTTAACGACCACCCCTGTTAACGACGAATCGCTTAACGACGGGCCTCCATAGAGCCCAATGTGTGGTGTATAGTAGTGTAGTGTATAGTGTATGTTAATGTAGTGTATACACTACTATACACTATACTACTATACACTACATTAACATACACTATACTACTAGAGTATAGTGTAGTGTAGAGTATAGCGTAGTGTATAGTGTAGTGTATAGTAGTGTAGTGTATAGTAGTGTAGAGTATAGTGTAGTGTATAGTCGTGTAGTGCCTCCATAGAGCCCAATGTGTTCACTTACCGACCATTCCCCTGTTAACGACGGGCTGTTGTGGGTAAAAGTAAATATTAATGTATGCATTGATTGACCATATTTATTTCAATATTATGTGTTCATAATGTTGTTATTATCTTTTTACGTGTTAATATCCATTGTTTAAATACGAAAAGGTACGTTGTTTGGGTGAAAAACGGGTAACTTTCGATTTAAGCCTATAACTTGTTTTTCCTATCACGACCGGTTTCGTGGAAGCAATTACTGCCGTTAAGAGGGGATCTACTTGTATACTGAACAATCGTCGCGCTCTTTCGAAATGTTTTAAAGGCATTTTATTCCCATGGCATAGCTTGACAAAAAACATCGCCCTTGCCTTCTCAATAAGATGTAAAGCAATACAAAAAAAAACACATCACAGCAGGCAAAATGAACCACACACAAACGTCCACAACCATAAACAATCCGGGTCCCGTTTCATCTCCGCGACGCAACTGCAAGACAAGACGCGACTACGGCCGTGGGCCTAATGTCTCGAGCGAGAAACATCTGCTTGAAGATGGTGAAGGTCTTTAAAGACAAGAAGGGTCTTTGAAGACGAATGCCATCGAATGCCATTGTCCTATTCCGAATTAATGTGGCCCCCACAATGAGGTAACGTACACCCACGTTCATTAAAAGGTCGCTCTTTAACAAACAAAAAAAACGAGTACCACATTGGGCTCCGTTCAGTTATTTATTTCTCCCGCTTGTTTAATTATTCGCATGTTTTCACCCTGGAGACATGACCACGGGAGAGATGCGCCAGTGGCGGGGAGCGAGAGATTATCGCGATCGCTACCACCACTGCCCACGCGGCAGGGCCCACGATTTAGCTGTCAGATCGCGGAAATTTACGCCGGCCCCAAAAAAATAATAACTTCGCATATAACGGACGTCACGCTTCGTGGGCTGATTTTCAAAGGGGCACAAGCGAGTGGCGTGTTTCGCGACGCCCGCTTTGACACATTCGACCTGTAAATGTCCAAAACGACGGTGCCAACTTTTTTTTTAGCTATCATTTGTGGCCAGGTCGCTTCTGAAAAATAAGTTAATACCTCAGTGGGCTTTGTTGATAAGATGGGGATGGTTTAGTTGCGCTTGTATGTGTTGGGGTGATTTGTTGACCTTTCTTGTGCTTTGCACTACTATCATGTTGTTGTTCTGTTTGCTGTTGTAACGTTCTTACCTGCCCCGACTGGACATCTGTCAATAAGAGCTTTATAGATTCCTCTAGTATAAATACATATTCTGATTCTGAACCGGTGGAACGTCACGAATATCTAGAGGACAGCAAGGGAGCATAAATGTGTTCCTCTTTTTGTGTCAAGTCCACCAGAGTGAAATGTCCTCCCCACGGGGAGCACATTTCACCGTGCGCAGGTCGCCTGCTGAGAGATCTTGAGCGGCTCAGCAGGCGCCCTCCTAGCGCGGTGCGCCGAGCGAGAAACCCTCGTGCTGATCGCCTCTCGCCTCAGTTGTACGTACGTTGAACTTCTTTCGCACCGTACGTAGCCAACCGCACCAATCGGAGGTACGGGTAAAAGGATCAACGTAACTTAACACAAAAAAGCAGTTCTAAAGCAATGAGTTTTCAAGTCTAGGTGTAAAAATGCATAGCTCCAGTGTCTTCCTAACATCGTATAGGAAGAGCGTTCCAGACGGCTGCAGATGCGCGTCTGAAAGCCGTCTTTGTTGGATGGCCATCCAAAAGCCGCTGCGAGGATGACCTGAGTCTGCGTCACGGTATGCTACTTCGCAAGGTGCATTTTAAATACGTATTTGTATTATTAGTACTACGGCTACCAAGGACAACGGACGAAGGATGTCGCAGCTCTCTGGTTTTCTGGAGAGCATGAATTTTGTTCCCAAGTCGTCTTGCGGCACGGCAATGTATCGGGCTCAGCGTCTCAAGAGGCGGTCAGATGCCCTCTACTGGACTGGAGGGAAGAGGATTTCACCCAACCCCGCCTGCAATCGCCCCAGACAACGTTAATCATTTTCGAAAAAAACGTGTGCCAATAAAAGATTACAAAAGCTACGCTGATGTATTCGCCATTTTTTGTTTCCCTCGGTCACCTTAGAGCCAAAAGTGCCGTGTTTATTATCACTTCGATGATGTCACTTGGGAGAGGACGAGCGGACGAGCAAAAATGAAGGGCGTGCGTAAATATTTGTGCGGTGGTTCATGGACGTGAATGTAACCCGTTGTTCAATGAGACCAGTTAGGAACTTTATGTTTCTTATTCTTAAGTCCTTTTCCCCTATTTAAGTCCCATTTAAACACAGTTTTGTTTACTGCAGCCTTTGATTGAGTTGACCTTGGTGTGGGTGTGCTATGTTTTTGTTGCGAGGATCAATGTACATATCATTGTTGTTGTCTTTTACAGCGTTGTGCGATAACGTTTTGCATGAACGACGCTGTATGAAATGTAATGTTTTTATTAAAAAAATATATATTTGTGATTGTTATTTATTCCCGATTCGCTTTTTACAGGTTACAATTCAGTCGTACGTTTCACAAACAGTTGTGACGTGCACAAATTTAACTTTAAAAGTAGATTCAGAGGCGCTGTGGAATACATTATAGTGAGAGCTCTCATTATGATGTATCATGTTCTGATGGAAGGGGCGACGCGGACTCTGATGTGTGGCACGCTGAGAGAGAGAGAGGGAGGAGAGAATGGAGTAAATACCCCACGACCGGAGCCGCGACAGAGAAGCGACGTTTCGCCCACGTGTCTGGTTCCAAGACGATCCTGGGCTTGACGAAGGGGAGCAGGAAGAAGAGGGAGGAGGAAGAGGAGGCGGCAACTTGAGGTCGATCAGAGGTTGCGAAATGGAACGGACGACGGACCCAGACCGTGTGTGCTTCAGAGAATGACGACGTTTGGTACAGGCTGCGCTGTCGAACTGGAACTATTGTGCTCCTGTTGTTGTTGTTGATTTTAAAAAAAAACATTCAATGGAAAAGAGTCAGCAACGCCTCTCTAATGAAATGCCGGAGGGCGTCATTTGGTGTGTTAAGGTGGAGCGGCGGTGAAGTGGTTGGCGCGCTATATTTATGAGTCCGAGTTGACCTGAGTTCAATTACCGGCCACAGCTTAACATCAGCAGTGAGTGGCATCTGAACCGGCCCTGAACTGCCCCCCCCCCCCCCAAACCCACGCCCCCCTCTTACACCATCGTGGTGAGGTTTGGTCCAACAATCCCCTATGACTGACACGGCGTAGTGAAGCCTTCATCCAGCAGTGGATTGACAATTGAGCTACACATTAGTATCGTTATTTCTGCATCAATAATGAAATACACGCGTCTGTGTTGACGTTTGCTTTGCTCAGAATATAACTGAAATGGATGTGGTTCTGGATATCCCTCTCTCAAAGATTTGTCATTGGCCTTCAAGATGATGGGGTTGTAATTTTGTTTGCCCAATTTCATATCCCCGAGTCTCTTCCCTTCCATTTTATTTTTCCATTCATTGATTTCCCACATTCCGTCCTCTTCCTTCCGTCTTTCCTCAGCATTTTCCTTCCATCCATCTTCCTATTTGTCAGCAGAGTTTATGTGTGTGTGTGCGTGCGTGTGTGCGAGTGGAAGTGAATCGGTTAGCGCGCTGCGCCTATGAACCCGGTGACCCGAGTTCAATTCCCTGCTCCTGGGCAACGCCGGTAACGATTATCTGAACCGGTCCTAGGCCTCCCCTAGGTCGACTCAGCCTCAAATAAGTACCTGGTGCGGTGTGTAAATATCCGTACACGAGAGACAAATGCGGCCGTGCGTGGTGTTTGCCCAACATCCCCTCTTGTGCCGTGCCGGCCTTCATAGGTGCTCGCTAACAGCACTTGCCCCTACAGTCTGTTACACGGGGGATCTTTGCCTCGCAGCGCGGGTATGTATTCATCTGCAGAGGTTAGTGCACTGTGCTATGAACCTGACAACCCGAATTCGATTCCCGATCCTGGCCAACATCAGTGGCACGAATATCTGACCCAGTCCTGAACACTTCCCCTTGGGTCGACTCAGCCTCGAATGAATACTTCGTGCGGTGTGCAGATGCAATCACTCGGGAGACGAATGTGATGTTGAGCTGCCTATACCGCTGCCTGGTGAACCCTGCCGGCCTGAATCCGTGCTCACGAACAGAACTTGTCCCTAACATGCTGAGAAGCCTACACGGGATATCTTTACCTTTCTATTATGTATACGCATCTATATAACGGCGTGCATTTTTCATGCGCCCCATGTGTGGGTCATTCATCCACGTGCGCGCATGCGTGTATGTGAATGGGACATGCCTGTGTGAGTGCGTGGGTGCGTTTGGAGGGTGGTCGTGCGCAGCGGTTTAGCGCGCCGCGAACCTGGCGACCCGAGTTCGATTCCGGCTCACGGCCAACATCGGTGACGATGAACTAGTCCTGGGCCTCCCCTAGGTCATCTCAGCCTGATGTGATGTGTAAATATCGCCACTGGAGAGACAAAGGCGGCTGGGCGTGGTGCTGGTCATTTAACCTCTTCGTGTGCGATACCGGCATTCATAGGTGCTACTCGCTCACAGCACTTGCCCAACAACATGTTAAGGCTATACGGTGGAATCTTTGGCTTTGTGTGTTTGCACTGAAAGTATTAATGTCGTGGTGATTCACACACTCGCGCTGTGACCTCAGTGACCCAGATTAAACCCCTGACCACGATGCTGACCCGACACGTGGCGACCTGGTGAGTGACCTCGACGTGGGACTGACTTGGGCCATCTCGGCCAAACATTTTTTTACCTGGCAATGGACGTCAACGTCAGCTCTGGGGAGACAAAGGTGGCTGGGAAAAGTACTCCTGATGACACCACAACACCACGTACCACGCTGGTTTTTAATCGGCCCTCGTTAACGGCACTTTCCATGACACTGAATAAGGATGGAGAGTGGGCCTTTGTGTGGATAATTGGGCACATGTGTCTTTTTGCTGTGTGTGTGTGTGTGGGGGGGGGGGGGTTCAGTGGTTAGTGCACCGCACTACAAATGCTAAAAAACCCCGGTGACATGTGTCGATTCATGGTCACAGCAACGGCCAGTGGCAAAACATCAATACTGGGAAGACAAAAGTACTGGGGTCCTGGCTATACACCCTATGGCGATTACATTTACTTGCTTAACAGCACTTATCCCAAAAATGTATAGGCCTAAATGGGAGATCTTTGTGTGTGTGATATATGCATGTGTTGTCTTTGGAGCGGTAGTATCGTGGTTAGGCGCACTTTGCTACCAACCCAATGAGCTGAGTTTGATCCCGGCCAAGTAATATTCAACTAAACTATTAAACTAAACTATGTTTAATATACCAGGTAAGGCACACTGAGCTATATAGGTCCGCTCTCAGAAACGCATCTCCGATTAGTACGGTTGGCTACGTACGGTGCGAAAAAAGTTCAACATACATACCTACAAATGATAGCTCAACGACGTGGCTTATCATCTGGACATTTATGGCAGCCAGATGCTCTAAACGCATTTTTCTAAGTGTGCAGGGAAAACCCGGAGGACTCGGAGAAAATCCGCGCGATCACGGGGAGCACATAAACACTAACAAATATACAGCAGGCGTCAGGGCCGGGATCGAACCAACGACCTCCTGTATACCAGGCGAGGAAGTTGACATCTCCCAGCCACCGTGGCGCTCCAGAACCGCTCCCAGGGTCCCTCCCCTAAATCGACTTAACTTTAAATGACTACCTGGCACACTGTGTAAACATTACCACTGTCGTGGTGCTGACAACACCACCCCGCTCGTGTACCATCATGCGCACTCGCTCACAGCACTTGCACACCAACAGTCCGTTCCAGGTTATACAGGGCTCTCTTTATCCCGTCTGTCTGCCTGCCCACGTGTGACGAATGTGCGAAGGCGACAGACGACTGTTACAGCCGTCTGTCCACATCCCGATTCCTCATCAATCAGCCACGCCCAGCCGCCCACCTCATCCCGTAAAAACCGGGGAACCACATTTTCACGGCCACCCAGATATTGTAAAACACTCCAGCCCTGCGCTATTTTGAATTGGAAAAAAAAACCCCACTTGGAACAATTTAATTGTAAGAACAAGACGTTCTATGTGTTTCTTTTTTTATTTGCGTGTCCTAACAAGGGCGCCACTGTGGCTAGGAGATGTTAACTACCTCGCCTGGTATGCAGGAGGTCGCGGGTTCGATCCTGACAACTGACGCCTGCTGCTGCTGTATATTTGGAGTTTGCGTGTCTCTCTCTCTCCCCGTGGTCGCGTGGATTTTTCTCCGGGTCCTCCGGTTTTTCCCTCCACATTTAGAATAAACATTACGCGTTTAGAGGATTTGGCTGCTATAAATCTCCACGTGATGAGCCGCTTCGTTGAGCTATCATTTGTGGCCCGGTCGTTTCTGAAAAAAGAGCTCTACATAGCTCAGTGGGCCTTACTTGGTAAAAACAATATAGTTCATTTACTGTGTAGGGTTTTTTACAGCTGCGCTTATCTGTTTTCGGATCGTTACCCCGCGTTGTCCTGCATGATGTCCGACGTTTTGATCCACGTGCTGGGGGCTACTCCAGTTTGAAGGCACCGAACAACACGTGGTGCGACACGAAGACATTCATACGAGAGCTAAGATGTATACAAGCTATGCTTGTAGAGGGGGTGTAGCGAGTTGGAATAAACAGGCACTCGTTAAAACAACATTTCACCCCCCCCCCCAAGTCTCAACAGTTGCAATGCTTTTTTTCTGCGTCACGAATCTTGCGCCAGTTTTCTAGATACTCATAGGGCACCAAATGACATGAAGTACGTATGTTGAACTTCTTTCGCACCGTACGTAGCCGACCCTGCTAATCGCAGGTGCGGAGTAAGGACAGCAAACTAAACACAACAAAATATAAATTGAGCTGACTTTGGTTCCCAACCATGGAACACATCACTGGCGCAGTGAAATCCGAACTGGTCCCTGGCCGACCGCCCTTCACCAATCCACAGTGCCTAGCGTGGGCCACTGATGGACAGTCAATTAAGCAACCCCCAGTTGCTTTGACACAGGGGCTGAAAGTTAATCGTTCATTCACCATGATGGTAATACTGTGCAATGAGCGCACAGCTGTACTGCCCTTAGGAACGCGGGTGTGCAGGTACCCACGCCTGCATGGCGACACTCCCGAGGCAAGGTTGCTGGTGGATCACGCACAGATTCGAGCGCTTCCCAGGCCCGCTGGGCCGCGAGCGAGGTGGCCGGTGTGTGGCAGTACAGCAAGTGGGCCGCGATCCCATATGTGCGGACTTCTGAGTAGCAATATATCCCCCAAATTGTGTTTTCGTGTGGGGAGGGAGGGGGGAGGGGGGGTTATATTCGGGTGCGCTCAGTTTTTTTCCTACCGCAACGTCAAAAAAAACTAAACTTCGAAAAGGAATGTGCCAAAAACATATCCGATGCAGCACTCCGCTGGACGGCACTCCTGTGAGTTTGCTTGGGGCAAAGCCTCACTGAGTCTCAAAGACTCATTTTCAGGAGGGTCCGTCCTGCCACGTGCTCACAGTAGGGGAAGATGTTCCTGTATGTGTGTCGTGCATGCACGTTGGTTGAACTTCTTTCGCACCGCGAAATAGAGTAATTTGCAGGGATTTCCTTTTTGCATTGGGTTATTTTGACGCATACCAGTTGCAATGTACGTTTTCTTTGTGCGATGGGAGAAAACGGAAGAACTCGGAGGAAACCCATGCAGAACAGGGGGCAGAACATGCAGACTCCTGCATTCCCGAGTCGGGAATCCAACCATGGGCCCTTCTTGTTGTGAGGCACAAGTGTTACCGCTGCACCGCTCTGCCGTCGCGACACTCACTCGGCAAGGCTTCCCTGGATGAATGAATGAGGTCAATACGTACTACCTGCTTGCACGCTTCGTCGATGGATAATGAAAGGGACGTTAAGGCAGCTGCGGGCATCCGAGAGATACGGTGGTGGAGCACGTGGCAGTGTTCGTGTCCGATCAGGCAGTTACATTTGCTCACTCCATTTGGATGGTACCCCAAGACAAGCGTGTGACAATGCAGTTCTGATGGATTTAGTTTTTTTTTGGGATAATGCACAACGGCTGCGTGCTTTTTTTGCGTACGCGTTTTTTTGCGCGTCGTTCGAAACTCACGCTATTCTCCTCTGTGTATAGCGCCAAACCAATCGTGGAAATTTCATTGATCTTGGTAGATAAATATTTTTTATAAATTATTATTGTTATTATTAAACGCATTCCTATGGTAGAGGAAAGTATAGCCATAAGACAGCCACTGTTGGCTTGTCACAAAGTGGTGCTTATTTTACCTACCCTAGATGAGTCTATGACTCAGACTTGAACTCACAACCTTCAAACCAGCGAGCTGTGCAGCGTGAAAACAGAACGTCACCCGGCACAAATGATAAATCAATCATAATGTAAACATTAAAACATTCGTCCCTTACTTGAGCGGATGAAGCGTGACCGTGTAACTATGAACAGTTAAATAAATGAGCTCACTGTTAACATCTATATGTGATATATATTGTGTGCACAAATCCAATAAATAAACGAAACTGATTCGCAAAGTGACCTTTACCTGCGGCCAGGGTGTTTGTATTCTCTTTTGCTTGGTCAGACTTTGCAAACGGGATCTAGACACTCATATTGCAAAACAATTGCGTGTGCTCGTGTTCATACTATTTGAAGAAGAAGGAGATATTATTTGTAATAAGGCACAGCATGCGTACGTGTACAGCATTGTACGTGCTACATAAACGGTCAGTCGACGACCGGGTTAAGCATTTTTTGTTCAAACAAGAGCCATCTATTAAAAAACAATTGAAATGACAAAGAATAATGCCTAGGAATGTCTTGCCAAAAGGCTTGTCCGACTCACGAACAGGATAGAGAACACACACACACGCCCATTATATTTTGCTAAACTAATGCATTTATGTAACGGGTGAGAAAGATTGTACTTGATACACGCTACGCATGCCTGATTCCATCCAGTCACGGACAGTTATGAGTTTGATGCCGATGCCTTAAACAAAAGTGCAAATTTAAACCATCACACGAACTCAAACCAACACGCAAACTTAAACCATCACACAAACTTAAACCATCACGCAAACTTAAACGATCACTCAACCTCTGGTCATTTTCCCAGCGGCGCTTGGCTAACCGTCGAACAGGTCACTGCATCAACCGCTTTCAGATGCGCTTTTGCGACCATCTGAAATGCTCTTCCTTCCAATATTATATCTACTGGACGTCTGTGAAAAAGAGCTTCATAGGTCATCAGATTTCTGCAGTATAAATACAAATTCTGATTAGGAAGCCAACCGTGCTAATCGGAGGTGTGGGGAAGGACAACAAACGAAACACAAAAAGCAGTTCTAAAGAAATTGGTTTTCAAGCTCCAGTGGCTTGAAAACCAGTGGCTTCCTAATATTGTAAGGAAGAGCGTTCCAGACGGCCCCGCAGAAGCGCATCTGAAAGCGCGCAACATGGTGACCGTCTTTACTCGATGGCTAGCCAGAAGTCGCCACCGCTGTTGCAAGATTGGCGCATGAAGGTAACCAGAGTTCGTGTGATGGCAATCGGTGTTCGCGTGACGGCAACCGGAGTTCAAGTTGTGAGTGACAGCAGTCGCGGTGGTTGTGTGTCCGTGTAAATGGCAATGCGCGCGCGCTTCCATCCAGACTGCAAAGCGCAAGGTCCTGGTAGCTGCTGCGCATGCATTTTAGACTTCGTTTTCAGACGCCGTGACGAAATTGGCAGAGAGGCGGTAGCGGTGTTTTTTTGCGCGCGTGTTTTTAATTACAATAAAAAGTTTGGGTTGGGGGGAAGTGCACATTTTGGGGTTTTTTTTTGTTTATAAGGGCAGACTCAAGCTTGACTGCCTCGATGATTTTGTTTTATGTTAACCAAAAGCTTTCAGTGGCGGCCAGTCATCGAGTCGAAACGCTCTTCTGAATGACAAGGCAATGACGTTTCAATGAGCATTTACAACTTTTGAAGACGATGGAACAAGCGATATTAAACAAACAAGCACGTACACGGTTTTGTTTTCACAACTATAAAAATTGTACAGCTTGGACATTTCTGGCACTGGCTGCGCAGTGCGTGGCTCGGAGTGTGAGGACGTCACGCACAGCGTCAACAATACCCCCCCCCCTACTGCTAGCTACCCACTCACATACCTACCTATTTACCTACCCACCTATCCACCCACTCATCTATTTACCTGCTTACTAGCCTACCCACCTATCCACCAACCCACTCACATACCTATCCACCTATCCACCCACTCACCTATTTACCTGCTTACTAGCCTACCCACCTATCCACCAACCCACTCACATACCTATCCACCTATCCACCCACTCACCTATTTACCTACTTACTAGCCTACCCACCTATCCACCCACACACCTACCTACCTACCTAACCACCTATCCACCCACTCACCTATTTACCTGCTTACTAGACAACCCACCTATCCACCCACACACCTACCTACCTAACCACCTATCCACCCACTCACCTATTTACCTGCTTACTAGACTTCCCATCTATCCACCCACTTACCGACCTACCCATCAATCCACCCACTCACCTATTTACCTACTTACTAGACTGCCCTCCTATCCACCCACTCACCCATTAACCACCTATCCACCCACTCGCCTCTCTATTTGGGCGCTAGGAAGATGGGCAATTATACATTTTGTATTCCAAGGTTACAGTGTGATTGTGATTGATACATACGTTAATTTGATTCTGTTATTCAAGGTTGTGCACCACTGACCAATGCAACAGCAGCATCGCCACCAGGTAGTTTGACTCAGAGAGAAAGACAGGCGCGTCGATCGCGATTTGGTAAGAGTCCTACCGGCGCTAAATCCCTACCCACAACCTACCTTTTTTACGAGCATCTTGGAAAAAAACGTGAAGTTTCCTTTGCCTTTCTACAGTTAAAACGTGCACTAGAGGGAGGGTCAGTGGGTGATTCCTCCTGCCCTGAAGTTGTATGGATACGAGACGCGGGTCAAGAGCGGATGCCTTTGTGTGGACCCCCACCGCTCGAGCGAGTGACATTTAGCCCCTCAGGTGACACCGTCTGCATCTCTCAATCACTTTCCATTCTCGTGTAAGAGGCGCGCACTCCGCGGCCCACGGTGTTAGTGTTGTAACAGCGGCTCTTGAATATTGAGTTGCATTAGTTTTTTTTATATATATAGTGGGATTTACTTTTTTTTATTTTGGGGGGGGAGTGGGGTGGTGCTGAGACTTGAGATTTTAATCAGACCTGTCACTCCATTGTTATTGGTCACGCGGCGCGTGCCGGACGTGGTAACATTTTAAATATATTACGTGAGCTACTTCAATCAGATGGGCTGCGTTAGAAGACAGCGATTATTCACTTCTGAGATGCCAAACAAACCGGGACATATAATGAGAAGATAACAATATCCCACCGCGCCAGAAGAGCGGACGGAGTAAATACAAATACAAATCGTCTCAAGCGCTTTATTACCACCCAACCGACGGGAACTGGGACTTTCAATGTCCCGGGAAGACTCGCAGATTTCCCCGAACGGCAGATGCCTCAACAAGATGATGATCCTGGGAAAACCAGGACATGTGGCAACCCGTGTAGAGGCTAGATATAAGCACAGCCCTTTTGGAGCGAGGTCAGCTGTGTTTACATCCAAAGTTGTGTGCTCGTACCATGCGTAGCCCTTTGCCTGCATCCCCATTAAGTGCAATGCAAGCACACGTTGCTTGTATCACAACTGATTTCAACACAAGCCAAAGAAACACTGTGAGCCGGTTTCGACATTCAGGTGTCTCATCGGCAGAGCCAGGCTCCCTTGGTGTGTTCGTGGTTCATCAGCGTGTCTCCTCTCCTCCGAGGTCTCCTCTCTGCCCTCTTCTTCCACCCCCTGTCTCGCTTCCCCTGGGCACGTGGCCCCGAGTTGAAACTCGCGCCCGCTTTTGTTTTGTTTGTTTGGTACGCAAAGTATTTCCGGCCGCGAAGGCAACAACAACAACAACAACGATGACGACAACGACGGAGATGACGGAGACGACGACAATACAAAGCAGTGGCACCGCCCCGCCACTCAATCACGGCCGAGTTTAACGCCCCTCGTGTGTGCCTCTTTAGTGCCCTGTGGCCCAAAAAAAACCGAGATGGGAGAAGCACGGCGGAAATTCATACCAACAAACACCAACAACGTAACACGAAGAACCTCATCACATTCACCCGTGAACACTGTGTGTGGCCTTAAATACGAACGTATATAGTTAGGCGACGTTTCGGGCATTGATCCTTCTGAATAGCACACAGCGAGGCCAGAGACGTGGAGTGACCTCTCGATGCTCTGTGAAGAAGGGCCATTGCCAGAAACGCCACCTATTAAATACTTGTTTGTCTTGTTGAGGTCGCGGTCATATTGACGAATGTTTTGAGTTTCGTTTTTTTGTTCTTTGTTCTTGTACACCACTGCCGACGCAGCATCAGCATCACCATATAACTTTGGCAGATTCGTCAAAGAGATTCTGTGTGTGTGTGTATATGCAGGGTGTGTGTAAAGGTGTCATCCATTATTAAAAGGATGACAATTAAACAACCAGTTTGTGCTGCGTATTAATTTTGTGCCGTACTCTCCGGATCACCACAAGACACCCCGGGGCGAGTTAGAGGCACCCAAAACCGTATGCCCACTGCCTATGAAGTAATATACATCTGGGTCACACACCAACACAACTATCTGATTATAAGACGCAGCCCTCCCCCCCCACCAAGTTTTGCTTGAGATTCTCTCGAATCTCGATGCAAGGCGCATCGTCAACATCACGGCAGGCACGCAGAACACTGCTTGGCAACTGGTGTGCTGCGGATACGTAAGAATCATCAGAATATGTATTCAAAACTGGAGGAATCCGATGAGCTATGAAGCTCTTTTTATCCACGTCTGGTGGGAGGCGGGTCAGAAAGTTACAACAACAAACAGTAGAAAATCACGATAGAAGTGCAAAGGACAAGAAAGTTAAACAAATCACTTTCAAATGGATTTACAAATGAAACCAAACCTTTTTTTGGTTTATTTTACCAGGTAAAGCCCACCGAGTTGTTAACTTATTTTTCAGAAGCGACCTGTCCACAAATAATAGCTCAACAAAGTGGCTTATCGTGTGGCCATGTATAGTAGGTGTACTGTAGTATTTTCAGAATTGTAGGAAAGTAAAAATAATCTCACCGTTTGAGACAGAGAGATTGTATTCATATCAGCAGGATGGGTTCAATGGACTGTTGGGCTCTATTGCGTGGGCGTCCTGTGACGATACAAAAGTTAAACAGCACAGACATTCGTTAAACAACCATGGTGACGTAATGCTGTGATAGAAACGGCAAGTATCAGTACATGCTTTACGCGTTACAGGAATAGGGAACCGGCCGATAACGTAAATGTATTTGTGTACATGTAAATATACAAAGCGTGACTGCAGCCTTTTTCGCAAAACGATCATGGGAAATGGGAAAGCAATTTAATTTAATAAAACAAGCAAGGACAGACGAACTCTCCTCCGTGTCGCTCAAGTGGTCGATGCAGCCCGTCAATCCTCCATCTCCCGCCCTCTCCTCTCCATTTGGTCAGGGCGCAGTAGCGTTAGTGCCTTGGAATGAGATGTGTTGAGAAGCACCGAATCATAGGGGGTTAGGGATGACTCACACGATACAGCATCTCCACACTGCCAAGTGTGTTCATCGTGTATGGTTTTATCGACCCAGCTAATATTCCAAACTACAAAAAGAATAATACTCAACGCACTCGTCAATAACACTGTGGCCTCAAAACTAGAATTCTATCATTGGCGACGTTTCGGGCAATGGCCCTTCTAGTGCACATATAACTGAAGGGCCGTTGACCGAAATGTCACTCATGATAAATATTTAGTTTTCTTTTTAAGGCCGCATTATTATTGACGAATGTGTTCAGTTGCGCACCACTGCAACGCTACAGCAGCATCGTTCAATTATTTAGTTTAAAAAAAAACGAAGATAGCCTTGCAGCCATTTGAATTAGGTCACTAAAACTACCCACATATTTGTTTTGTTTCACCATGTTACACCCCGTGCATGTATTACTGTATATACATTTTCAGAACAGGCGCATCCCCCGGACATTCAAGAGGTTTGGAAGGATGCAGCTGACGCAATAACAAAGCCACGCGGCTGTGCGTGCGAGCATCTCGCTGCGGTCGACTCAAGCAGCTGCATTGGGGAGATGAAGGCGGCCGGGCGTGGTGTTTACCACTCACCCCCTCGTGTGCCCGTCCGTGCCGACCTTTAACGGCCCTTGCCCCAGCAGTCTGTGATAGGCTACATGAGTGAGCGGGTGTGTAGGTGAATGGGTGAGCGATTAGCACGGTTGGCTACGTACGGCGCGAAATAAGTTCAACATACATACGGGGGGGGGGGGAGGGGGCGGTGGGATTCGTGTGGTTTTATCAACATACACTGTGGCTCAATATCGGTTTCATAAATAATTTCGTGACCGATTATAGCGTTGTGGATACGCTTCATGTCCCGTTTATCGGCCTCCTGAGACGGCCACAAAAACGTTGACCACAGCTGATGGAGCGGGGGGCAGCGATCGGCCGCAGGTGAGAATTCGCAAATGTCTGGGTGGGTGGGCCAAAGGCCCGCTGCTTGCTCCCGCTGTTGTTGGTGGTGGCGGCGGTGGTTGTGCGTGGGTGGTTGAGGGAGGGAGGGGAGGGAGGGAGGGAGGGGAAGGGAGGGAGGGAGACACGGCGGTGGCCATTAGATAGCTGTGGAGGGTAGTGGTGGCGGGGGTCATTGTGGAATGGCTGTGGAGTTTTTTAGGGGGTGCGGCAGTCAAGGCGACTGGGTGGGTGGGGGTCGTAGAATGCAACAAGGAGCAGAGGGTCCCCTGAGCGTGGAGGTTTCTGGGTATGTGTCTCAACTATTGAATGGTCCCCCCCGTGACTCCTGGGTCGATTCATAATCAGAATATTTATGTATATTGTCGGAATCCGATGAGCTATAAAGCTCTTGTTTTCACAGATGTCCGGTAGAGGCGGGTAAGAACGTTAGATTACGGATGGGATCCGCGAAGTTCACCCCGTAATTTGTCACGGATAACAGAAGTTCTACTGTGACACTATCATCGTGTGAAATCAACATTCTGATAACAAAAAGATTGTGATCATCATAAGCCACCTCGTGATCCTGCGATTGCATCGCTCCATCTCTCTGGTGGAGTCGTCCACCCCCTCGCTATTATTCCTGACCCCTTGGCCAATCCCCGACTCGCGACGCGTCCCACTGAGCAGTTTTGAACGATGCCACGTTCTCCAATCTGTCCCTCTTCCAGTCTGTCTCGCAATGTTACCAACTTTATAACGACGTCAAATTCACACGACTTCTGCCGTGCCTGCTTACACACTAAGACTATACCCTGTAATGGACGCTGCTGTGTATTTTTGTTCTAAAAATATATTTTTTATTGAGGCAATGTGCGGGGCCCGTAACATCACGTTGTGACGCACGAACCGTCGATATAAGCCGGACCGGTTATATAACAAACAGGAGGGGATAGAAAGATGGGGAAAGGGCTCGCTGCCCCAAACCAAAGGGGGTGGGGGGTCCCCCCAAAAGGGGAAAATGTTGCTTTCATTTTAGGCGGAAGGGATGACAAGGGGAGAGAGGGATACGCTGCTCTGTATTAAACAAAAATACATTCTTTGGGCCTTTTGGTAAAGCCACGTAGATAGAAAAATAATCCAATTATCACGACGTTTCGATCGCCTCGGCAGCTCTCTCGCTATATTTTTTAACCTGAAGACGATTGCTTGTGTTGCGATTGAAACGTCGTGATAATTTTATTATTTTTCTATCGACGTGGCTTTACCGAAAGACCCAAATAATATGAATTCCTGCAGTCACGAAAGCTTTAAGTCAAAACGAAAAAATCTCAACGCATTCGTCAATAACACCGTCGCCTTAAGAAAAATAAACCTTGTTTTATAAGCGACGTTCGGGAAATAGCCCTTCTTTACAGCACACGGAGGCCCAGGCAGATATACGGTAGTGGATACGATTTGGTGACAGCACTCTGTGTATTTAAAGTGAGAAAAACGGAGCTTGAAAAGAAAAAAAAATACCACGATCGCTGTCCAAAAAAAAATCCTTCCCGTGGCCCGTTATCTAAAAATATTTGGCCGGGGGGAGGGAGGGAAGAGGATGGGGGGGTGGGGGGCTGTCCGGACACCCACGACACCCCACGGGTGGCTGTGGGCCCCTGGTTGGCAGCAGCAGCAGCAGAGGAGGTCCCGGGTAGTGGAGGACACACAGCGAGCGAACGGAGGCACGCGAACGACAGCTGACAAAGCCGACATCCGCGGTATTAACGGGGGTGTGGTGGGGGGGTGTGGTGTTGGGGGGGGGTGCTGCGTGGCACGAGGGTGGTGGGGACGTTGGGGTAGGGGGGGGGGCATCATCGGTCGTCCGCTTTAAACCCGCGGCGCACGCTTCCTCCCGTGGTGACATTCCAGACACACGGGGCCGCGCGCCACCGCAACACTTGGGGGGGGTCACCCTATTTATGGGACGGTACGCGCGAGCTTTATATATATAAATAATATATATATAAGGTCATGGTTTTTGTTGTTGTTGTTGTTGCACAATATTGTTTTGTTTGTTGTTCGCTCTTTCAAGGAGGATACCGGGTGAAGCACAACGGACAGCTATCACGACGCACTTTAATTGCGACCAGTGAAACAGCAATTATAATAATCATATAAATAATTATTTACGCGTGATGAGCCACGAGTATTTGAACCCCGGTGTCGTCGCGCGTCTGTTTCTTCGGCCCCTCGTAAAGGCAGCGAATACTCTGCCGTTCACCGTCATCATCACCATCCGTGGCCAATCCACTGCTGGATGAAGGCCTTCTCAAGCTGTTGCCACCTCCCACGATCGTCCGATGTGCACGAGCGCACAAACGGATTTGCACGATGTACAGTGAGGGGAAAAAAGTATTTGATCCCCTGCTGATTTTGTACGTTTGCCCACTGACAAAGAAATGATCAGTCTATAATTTTAATGGTAGATTTATTTGAACAGTGAGAGACAGAATAACAACAAAAAAGATCCAGAAAAACGCATGTCAAAAATGTTATAAATTGATTTGCATTTTAACGAGGGAAATAAGTATTTGAACCCTCTGCAAAACATGACTTAGTACTTGGTGGCAAAACCCTTGTTGGCAATCACAGAGGTCAGACGTTTCTTGTAGTTGGCCACCAGGTTTGCACACATCTCAGGAGGGATTTTGTCCCACTCCTCTTTGCAGATCTTCTCCAAGTCATTAAGGTTTCGAGGCTGACGTTTGGCAACTCGAACCTTCAGCTCCCTCCACAGATTTTCCATGGGATTAAGGTCTGGAGACTGGCGAGGCCACTCCAGGACCTTAATGTGCTTCTTCTTGAGCCACTCCTTTGTTGCCTTGGCCGTGTGTTTTGGGTCATTGTCATGCTGAAATGCCCATCCACGACCCATTTTCAATGCCCTGGCTGAGGGAAGGAGGTTCTCACTCAAGATTTGACGGTACATGGCCCCGTCCATCGTCCCTTTGATGCGGTGAAGTTGTCCTGTCCCCTTATCAGAAAAAACACCCCCAAAGCATAATGTTTCCACCTCCATCTTTGACGGTGGGGATGGTGTTCTTGGGGTCATAGGCAGCATTCCTCCTCCTCCAAACACAGCGAGTTGAGTTGATGCCAAATAGCTCCATGTTGGTCTCATCTGACCACAACACTTTCACCCAGTTGTCCTCTGAATCATTCAGATGTTCATTGGCAAACTTCAGACGGGCATGTATATGTGCTTTCTTGAGCAGGGGGACCTTGCGGGCGCTGCAGGATTTCAGTCCTTCACGGTGTAGTGTGTTACCAATTGTTTTCTTGGTGACTATGGTCCCAGCTGCCTTGAGATCATTGACAAGATCCTCCCGTGTAGTTCTGGGCTGATTCCTCACCGTTCTCATGATCATTGCAACCCCACGAGGTGATAGCTTGCATGGAGCCCCAGGCCGAGGGAGATTGACAGTTCTTTTGTGTTTCTTTCATTTGCGAATAATCGCACCAACTGTTGTCACCTTCTCACCAAGCTGCTTGGCAATGGTCTTGTAGCCCATTCCAGCCTTGTGTAGGTCTACAATCTTGTCCCTGACATCCTTGGAGAGCTCTTTGGTCTTGGCCATGGTGGAGAGTTTGGAATCTGATTGATTGATTGCTTCTGTGGACAGGTGTCTTTTATACAGGTAAGAAGCTGAGATTAGGAGCACTCCCTTTAAGAGTGTGCTCCTAATCTCAGCTCGTTGCCTGTATAAAAGACACCTGGGAGCCAGAAATCTTTCTGATTGAGAGGGGGTCAAATACTTATTTCCCTCATTAAAATGCAAATCAATTTATAACATTTTTGACATGCGTTTTTCTGGATTTTTTTGTTGTTATTCTGTCTCTCACTGTTCAAATAAACCTACCATTAAAATTATAGACTGATCATTTCTTCATCAGACAGTCTCGTCCCCTTCACCTGATGAAGGCCGCTTGTGTTGTGGCCGAAACGTCTTGAGAATATTATTGTGTTATTTTATTTTATCAATTTATTATTTTATTCTCATTCTACGTGACTTTACCGAAAGAACCAAAGAACACTGAGCCGTTCTTTGGAGATTTGCGGGTGGTCATTACAAAAGAGAAGTATGAATCAGCCAGCCGAGACCAAGTTGACAAGACGAGCAAACCGTCTAGACGTGTTGACCTCAACTCGTCACCAACTCGAGACCAATTTCCCCCCCCCCCCCAAAATTAGTTAAAGATTTGGGCAGCGTGAGAAATTTCGTGCAAATTATTTACGATTGCTTTTTTTCTCTCTCTCTCAAAGCGACTGTCTACAAAGCATGTCCGCCGGTCTCTTCCTCTTTTCTGTTGTTGTTGGTGGTTCATGATGATGGCGACAATGAATCAACACAACTATAACACTTCTAAAACCAAAATAAAACATCCGGCCAAGAACTGCCGAACTGCCGATGTGTTCTCAGTGACGGTGCTATAGCTCCTTTTGGGCCCTGAAAGCAGGCGTTATTTTTGATGCCTTCCCTTTTCAATGCACACAATCCTAGTGAGATGGCAGAAGAGACATTAGACGAGACGTAGATTATGTAACTCGAGAAATGTAGACAAACGCAGAGATGCAGATCGGACAAGATACATGCTGCCAAGGTACAGAAGAGAGGGGTCAATTAGCTGCCTACGTCAGTCGGCTTGTTATGTTGATTAAGATTAGAATATACGCTGTTATTCATGCACCCTGTGAACCCCCCCCCATGGGCCTCTTAGAGCTCCAATCTTTCACTCAGTTTTCCTATGCCAAGCGCCACCACCGGCTGTCCTCTCGACGTGGGCAGAAGGAATTGATGGGCGGTGTTGGCTGCACATTTTTTCAGACTGCCGCTCAGCGAGCTCCCGGCAGCCTCCCCGTGTCACATGCACGGCGCCTATGTGAGCAACGTGGGTTTGTTTTTGCTGCGCGTCTCTTTGGGGACCCTTCCCTCGCGCATCCATGCCCAGGGTAACGCGGCTCAGGATACCTTAGAGAGCTGAGATCGCTGACGAAACCGCAACAGGGATCCTATAAAGCCACAATTTGGGGCACCAGTGAAACAATGTGGGGCCTTTGACCCCACGTAGGAGGCTCCATGTGTTTATTGCTTCGGATGGTTAAGGGAGGCTTGCTCGTGAGTAGTGTGTCCAGTGTTGATGAATTCCATGAGGACGTTAACTTGATATTTGAGTGCCGCGGTGGTGTGATGTTAACTACCTCGCCTCATATACAGGAGGTCGTGTGTTTAATCCCAACCCTGACATTGTATTTTTGGCATTCGCATGTTCTCCCCGTTGTCGCGTGGATTTTTCTCCGGGTCATCCGGTTTTTCCCCTCCACGTTTTAAATCAACATCAAGTGTTTACAGTAATTTGGCTTACTTCACTATTTCCACACGACGATAAGCGACTTCATTGAGCTATCATTTGTCATGGCCAGATCGCTTCTGAAAAAGAGCTGTGTAGCTCAGGAGGCCTTACCTGGTGAAATAAAATACAGTTTAGTTCATAGTTTCGAATGATCTGGTTTCTGATTATGGTGGTGAAAGTCCCCCCCCCCGCGTCCCAACTCAAGCGTGTGCACATCAGCGAGTGGAGTCTGACCTCCCTGGTGCTCTGCTTTTCAGGTTCGCTTCCAAAAGAAATGCGCCTGGTGGCAAACATCGTGCAGATACTTCAATTGATCGCCACATTCGAGGGAAGCGTTCTCGTGAGACTAAAAGTCCACTTTTTCTCAGCCATGGATGGCGAGCTTCGTTATTCTGTTCGTCGGCCATCCAATGGAGTAAGGAGTGATGCTGCTTGTTGGCTTTTGAGGTCTGAACAGATCAGCCTGCACTGCATACTTCTGCCTGTCTTTCGCCCTCGTGCTAATGTAAGAGGGTGCATTGATTCTGCAACGGCTACGTACGGTGCGAAAGAAGTTCAACACACGCACTGTGGCAATGCGATTTCGGTCAAAATAACATTGTGAATGTGGTATGACCATAGCATTCACATGCAATAATTATTTCCTCGATGTGGTAGATGTATCACATGGCCACAGATGGCAGCCTCTTGAACAACTGCACACTGGAAGAGCAGCGATGTGTTATTCATATTTGTTTTAACCTCTAATTTCGTAAAGACAAGTGAAAACCTTACAGTGAAGACTGAAGCTGCAATAAGTTGGCAACTGTGTGAAATGGGACAATGTTTGCAAATGGCTGGAACGGCTGCGAATCAGAACTGGAGCGGTGTTATTTTTTGCGTGTGATGGCGATCAAAAGTGCCGTCGCCCGTGCTTGAGATGTTGATTGTGAATGAGAGGCGAGTAGGAATTCATCTAATATCAGCCGATGTAGGGATCAGTGCGGGAGCAGTTCATTCGGTAATCCATGACACATTGAGCTTACGAGAAGTGTGTACCCGTCGGGTGCATAAAATGTTAACGGAAGATCGTAAAGCAAAACGGATTGACATTTGTCGTCCCTTATAAGCCAGATTAATTCCACAAAGCCAATAAATACATTATTGTTCCGCATGTGCAGTGAGGGGAAAAGGTATTTGATACCCTGCTGATTTTGTACGTTTGTCCACTGATGAAGAAATGATCAGTCTATAATATTAATGGTAGGTTTATTTGAACAGTGAGAGACAGAATAACAACAAAAACATCCAGAAGAACGCATGTAAAAAATGTTATGAATTGATTTGCATTTTAATGAGGGAAATAAGTATTTGACCCCTCTGCAAAACATGACTTAGTACTTGGTGGCAAAACCCTTGTTGGCAATCACATAAGTCAGACGTTTCTTGTAGTTGTCTACCAGGTTTGCACACATCTCAGGAGGGATTTTGTCCCACTCCTCTTTGCAGATCTTCTTCAAGTCATTAAGGTTTCGAGGCTGACGTTTGGCAACTCGAACCTTCAGCTTCCTCCACAGATTTTCTATGGGATTAAGGTCTGGAGACTGGCTAGGCCACTCCAGGACCTTAATGTGCTTCTTATTGAGCCACTCCTTTGTTGCCTTGGCTGTGTGTTTTGGGTCATTGTCATGCTGGAATATCCATCCACGACCCATTTTCAATGCCCTGGCTGAGGGAAGGAGGTTCTCACCCAAGATTTGACGGTTCATGGCCCCGTCCATCGTCCCTTTGATGCGGTGAAGTTGTCCTGTCCCCTTAGCAGAAAAACACCCCCAAAGCATAATGTTTCCACCTCCATGTTTGATGGTGGGGATGGTGTTCTTGGGGTCATAGGCAGCATTCCTCCTCCTCCAAATACGGCGAGTTGAGTTGATGCCAAAGAACTCCATGTTGGTCTCATCTGACCACTACACTTTCAACCATTTGTCCTCTGAATCATTCAGATGTTCATTGGCAAACTTCAGATGGGCATGTATATGTGCTTTCTTGAGCAGGGGGACCTTGCGGGCGCTGCAGGATTTCAGTCCTTCACGGCGTAGTGTGTTACCAATTGTTTTCTTGGTGACTATGGTCCCAGCTTACTTGAGATCATTGACAAGATCCTCCCGTGTAGTTCTGGGCTGATTCCTCACCGTTATCATGATCATTGCAACTCCACGAGGTGAGATCTTGCATGGAGCACCAGGCCGAGGGAGATTGACAGTTCTTTGGTGTTTCTTCCATTTGCGAATAATTTCACCAACTGTTGACACCTTCTCACTAAGCTGCTTGGCAATGGTCTTGTAGCCCATTCCAGCCTTGTGTAGGTCTACAATCTTGTCCCTGACATTCTTGGAGAGCTCTTTGGTCTTGGCTATGGTGGAGAGTTTGGAATCTGATTGATTGATTGCTTTTGTGGACAGGTGTCTTTTATACAGGTAACAAGCTGAGATTAGGAGCACTCCCTTTAAGAGTGTGCTCCTAATCTCAGCTCGTTACCTGTATAAAAACGCCTGGGAGCCAGAAATCTTTCTGATTGAGAGGGGGTCAAATACTTATTTCCCTCATTAAAATGCAAATCAATTTATAACATTTTTGACATGCGTTTTTCTGGATTTTTTTTGTTGGTATTCTGTCTCTCACTGTTCAAATAAACCTACTGTAGTGGTTGATTTCACTCGGACAACTTTTGTCTTTCTTCCAACACCACTTTATTTTCAGTTCTCCACATGCCCTCAATGCTTCACAGTTCCCCTGCTTGCCACGGCTCGCTCGCCGCGCCCTACTCGACTCACTCGCCGTCTTTGCCTCTCCAATCTCTGCTTCTCCGTCAGCTCCACTGTCACTGCTTCTCCGTTGTCTCCAATATAACTTCTTCTCCATTATCTCCACTATCACTGCTTCTCCGTTATCTCCACTATCACTGCTTCTCCGTTATCTCCACTATCACTGCTTCTCCGTTATCTCCACTATCACTCTGCTCTCTCCACTGCTGGCTGCTTCATCTCTAGCTCCGCTTACCTCGCTCTACTGCTGGCTGCCTTCACTTCAGCTCCGCTCCACGTCTTGTTTCGTCCAATCCCCGAATCCAACTCTCCTCTATCCTCGCGTCCCCCCAATTTATCCCCGTTCTCATTATTCCCCAATTAATTAGTCCGCGTCCCACCGACGTTCCGCGTCATCGTGCACCTGTTCCTTGCCCAGACATTAAGACCCCACTTCGGCCCTGACAACAACACCAGCCAATCACAGCCGTCTCTGGCTCCCTAGCTTAATTGGCCTAATCATTACCTCATTGTCCTAACCATCGCTCCTGGCTGTCCCAATATGACCCGTACTGTCCTGCCCCCGCGCGATCTCACCATTTACCCCCATGCGCATATTCATTCCACTACACTACCATTAAAATTATAGACTGATCATTTCTTTGTCAGTGGATAAACGTACAAAATCAGCAGGGGATAAAATACTTTTTTTCCCTCACTTTATGTCTATTACAATGTTAATGTGTATTACAATGTTAACGTCTATTACAATGTTAATGTACCATTTTATTGGGGGATTGTTTTTTATCTTGGTGTGGTCTGGGAATGTGTTATTATTGTTTTTGCTGTCTTGCCCAAGCTTGATCATTCGGACTAATATAATACGTAGTTTTTAGTATTTATTCATATTTAGTGACTTGCTTTTCCTTTTTCTCCATTTTGCACTCATGTCGTATTTTGTATTATTTGTTATAGCTACTGGACATATGCGAAAAAGCGCTTTATAGCTCATCGGATTCCTCCACCAGCCTAAATAAAGATTCTGATGTATATATTCTTGGTTCTTTCGGTAAGTCACGTAGAAGGGAGATAATAAAATAATAAAAATATAAAACAATGAAATTCTCACGACGTTTCGACTGCAACACAAGCAATCATCATCAGGTGTGAAAACCACAGCAAGAAAATTTGGCCACTTTTTTCAAATTTTCTTGCTGTGGTTTTCACACCTGATGGTGATTGCTTGTGTTGCAGTCGAAACGTCGCGATAATTTTATTGTTTTATATTTTTTATTATTTTATTGTTTCCCTTCTACGTGACTTTACCGAAAGAACCAAGAATATGAATCCCTGCAGTCACGAAAGCATTCAATCAAAAAGATTCTGATGTGAGTTGGCAGGTTTCACTGTGTGCAGGAACAGTCTGCCCTGTCGATACGAACAAATGTTCTCTCAAAAATAACCGCTCGCTCGCTCTCTCTATTCACCGGCGGAGGCACTCCAGGAGAATTTCAAAAAGCCGCCGCGGTTTGCCTTTCAAACGAGCACGGGGGACCGTGTTCATGTTGTGGAAATTTGACACGAGTATGGTAGGGAGGAATTTCTCTCCATGAGATAACCGCCCTTTTGGACTTCCGAAAAATGTGTAAAAGTTAACCCCCCCCCCCCACCAGGATTTCAACCTATCACCCTTACATCAGAAGTATATCATTCTAATCATCCCCATAGTGTCAGGAGGAGGGAGTTGTTCGGCAAGGGACATCACAGCCCATAACACAGGGGGGGGGGGGGGGGTGATAGCTGGAGCAGAATGCGCAAAGGGCAAAGGGTAGGCCATACCAGTAGTATTCATTCTGTTTGAGCAATTTGTCATTCGTTCAAGATTAGTTTTTTTTTAGCATTCACTGCATGGTGCCCGCCCCGAGTTTTTATATAGCATCCTTTAGACGTGGCCACACTGCAAGGTTGGTTCTAACAATTTGTAATCGCTGTTGCCGTAAGCGGACTGTGTGCCCTCCTCTTTTTGTACGCATTCCGCTCGCTCTCCGCGCAAAAGTCGGAATCGCCAACTGAATGTGATGCCACCCTGCCACCGATTGTACACCTGCCAACCAAGGTGATGTCCTGAAATTTCGCATGGGCTTCAATTGTGCGCTGCTGCGGGGCACTTGGGGCACCGTTATGGGCAATCCGTAACGCTCCAGCGGCCCCGGAACAATGAGTCTGTGTACAATATTGCTGCTTGTTTAAATGCGGTGCTCGTGCCAATATTTGGTAAACCATCAGCATTTGTTTAACAAGCCTGACTTGTTGACGGGACCCAGAATGTCCAACATCAGTCGGGGAGTTTTCTTGCTTTATTAAATACCGCCAGTGAATAATGACGGTCTGGAAAGCCAATAGGCCACTGTACTACTTTGGTTTTTTTTGTATTTATGTGTGGAAATACAAAACAAAGTTATGCTTACGCATGCCCGTGCCCTGAAAGAAGACCCCTGGCTTCCTTGTTCCGCAAAGGTTTTACGGGCAACCCTAAACCGCACCCACACAATCCACGGCAGATGCGAACACTGCATGGACGAGTGGAAAATTAAACCCTCTGGTGTGCCACTGCGGTCGCGCGTAGCAGACCACGGGAGTGGTGCATCGTCGCAGCGATGCACCACTCCGCTCCTCCTGATGCACTCGTCTGGCTCATCAACCGCTCTGCATCAACATCAGCAGTGATACGAAGAAGACTGATCTTTAGAGACCCATATTCTCATATAAAAACCCGTAGACTCATATCGAGACTCATAGACTCACAAAGGGACCCATAGACTCATATAGAAACCCATAGCCTCACATAGAGACCCATAGATTCACATAGAGACCCATAGACTTACACAGAGACCCATATACTCATATAGAGACAGACAGACTCATATAGAGACCCATCGACTCATATAGAGACCTATAGACTCACACTGAGACCCATACTGACAGAGATATATATGAAGGAGACATCACCGCAGTGATACACCACTCCGCTACTTCTGACGTTGTTATCTGGCTCAACCACCAAAATGTAAAATCGCAGTTGTTGCCCTCCATCAGCGTCTCAGCTATCCGGAGGAGAAGAAGACGATGCCCTTAAAGCACTGTAACTAAATTTACCGAAAACCGCGTTTGTAAAAGTGTCCGCTCAGAAAGTAAAAACCACGCCGCAGGTTAAGAAGTTAAAGCCTCTCAAATCCAAAATTGGCATGAGCAGCCAAGGGGAGCGTGTGGGGGTATTAGCACTGGCGCTGGGAGTGCGGGGGGGGGGGGGTGGAACACGTGGCGTGGGCAGCCGTGAACGCGCGCGTGTGCCAACAGTGACCTCGACTGAGTCTGCTCATCACTTCTTGCAAGCCATCACCCCCCCCCCCAAATCCCCCATCCTCCAACCAACCCCCTGCTAGTTGCAGGGGGTCAGGGGTCACGGGTCGGGTCACCCGGCATGCCGCCGCACGCGTGCACACCCAAAAGCGTCCCACCGGTGCATTCCTCTCGGCCCGCTTGTCGGCACAGCGGCACACTCCCCACGTGCCCTGTTTACTCAGAGGTCGGCACTGCCAGCCCGGGGCCGCCTCATACCCCCGTGACCATTGGGGCTCGGCTTTAACAAAAAAAAATTCGCTGGGCTCCGGTTTTTGGCACACGTGTGCACAATCCAAATGGGGAACGGGGCGGGGTGGGTCAAGGAAGCCCGTACCACGTTTCGTGAGTTATCGCCCGTGCAGGTGTTATTGGCTTAACCCTTTCACTTGTCGGTGTCGGGGTGCGCCGATTGTTCGTCGCTGGCGGCGCCGCAGCAGCGGCGGCCATCGTTATTTTGCGCCACCCTGCACCGTCGACGATTCAACGACGGCGGTGATTCGTGTTCATTCTACGCGAATGGCTTTGGATGGCACGATCAAAAAAGCCCACGCCCCAGGCCAAGGAGCCAAAGGGCCAACTTGGGGTGAAGCTGAGTGGATCTCCTTCGTACTAAGCTGAATTACTGAGGTTCACGACGGCTCACAGCGCGATCCACAGACTGCTCAGGGTGCTGAGCTTTTACTGATTTGGTCCGCATCTGGGATCGGTCGTACAAACAACGGTCCCGGGAGGTGGAGCGGTAGTGCAGTGAAACGGGCGCACTGCGCGACGAACCTGGCAAAACTGAGTTTGATTCCAGGCCGTGGCTAACATGAGTGGTGAGTGATATTCATATCTGAACTGGTCCTGCCGCTCCCCGCTGACCAGCGTGGTGGTGAAGCATGATCAAACAACCCCCACCACAACCTATGTATGTGAAAGCCTTTATCTTGCACTAGATTAACAAAGGAGGGCTCTGGTTTGTTATGACAGTTTTCTATGCATCGAGGCTTGTAATATATTTGTGATACGTGTGGCATCGTCTTTGTACTGTTCACCTTTTGACGTCCTCTGGACTGACACTGGTGAGACTCGGCCCTAAAGAAGGCCGTCTCTCGTGTAGGCCAAACAGTTTAAAATGCAATGCATCATATATTATCAGAGCACGTTTGTTTGCCTGTTCACCACAAGTATGTGTGGTTAATGCAGACTTGATGCCTTGCAAAATGGTTTCTATTTGGTTTTGGAACATCTTAACACCTCCTGTTTTATGCCAAAAAGGGTAAAACCTATTCTTATTTTTTTCATACATTTATACTGGCAAGAAAGGTCCCATTTTGTAATATATTTGTTGGAAGTGAACTCAAATGATCATTCTGAGGTATGTTTCTTAAGCGATGTAGAAGTTTGGGCTCTAATAATGTCCCACAATACTGTAGGTTCTTGTCCAACATATATACACAAGTTAATCAATAAACAATCTGTCTCTCGGCAAAGGCCTTCTGCACCAACGTTGCATAATAGTATTAGTTTAAGCAGGCAAACTCTGGAATGATTTTGACATTCTGGGTCTCATCTGCAATTTGACAGTTAGAACTGGTAACGCAGTTAGAACGTGTCCATTTCATAGTCAGAGCTGTTAAATTACAAAACTTTGCCGGTGTTCTTCCTTGACTTTGTTCATAGATTGTTTAGCGAGTAACGCGGGTTTTTTTTATTTCATGAATATAATGTTAATTTTTTTGTTAAATAAAGATCTACTTCTGCGAATCAGGTTGTGAGACATTGTCCATCCCTCGCCCCTATCCACCATTTGAGGTCTCGCCTTTCAAATGAAGCCACTCGCGACCTCATTAAATTATTAAGGAGAGTTCAAATGGAGGCACCAGTAATTACATGTCGTTTAGATGTTCCAGCTATGTGATTAGCATTATACTGTATGGAAAAACTATATCCTGCGAACACACCCCCGCACTCTCCTCCACCGAACGACGACCACCGTTGCTCAACGTCTGAAAACCAAGCAACAAACACTCACAAAGCCTCCGTGCAAGGTTTCAGATTAATGTGCACGCTTACAATTGTGTTGCAGCTTCTTTAAATAGAGTGAAACCGCGATACAGCCGCTCCTGCAATGGACAGCCAAGTTGAGCGGTAGTTGCGGGCAACGCGCTTACGGTTCACGGAACATTTGGATTGTCTTTTAGGGCTTCATGGTTATTATTTTCACCCTCAATTCTATCCTGATTTGCGCGATCCGTAGCAAGTCACCAGACGAAATATCCGTTAGGATCCCTTGGAAGTGGATGTCGCAGAGCCACTTCTGAGATCCCTTTCAGGTGACCTCTGTTAGAAAGTCAGCACTCTCCCACCAAAACCAATAGTTTTAATTCTCAGGGATCGAAATTGGCCAAATTACGTGTAGAACCAAATCCAATGTCGTTTTTTATATCGATACATATATACTGTATACAGTCAGTGGTGGCCGGCCTGAGACCATCAACTCACTTGAGTTGAGAACCCAGTTTAATCACGGGTGGCTGCCTTGATTCGAAGTTAGGATCGCAGCGATGACAGCCAGCTCGGAGCTCTGACCTCTGAGTCACCCCGGCCACCTACTTGTTGTACCTAAACGTGGGGTGGTAGATGTGGGAAAACGCGCGAGGCAGGCAACGTTACCGTGGAGATTCCCTATCTATCCTAGGGTGCCACGGTTATACAGCTATCATTGTTACCAGGTGGCTTCTGAAAAAGAGCTATATAGCTCAGTGGGCCTCGCCTGGTAAAATTAAACATCTTTTATAGCTTTAAAATAGTTAGAAGTTTCCACGTTAATATATTTTGTTATTTTGCTTGGGATATGTTTGCTTTTAATTCTTCTTGGGGTTTCTATCTTATTTTGTTTGATAGGAAAAGCAGGCTACCTCTAGAAAACCGGCGTATACAGGAGAAAAACAATAAGATAAGATTGATAATCATCAGAGTAGTGAGGGGGGAAAATGAGATAAGAATGATAATTATCATCAAAGTAGTGAAAATAATTTTTGTACATTTGGAATTTTAACATCCTTCTCGCACAAAGTTCTTATTTTTATGAACTGATACTCATTTAATAAGAGTAAAATATTGACTTAAAGCTTTCGTGATTGCAGGAATACATATTCTATGGGTCTTTAGGTAAAGCCACGTAGACTGAAAAAAAATTATCACGACGTTTCAATCGCAACACAAGCAATCGTCTTCAGGTGAGAGAGAGAAAGCTGCTGAGACAAGGTCTTATATAGGCCTGAGATGGGTGCATCAACATTAACAAGTGTACTGAGATGCCAACCAAAGGTACAAATGTGCTTGTTATTATATATGCTGATAATTATATGCTGCCCGTAGGCCTTCTAAGTCCGTATTTTAATCTATCCATGTATTGTCCTCGAAAGTTTTGGAATGTTTTGTACTAAACATTGAGCTTAATAGCAATTCCCTGGGTTTCCAAGAGGAACTATAAAAAAAATACTCGGTGTGTTAGAATCAAAATGCAAAAGTGTTTGTTGAACTTATTTTGCACTGTACATAGACAAGCGTATGTGAGTTTATGGTTTATGACTCTTAAATTGTTTGGCTCTAACCGGCGACTTTTTGGCAAGGCGTGCTTTAGATCCTTGCTTTGTTCATGATTGCAACTGTGATTGTATATAATCTATCGGTCACATTGTCAATGTGTAGTGACATATGACGTCACTAGTGTCAGGACTGTACGAGCAGTGACATATGACGTCACTACTGTGTTGGCTCTGTACGGGTACAGTAGGCGGGGTGTCACGGACGTCGCGTCAGGCCATGACACTCTGTGTGAACCCGACAGGACACGTGACCGGACAAAGAGGGGCTGGGGGCCCCAGGGGGGAGCTTGGTAGTCACGTGGTAAGGGGCCTGGATCGGGAAGAGGGGCGTGGCCGAGGGCTGGGTCGCGTCGGCCACGGACCAAGGGCAGGTCGGCAAGGACAGCTGGGTGGATGCCCTCTGCTCCGAGAATTCAGCTTTGTCCGACGCCCAGAGGTACGTGCTGGGCACGCTGTTGCTTGAGTTTGCGGATGTTTTTAGCAAGGGTAAATTTCACATTGGCCGCACGACCTTCCTAAGCCACCATATTGATACAGGTGACTCTGCCCCCATTTGGCAAAACCCTTACCGCTTGAGTCCTACTGAAAAGGAACATGTGCAGAAGGCGGTCTACGAGATGTTGGCCACCGACATCATTTCTCCATCTACCAGCCCATGGGGTGCTCCGATTGTTCTCGTGAAGAAACATGATGGGAGTTTGCGCTTCTGCGTCGACTTCCTCAAACTTAACAAAGTATCCTTAGTGGACTCGTACCCCCTGCTCCGCATGGATGATTCGTTGGCCGCTCTGGCGGGGGCGCGTTTTTTCTCGACGCTTGACCTACTCTTGGGGTTCTGGCAATTGCCCCGAGATGATTGCTCCAAGCCTAAGACTGCTTTTCGTACACCACAGGGTTTATTTGAGTTTAACCGGCTCCCGATGGGCCTCCACTCGGCCCCGACGAAGTTCCAGAGGCTCATGGAGCTCGTCCTGGCAGGCCTCCAATGGAATTCCTGCCTGATATACCTTGATTATGTTATCGTGTTTAGCCGAACATTCGATGAGCATTTGGTACGGCTCCGCGCAGTTTTTCTTAAAATGTGGGCGGCTAACCTAAAATTGAAACCCCAGAAATTCCACCTGCTGCAGACATCCGTTCGATACGTTGGGCATATCATCAGCAAGTCGGGAATTGCTACAAATCCAGATAAAACTGAGTGCGTGCGCACGTGGCCAACCCCCAAGTCGGTGGGTAAGGTGTGCAGTTTTATCGGATTTGCAACTTACTACCGCCGCTTCGTGCCCGCATACGCCGCTATTGCCAAACCCCTCCACGCCTTGATGGCAAAGGGCCATCACGGCGGAGGAGGCCACATTTGTCGCACTTCGGGACAGTCTGGTGGACGCCACTCCCCTCCAATACCCAGATTCTTTGTTACCCTTCATCCTGGACACTGACGCCAGCAACACCGGCATTGCGTAGTCTTGTCCCAGGTTGTGGACAGGGTGGAGAGGGTCGTGGCATATGGCAGCAGAGTATTGTCCCTGGCCGAGCAATGCTTCTGTGTTACTCTTCATGGAATTACTTGCTGTAGTTATTTTCATGCAACGATATCGGCCCTATCTCTACGGCAGGCGGTTCGAGGTGCTTTCCGACATGCCGCTCTCCAGTATGCTTTGCGCGTTGAGCAATCATCCGACCAGCTCTTCCGCTGGCTGGAAATTCTACAAGATTATTCCTTTCGGGTTTCCTACCATAAGGGTGCGCGGCACACAAATGTGGACGCGCTTTAGCGGCGACTTCCGTGCGACGAGTGCGCGTGCCTCTCTGGTTCGAGCCGCTGCAATTTGGCTACCGCAGCAGTACCCCCTTTGGTTGTAGCGTCGGCGGGAGCTTCTACCCCTGATAGCCCCAGCAATCTCGCGTGCGATGCCACCCTTGGGTTGAATGGGGGTGCCTCCATGCGGAGGACACCTCCCTATTGAAGCTACGGCAGCGTGTCGGGCTGGCGTGGGGTGGCCCCTGTCATTCTTATGGAATGTCCTTTTGATGTTTTGGAACGGTGGCTTGCGTCGCTACAGTGTTGTGGTGCCTATGGGCCTCAGGGGTAGAATAATTTGGAGTATATAAGACCTTAGCTACCTTTAAACTCGATTTTTTTTGGCCTGGAATGGCAGGAGATGTCAAAAACGTACTTAAGGGCTGCGTGCAATGTGCTCGCCGAAAACCGCCGCAGACTAAGTGCTGTCTGCCCTTGCAATCTATTCGAGTATCATGAATTAACGAGTTTGTCGCACTCGACGTCCTCGGGCCCTTTCCCGTCACAGCCCGAGGGAATAAATATTTGCTGGTGGGCGTGGAGTATTTGTCTCGCTGGCCAATGGCTTGGCCACTCCCTAACCAATCAGCCGGGGCCATCGTCGATGCATTCCTTCATGGATAAGGGAGCCCCAGAACGCCTCCTTACTGACCAAGGGATACATTTTTCATCTAAACTGTTGCAGGAGGTGTGCGACCTTTTGGGCACAAAAAAGGTTTGCATGTCACCCTACCATCCCCAGACGGACGGGATGGTGGAGCGACTCCACAGAACTCTGAAGTCCATGCTGAGTCAGCAGGTCGGGGAGTCCCAGGGTGACTGAGACTTGCATGTTCCAGGGGTACTTGCAGCCTATCGAATGGCCCCTCACGCTTCCACCGGCTACTCACCCTTCTTTTTAATGTATGGTAGGTAATATAACCCCCCCCCTCCCCATTGACCTCCAGCTGAACACGGAACCGAGGAAGCTGAGGGTTACCATTTCGGAACCCATGCGATTTACCCTTCAATGGGTCTCGGAGGCACGCGAGGCTTCTTAAGAAAATTCTGCCTTGTGGCAGTCGGCCAACGAGAGGCTAAGGGGGCTTCGGGTGTCTGGTAAACAGTGGGCTCCGGAGGACAGGGCTTGGCTGCATTGACCTCAAGTGCCTGTGGGTACATCCCCCAAGTTGTACAGACCCTGGCGTGGGCCGGTTGAGGTGATTCAGGCCAACCGGCCACAATGTGTTAAAATCGGGTTCGGTTGCCGGAATTGGTTCATGCATCCATCCCGCCTTAAGCCTTTTGTTGCTCCCTGTCACGTGCCTTCATCTCCAATCCACGAGGGCTGAGTGTCGGGTGTGCCGGGCGAGCTGGGGTACGCACCCGCTGAGGTTGCTCCTCAGGGTAGTTCTGCGGTCCCGCCCACGGGACCGGAGTGCGTGCTGCCCTCGACATCGCCGGCTGCTCCTGCTCCAGATGATCTGCTTGGTGTGGAGTGACCGTTGACCAGCCGTTCTCCACCAACGCTGTCATCTCCTATGGAAGGACCGCAGCCGTCGGCCCGTATTGAAGTCCCCCCCGAGCCTCCTAGGGAGCTCAGGCCCACCTCGCCTGGGGGCCCGGCCACGCGAACTCGTTCTAAGACTGGCCGCTTTACATGACTTTCACACACCATGCTGTTGCCTACACCGTCGTTCAACAGCCACACTCACATGTCAAAGGAGGTTATTGGCTGAACCTGGCCTTTTATGGTACTGTGCGTGCATCATTTCTAAAACGGGTAGGCTGTGCTGGGGGATAAACGGGTTAGCCAGTATCATGTACACTTGTTGTTGTTGATTTCCCCTCTTTCTATGCGTTCTCCTTTCCTTCCCCCCCCCCCCTCTCGGAATGTTTACGTATTTATATGCGGTATTTATTATCGTTCGCCAGTTATTTATTGATGTTGCTTTTTAGGAGGCACACTTTTCTATTCCTCCACAGTTGCGTTACAGCCGGGATGGCTGTGTGTTACACAGGGGGGGGGGGGGGAATTTATGTAGTGACATATGACGTCACTACTGTGTTGGCTCTGTACGGGTACTGTAGGCGGGGTGTCACAGAGGTCTCGACAGGCTGTGACACTCTGCGTGAACCCGAGAGGACACGTGACCGGACAAAGGGGGGCTGGGGTCCCCAGGGGGGAGCTTGGTGGTCACGTGGTAAGGGGCCCGGGCCTTCCCGAAGGATCGGGAAGGGGGGCGTGGCCGAGAGCTGGGCCGGCCATGCCGCAGCAGTTATAAGCGGGGTGTGAAGAGAGCTGGGCTGTTCAACCCCAGGATGAAGACGCCATCAGCGGTCCTCGAGTCTCCGATCTTCATCCGTGACCAGGTAGCCTGTTAACCTGCCCTGGTCACGTTATGTAGTATTTAGGAACGGTGGTCACCACTTTATGTATCGTATTCAAGTTGGTTGTTACATGTTAATAAATAGTGTTGCCTCCAAGTTGAGTGTGAGCCTCAATCGAACCCATTACAACTGCATATGTCCAAGAAAAATGAAACAAACGTTGCATACATTTTCATTGTGTCCATGAGTATGAAACTTTTTGTTGTTGTGTAGTAGCAGTACTTGTACGTTCATCCATCCTATCAATTTTCAAAATAACCTTTCTCTTAATAAACCACACCTTCTATGAACAAACAAGGGAATTGGAAACCCACTCATTGATCATTTTACTTTCAGGCGATATCCTGTTGAGCATTTTCCTATTTAATACATTGCTATATATCGTTGTTTCTATGAAAATTTAATACATCTGTCCAGCACCTCGCATGCAACCCTACAAAGAATTTTCCAAAGGCAGTGCCTCATCTACCACAAGAAGCCAGTGACTTGGCGTGAGCTGCTTCACAAAACTATGAAGGACGTAAGAAGAAAAAATGACTGTAATGAAACCAGCACGATGAAGTAGCTCATTGGGCTGTGGCTAAAAGTGGACATGCTCTCCAAGTGACACGTGCCTAGTATGCGCCCCAGAATGCCTTGCTGCCACACAGCATTCCATTTAGGGCGCTTACAATGCCTGAGGCCATATCATCTGTACGGCATGATTTTTTTTATGATTATAATTTAGCAATAGTATTGACACTTGCATCATGAGATGCGATATTGCTTGCCACGTGCATGGAGGGAGCATTTCATTGGGGTAAAAGCCCTCCGCGCCGACCGTTTTAAACGTCGCTTGAGCCATAATCCTGGTGTCACCCGCCCGTCAATGAGCTACCCCATTCTCTGCCTGGGCTCTCATGTGGACCTATAAATCTGACCGCAGAATTTCATTCTTGACGCGTTCAATGTGGCTTGTTGTGACCAGGAACTGACAATCAGCCCGGGCCAACACTCGAAACAAAGAGAGCTTGCCTTTCAAACGCACGCGCCCCGCCCGCCCGCCCGCCGGCTCCTTTTCAACATTCGTGGCTCCAATTTCACACCCACTTTCGGCGGCGGCGATACGCCAAGGTTACATCTCACCCCCCACCCCCTAGTCGCCCCCCTCCGTCTCCCGCCTCCGCGCGTCTCCCCTCCCTTCCCTCTTCTCTACGCTGCCCTTTCTTTCCTCGCACGCTGCATACCCCCCCCACCCTCTCTTTTTTTTGCTGCGACAACTGAGACAACAGGCGAGAGTTCCGAAAAAGGAGAAGGGGCCCATCCCTGATGGAGGGCCACACACCCACACGCACACGCGCGCGAACTCTCTCCCTCTCTCTCTCGTGTGTCGCCGTGGCCTCCCGGGCTCGTGGCTTGCAAAATAAATTTCCAGCCGAGGTGGCGGTGGGGGGTGATGGCTCACCGAGGCTCGTGTTGAAGCGCCGAGCCAGCAAGACGCTAATGCCACGTTCCCACGGCCGCTCAATAGCAGGCGGGCCTCATCCACGGAGGATCGCTCCCGCTGCGTCGAAATCGTTTCCAAGTTTTAAGTGAATGTAAAAATAATAATTTGTATATGCTGTATGTATTTCATGGCAGGGGCCGTTCATAAATGACGTCACGCACCTGGGGTGGGGGGGTCAGACATTTGTGACGATGTGTGACGAGGGAGGGGGGGGGTGAGAAATGTGACGTCACATCAAAATTCGCAACTTTAAATAAATATAGACAACACGTTCTATTTAATTAAACATACTTTTTAATAAATGTTTTCTCCTACAACATCAGAGTGCAGCGCCACATTAAAGACGCACTACAATGACAACAATTTAAAGCGATTTGAAGCATGTTTAATTTTTTTGAGGGAGGGCAGAGCTTTGTGACGTCATATTTGAGGGGGGTCTGACTTTTTGTGACGCCGTGCGACGAAGGGGGAGGTAGGGAATCGTCCAAAATCGCGTGACCTCATTTATGGACGGCCCCGAAGCTGCTTCGTAAGTGCCGGTATTTCGTTAATAGGGTGTTCATAAGTCAAGGGCTGTATGATTCACTTTCGCCTGGCCAAGCGTATGCTGGACTGCATTGCCTGTTTTGTCAATGGATCTGTTCGCTTTTCAGCCGATCTATCCTTGGAAATAGTCGTGGCAGCACGGGTCTAATGCGGAAGAGATGAGTGGCCAGGCTTCTCCAGCTCAGGTCAGCTTCAGGGCCGTGTCTTCATTTAAAACACGTGGCATAAAATTACATGACCAGTGGATTCGAGCTTGGGGTAGGGTACGATGTTAAATTGTGTTCGGGTCTCGAAAACGTCACGGTGGCTTGTCTCTCCAGGCTTCATAGCAGAGCGGGGTGTGTGGGGGAGCTCTACAAGATCACTCCCCGAGTTTTCATTCGGACATTGCGTCCGATTCGCGCAATTATAAGCACGTTATAAATAGTTTTATTGTTATAATAATTATCATTGTTATCGGTGACACAGCGTGGCGCAGGTCCACTTAGGGGCCGTCCATAAATGACGTCACGCACCTGGGGGGGGGGGGAGGGTCAGACTTTTGTGACGATGTGTGACAAGGAGGGGGGGGGGGTTGAGAAATATGACGTCACATCAAAATGCGCAACTTTAAATACATATAGACAACACGTTCTACTTAATTAAATAGGCTTTTCAATAAATGTTTTCTCCTACAACATCAGAGTGCAGCGCCACTTTAAATACGCACTACAATGACAATAGTTTAAAGCGATTTGAAGCATGTTTTATTGGGGGGGGGGGGGGCAGAGCTTTGTGACGTCATATTTGAAGGGGGGGCGTCTGACTTTTTGTGACGCCTTGTGACGAGGGGGGGGGGGGTCAAAAATCGTCCAAAATCGCGTGACGTCATTTATGGCCGGCCCCTTGCTAATTGTCACGGAAACACAGCGGCCGATCCTGGACTGTAATCTACGGGGAGCATCTAGTGAGCGTCAATGTTGTACGATGCGTGACGTACGCAGCACCTTTTTTTTGCCAATCCACTGCTGGTTGATGGCTTCCACTGTGCCACGTGGATTGTGAGGATCGTTTGATCACCGTGTCGCTTGGTGATGGTGGTATTCCATTCAGGCTCAATCCTGATGTTCTACGAGACCTGACGAAAGTAGGGAAGGTTCTAGGTGATCAAATCAAAGGCAATACCGTACAATCATAGTGCGATATTTTTGAAGTATGCTTTCGTTTTGGTGGCTTTTTTTAATACAAATATCTAATTACATTTCACGGAAGTTAACAATGACACGAGTTACAAGGCCGGCAGTCTGAAAAATAATGTTTAGTCTTATTTTGTTTTGGTTGTGTCTACAGGTTTTATGCCAGCTTGTCATAGTTTAAAGAAGAAGAAAAACACATCTAGGTTGACGTCTATTGGTCTGGAGGGTTCTATCCCCTGGATCTGGCAAAAGTGTGGTTTGATGAATGCGTGCCGGCACGTTCTACAACAACGTAATCACCGAGCAGATGGAAACAGCGATAACTGATTAGTGCTCTTGTGTTCAGCACGGCCCAGCGAATCGGTCGTGCACAGTCAATGCGAACACGTGGCATTCGAGGGCCTGATCGTACCACCGTTTACATACATTTCCATGACGCCGTGAGAGCATCGGGGGACTGGTCGGTAAAGGCCAAAGGCGCAGCACTGCAATTGCTTGCTCACGCCATTGCCAACGGAAAGGTCCTCACTCGATGGGAAGCTCCGGAGAATCTCCTCTAGAGAGGGATTATTGAGCCAACTCTATTCCACGTGGGCCAGACATCTCGGTAGAAAGAGCGAATACCCACCCTTTACTCCACCACACACGACCTGACAATCGAGTAACTGTACTGGGTTGACAGAGAATAGAGAGATTGAAAAAACATTGCCTGTTGTTTTCAACGGCCGTGCTGGAAACTCTCGCCAGTGACCTCTGGATTGCACATCCAGTGTGCTGCTAACCAGGGCTTAACCTGTGTACGTCATCAGTTTTTCTTCCTATTTCTGTTCTGATGATGTATGTGTACGTCATAGGTTTTTCTTCCTATTCCCGTTCCGATGACGTACATGTACATACCTGTAGGTCATCAGAACGGAACCAAAAAAAATGTACTTTATTGGTACTGAGGCTCCCACAAGGCCATGCGGGAGGGCATGTGGCAGAGTTTGGCGCCGGCTATCGTAGAGTGCGGTCGTGTCACTATGGTTCTCTGCAGTGAGTACAATGTCTTTAAAAACAGTGGCCCTACGCCTCTTTAAAAAAAAAGAATGTGGAACCGCTTGTGCGCTCTGAGATTCAGCAGTGAACGGGACCCACACCCTGCAATTTGCAGTCATCTCAGAACGGGCATGGGTTTATTTCAGCCGGAGCCGTGCGGGGGGCTAAAGCTCTGAAAAAGTTTTGGGGGGGAAGGTTGGTGGGTAGGGAGAGGCGCGGTGGAGGGGTACTTGTGTGGGGTTAGGGGGTCTCGTGAAATATTCCATGAAATATCAATCCCTGGCACTAACCATTGCACCACGGCAGCATCCCAATACCGTAGAATGTGCGTAATGCCCCACGTCAATGCGTCTCGGGGAAATCATCTGTTTAACATTAGTTTAACACGTGGTAGGCTTTTGCGACCAATTTCCATACCAGTGTTCTTTTGTGGGGTTAGATCGTGTAAATATATAAATGTGTCGTTAAAACCCGCCACCACCCAACACACCCAACTAGTGAAGGTTGTCACGTAACCAGAACGTGCCAATTCGTCACTAATACAGCACACACACCGGTGTGTTGGAGAGCCAAGCCACAACATTTACAATCTCAGTACGACGTTTCGCCAGTAATTACAACTAGCTTCATCAGGCAACAGTCATATTTGTGGAGAAGTTTTACTGTTTCGTTCCTCATATAGAAACATCATGCATGTGCATTATGCGAGCCCTTTTAACTTGTCCTTCCTGTCTATTGTGTGTATTAAAAAAGCCGTACCAACGGTAATCCCTATTGATGTATGCTGCCCTTTAATTACTGCCCAACGGTATCAAAATACCGTGCATTGCGGGAGTAACTGATAAACCAGCCAGATGTTTGGAAAAACAAAGTATCCTAGTCAGATTTGGCACGGTACATAAAATACAGAAATTAATATCTGGTACAACAGAAGATGTGTACAGGATTAACTGCACGTGTGGTAAATGTTATGTTGGGCAAATAGGATGAATGATCAGCACGAGACTAAAAAAACATCAGAGAAATATTAAATTCTCCCAAATACAACTGTCAGCAGTAGCAGAACACGCGTGCCAACAAGGACACTCAATTGATTTTGATAATGTTGAAGTTTTGTGCAAAAATAGCTACTACTGGCCAATACTAATTAAATAATCTATCGAAAATGAAAAAAAAATATTTTAACCGCTCGGATAGCTACCACCTTAGTGCTGCTTGGAAGCGAACAATCAAATAATACATTATTTAAATGCATGCCTACAAAGGGCAGCATACTTCAATAGGGATTACCGTTGGTAGGGCTATTTTAATATACACAATAGACAGGAAGGGCAAGTTCTAAGGGCTCGCATAATGCACATGCATCATGTACCTTGCCCACACTTCTGCGCAGAAGTGTGGGCAAGAGCGCAGAAGCGTGGTCCCCACATCTATGCCTCTATATGAGGAATGAAACAGGTGGACTTCTCCACAAATCTGGCTGTCGCCTGATGAAGCTAGTTATAATTACTGGCGAAACGTCGTACTCAGTTTGTAAATGTTGTGGTTTGGCTCTCCAACACCGGTTAGTGCTGTGCTAGTGACGAATTGTCACGTTCTGTTTACGTGACAACCCTTACTAGTTGGCTTTGTCGGGTGGTGGCGGGTTTTAACGACACATTTATATATTTACGCGATCTAACCAAAAAAAAACCCTCTATTATGTTGAACATTAATTCAAATATTTGCAAATTTGGACAATGCCTGAGACATGCAAGCACTCGTGTGGTATTTACTGCTATTTGGATAGCTTTTGGCTGTACAGTGGTCACCTCTGAGCAATTTCGCAAAAAAACATTGTTATATTTTTAAATAATTATATTATAAAATGATTTTGTTGTGCCATCTGACGGGATGTGTGCTTTGGGACAGAAGAGGCATCGCTGAGACTTAGAGGTCACAGCCTCTGAGCTGCCAAGGACGAGATCCTTGGTTTTAATCCGGACATCAAATGATGGTCTGTCTAGTCACCAACGACTCCGTAAAAAAAAATCACGTTAAATTTGGTTATCGGATAATTTCCATCTCTGAGAATTAAAAATATCGATTTGACTGTCATGTATGTATGTATGTGGGACTTTCGCACCGTACGTAGCCAACCGTGCTAAGCAGAGGTGCGGGGTTAGGACAATAAACTAAACACAACAGGCAGTTCTAAAGAAACGAGTTTTCAATCTCGATTATTTCAAAGTGCATCTGTCCAATGCCTTCCTAATATCTGGAGGGCGTTTCAGACGGCCGCAGAAGTGCGCATGCAAGCGAGCAAAGCGGCAATCATTACTCTCAGTGGTAGAGCAGTGGGGGGTAAGTCGCACTTCCTCCTGCGTGGAGCAGAGGATAATTTAAGGAATTTCAGACGTAGCTCCGTGATATGTGCTTTCATGGGCCGATCATCTCATGACAAGGCTCCAAACTAGCTCAAATCAAGATGACGTTGTGGGAAAATGAAACAGCAAAAAAGTTTCAACGAAGTGAAATGCAAGTGAGAAAATATAAACTCTCCAATGTATACAATGTTGAGCCCCTGCGTAATCAATGTGCAATGACTTAGTTTTGCATTTGATTACAAAAGATTGTAAAATGGGGTTTTGAAAACTGAAGTTATAGAAGCCTTCTATCAAGGTACATTTTCCAGTCAATCAGAACTTCCCAAACTAATTATTATAACTGTTTTTTTATTATCATGATTTGATGCATGTTGTTTCTGTACCAACCCGTGTGTTCAAGGGGGTGGGTGAGAACCCATGACTAGTTCAGATAGCATCCAACACTAAAACTAAAAAAAAGTTAACTTTGTATTTTACCAGGTAAGGCCCACTGAGATATGTAGCTATTTTTCAGAAGCGACCTGGCTGACACAAATGATAGCTCAACGAAGTGGCTCATCATGCGGAAATGGAGAGCAGTCAAATCTAAACGCGTGTTTCTAAATGTGGAGGGAAAAACCCCGGAGGACCAGGAGAAAAATTCACGTGAGCACGGGCAGAGAGAAACATGCAAACTCGAATTATACAGGTGTTAGGATTGGGATCGAACTCACGACCTCCTGCATACCAGGCGATGGAGTAAACATCTCGCCACCGCGGCAGTGTTGTTTGGTGCAGTGTGTACACCGCTGCGTTGTATAGAGGGGGGAGGGGGGGCTTCTTTGTAACCATGCTTAAGAAGAAGCACCCAATAACCATTGCCAGTGTAGCATAGTGTTTAATTAGTAAATGAGAACAACCGTACAAAATGAATGTCCAGCTGTACAATGTCAAGAAAAAAATGAATAACAACAAATTTGTCCCATTGCTGCTGATGGATAGGTAACAGTTGCAATTGACACTGCAGAGTCACGAGAAGTTGTGTCAGTCGTTTGCGAGCGCCCGTGCGAGTGTGTATTTGTGGAAGCCGTATGTCAGTCACCCCCACCTCCGCCAAAACGTTTGGCCTGCGTGGAGGAGTAGGCCAAAACACCCTTCAAGAATTGCTCTCTCGAGGCTCCTTCTAGCTGAGGCTCTTCCGCCAGCAGCGGTGTGATCCCGGCAATTGCAGGGCTGTGCCTTTGTCATTTGCATGTGTCGGCGTGAATGTGCTGTCATGCTATGGGGCTCGTTTGTCTCTCCCCTCAGTGCAGCTTTTCCTCACTCGTCACTGGGAACCATTATGGGCAAATCTTCTTCCGGTCGGCATGGACATCATTGTGAAAGATGTTCCAATTGCTCCGTTGCGTAATATTGTTTCCCAAAAACTACATCATTTACCGGATACTGTAATCATCAGCATTCTTAAATAACAGTTACTACCATGACCTTACTTTATTGCGAACAATACACAAACAACAAAAAGTGTTAAATGAGAAGAGATTTAAGCGGTCATTTTATGTCAGTGAAATCGTAAGCGATTAAACAATATTTTAAATACAGCAGGCATTTGTGATTCATTTTAATGTTACCATATTCTCCGGATTGTAAGACGGGTCAGAAAAGTAAGACGCATCAGTAACTTGTGCCCGTTGTCAATAAAGCTGTACAAATGTGGTTACACAAAACAAAGACAAAGATCCCCCTATAGCCTAAACAGGCTGTAAGGGCAAGTGCTGTTAGTGAGCACCCATGAAGGCCAGCATGGCACACGAGGAGGTGATTGGCCTTTGTCTCCCCAGTGGCGATGTTTACACACCGCACCAGGTACCCATTTGAGGTTGAGTCGAACTATGGGATGCCCGGGCCAGTTCAGACAATCGTCACCGGTGTCGACCGTGAGCAGGAATCAAACTCGAGGTCGCTGGCTTTGTAGCGCAGCGCGCTAACTGCATCGCCACCGCTCCCCCCAACACACACACACACACTGGATTGTAAAATGCATTCTTGACCTGACTATTTTTCTCGAACACACAGCGGGAGGGTGAAAGTGGCGTCGTATAAATCCGGAGAACCACGGCCAAATGAAATGTGAGATGCGGTTGTGCATTTTCGTTTGCAGTTAAAAGCAGAACTGCAATGTCCCTTCTTTAAAAAAAAAAAAACAGTGGCGGCAATCGAGAAAACAAATATATAATTAGAGAGTCACAATGTACACAGTTACAACAAACATTAAATTACCTAAATCGTGAAAAGTATTCTAATATCTTGTCGGGAAAAATTAATTGAAAACTATCAAAAGGAAACGACCCGTTACAGTATCTGCTAAAAATCCACGATGCTGTTTGAAGTCCGTCACTTTTTGTGCTGAAGCCAACATATATTACGCAGTCTACCCCAAACCTGCATCACAATAAACCTGAGCTTTGTTTTTTTCATTGTTAAAATCTAACAACAAAGAGGTATTTAATTTGTAGAGCTATTTCCCCCCCCCCCCCCCAAAAAAAGTGAAAGCTACCAAAACAGATCAGAGGGGAAAATCACGTGAAGAAGAAGAATAATAATAAGAATAATAATAGCTTGACCTGCAAGTCACAAAATGTATTTAGAAAACGCCACCGCTGCTACACACATGTATAAAACTAATGGCTTATATGATAAAATATATATTTGTTTATTACAGGTAAGAAAAAGTAACTTTAGTTGTATGGAAACATTCCACGTGCGCCGATTGTCTAGCAATTTTTAGCTTTTAACGAACAACAAAAAAATATCATCACACATAAGTTACACGTTAAATATCGTCGTCGTATGCGCTTGATCGGGAAACTTTAGAAAAATGTTATTCCTTTTCACTTCCACCATTCATTCGAAATGCGGGCTTTAAGAATGCCACGGTTAGACGCTCCTTTGCTTGCATTTCCGGCACAAGTTTAAGAGGCCTCATAACCATGGCATCGAGACTACCATCAAGCCCTGACCTTCAAAACGATGTCGAAAAATAATATTACAACAGATGATCGAAATCTGCAGCACAACAAGTATTTAAGATCTTTTTGTGTTTTTGACAGGCTGGAGTTGTAAAAATAATGCCTTTGGTGAGAGAGTCTTTCAATCGGGGGGGTTGTGGTTTCAACATTCTGGCCCTTTTACGATGCTGGCCACATTTTGGTTAATTTTGAATTGTGGCATATCGCCTTGCCCCGAGTCACGGCTCGCACCAACGAGCGACTCATCTTTCTGGGAACCCATGCCTCGCTCTGGAGGAATGCCGCCCCCTCCCATCGCCGCGTCCTCCGACGTCATGTCCAACCCGGCAAACTCCAGGAGCTTTTTGACCTCCTCGGACAAGCTCAGGAAAGACAGGCCTCTGTTCGCCGGGCAAAAAGTGCTCAGGATCTTGCTCTCGACGTCGACGTGGGGATGCATGGACAACTTCTCCGCCTCCTCGCTCACGTCGAAGATGTCGATCTCCTGGTTGACCCTGGCCAGAGGGTCCTGCTCAGACCTGGACTCAGGGAAAGCCTGCAGCTCGGCTGGATGCCACGACACGGAGGACGCCTGCAAGTCCACTGCCGCCGTTGAGCCACTGTGCCCGTGACGCCCGAGAAGATCCCGCGTCGGGGGCCTCAATGCGGCCGAGCCTCCGAGCTCCACGTCGGCGAAACCTTCGCAGGAGGTTCGGGGATGACGCTGCTCGGACGCCACCGTCGCAGGCCCCTGCTGAGATGGGCAGAAGCCGTTGAGGTGCAGGCTCAAGCTGATCTGGTGGATGTAGCTGCGTTGGCAGTCGGCGCAGCGGTGGGGACGCTCGCGAGCGTGCAGGCGCCGGTGGAGCTTCAGGTGGATGAACTGCGTGAACTTGGCCGGGCACAGCTTACACTGGAAGGGCTTCTCGCCCGAGTGCAGGCGCAGGTGAGTCTTCAGGTTGCTCGTGCTGCTGAAGCGGCGGCAGCACACCTGCGTGGGTCAAACGGAGACGGACGCACATTTTTAGTGCTCTGGATGGGAAACTGGCGTGCTGTACTGCTCTTTGTAAGGACGTGCAGTACAGAGGTCGCAGGTTCAATTTGAATAACAGGCGCGGCGATTAAAATGATGGTGCAAGCTATTATTCTTATTTATAAAATGCTTTAATACATTTATCATGTGTTTAATATCATTAAGGCTTTTACCGATAGCAAAGAAGCCCTCATATATTCTTCATAGGTAAAAAAAATAATTGCGCTTTCGGTAACTCATCCCTATTGGAACCACGTTATAGTGACCTCCTATAGCGCTGTTTCCTATAGCGCTCCGTTTACTAAAAACTCACCCTTAGCGCCATAAGAGTTATACCTGTACTTAATCCCTAGGTGCATCGGTGCCTGTCAGGATATGTAAGTATGTATGTTGAACTTCTTTCACGTCGTACGAAGCCAACCATGCTAGCCAATCGGTAGTGCAGGGGAAGGATTTAGGGTTGGTGGATGATGCAGGGACAGGACATTTGTGTAGGCGAGACACCTATATACAGACAGGGGCAAGGAAGTGGTATCTCTTGGAGGGAGTACAGCAAGTAGGTCTATATATATACCCTGTCATGCAAAATGTTTTCTCTGAATCGCTAACAGCCATAGACAATCCACTGCTGGACAACGATCTTCCCTTGTTTAATATACTAAAAAAAACATGTAATCCAAGAATAAACTTTCTTAAAAATTCTCAAGTTTCTTTCCAAATGCCAAATAATACTCAATAAAGAACTGGCCAAGTTGAAGCTTGCCCAGCTAAAGGACTCCATGTCTGGCTGTTCAGCCCATGCTTACACGGATACATTATTCTGATGCGCAATGCAACCTCCCTCTAAAAAAAATCAGCCACCAAAAACACACACACAGTCTGGCGTAAACATGAGTCTGTTGTGGCTTCCCAGAATCTTTTTTTTTCTCAAAATTGCAAAGCAGCATCGTGACGTACGTGCCGAGTGTGTCAAGTGATACGTTGGTCATGCATTAGGGTGGCTCTTCGGACTCCGGTCTGAAGACAAAAATGTATTTTTTGCTTTCTCAACAAGGGTCGCTCCACACTTTGCACAACTGTGAAGTGCTTTTGCTGGATTCAAACCCACCACCGGAACCTCCGGGTTGTTGAGGCTTCGATCTTAATAGCGAAGCTCCTTTGCTCCGGAATTCGCGAGCGCTGGGGTCGTCGCTAACCCCGCCTCTCCCCCCCCCGTCGCGGCCACGGCTGCCCCGTTACCTGACACTGGTAGGGCTTCTCTCCGGTGTGCACCAGGTGGTGTTTCTGCAGGTGCGCCAGCTGCGTGAAGCCCTTCCCACACGTCTGGCACTTGAACGGCCGTTCGCCGCTGTGGATGCGCAGGTGCACCTGTCGGGGGAATAACATCCTCGTCACTTTGGCAACCTGTGCGGCGGGTGCAAGGTGGCTACTGTATCTCCCACCACGTGCAAGCGGCGAAACGTCGGGCATCGTGCCGGACAACACGCAGGTACGCATCCGAAGACGTGTCGTAAAGCCGCAATGGGATCGGCTCTTGCGGGAAAAACTTGCGTTGCACGCGAGCGTTGACGCTCCACGTTTTTAAAAGTGACGCGCGCATCGCTGCAACTTGTTCCGCATTTACACCAGTTTTTTTCTCGGTATTTCCAACAAAATGAGAATGAACGTCGATTCTTCTTGTAAAACGATAAGGTAAAAATGTAAATGCCATGAAACCTGGCACCACACCTAAACATCTAGGATGACTGAGACTCACCTGAAATAAGCTGACCGACCGCCTGACCATTCCTCGAAATGTAGGAAACAACTTTCCAACGGACACGTTGTGCTTATAGTAAAACACCTTCGTGTTAAATCCCGCAAAAGGATGAACAAAAAAAATGAACAAAAAAACAGACGGATGCAAATGCACACCTTCAGATTGGAGAGCTGCCCGAAGGTCTTGCCGCAGATGTTGCACTCGTAGATGGTCTTGCCGTTCTGCTTTTTCAGCGGGTATGGCACCGTGTGACCGTTCACGGTCAGGTTCCCTTTCGCCCTCGACTCCGGCGGCGGCGGCTGGCGATCGCACGCCGACTTGGCGCCTCTCCCCTGCTGCTGGCCCTGGGCCTGCGCCGCATAATCGCCGGACGAGCCGTAGCCGAAATCCTCCGGTGCCACCGCCGGGCGCACCGCCGCCGGGCGCGCAGCCGCGAGCGCCGTGAGCTTCGCCTCCTCCAGCCGCGGCGAGAAGATGCTCCACGGGTCGCACCGGCTCAGCGCCGTGTGTTCCGGGGAGTGCGGCAAGCCGGGCGGCTTCCTCCTGCACGGGGACGCGTGCCGGTAGCCGCCGTCGGGAGACCTCGGCGGGTAGGAGAATCCCCGGAAGATCTCCAGCGCAGCCGCGTCCTGCCGGTAGCCTGCGTCCCCGGTCTTGGCGTCCCTTTGCACGGCGGACAGCGCCGGTGGAGAAAAGGCGCTGTTCTTAGCCACGACCAGGCGGTTCTTGGGGCACTTCCCCAAGCCGAAGCCGAACTCGTGCTCGGTGGCGAGAGAGGAGGCCGTGGGGATGGCCGGTGGGGGTGCGACGATGGCGGGGTGCAGAGACACGGGGTGCACCCATGAGGAGAACATGTCCATCCTGCTCACGTTCATTGGGTAGTTTGGGAACATAAATCCCTGGTACATGAACGGCATTGTCCTTCCCATAGGCTGCAGGAACGTGGACGAGAGGTACTCGGCTTGCAGGCCTGAAGGGAAGCCCTCCAGCACGTGCGTCCGGCCATATAGCTCGCTGAGGCTCGGTGCGTAGCCGGGCTTTGAAGGCGGTGCGCTGGACACCGAGCTGTAGATGACTGATGTTCGCTTCGGAGGAGGAGGGAGAACAGGAGGAGCAAGAGGAGGGCACATGCTCTGACTGGGACTCACTCGGTCTGAGGGGGTGGATTTACCAGAGGACAGCTCTCCAGGAGATGGGACGACCTGGTCGAAGTCACACCTCACGCCCCTGCTGCTGCCGGTCAGCAGATCGTGGTGGGTGCTCTTAGGCGGCTTTAACGAAGGTTGGTGGCTCGGTTGACCCCCGGTAAAACTCCTGAGATTCTCGTCAACTTTGGCCACTTCTGCAGGGCATTCCCTCTTCACCTTAACCCTGACCCTGCTGGAGGAGTCCACATGGCCTTTGTCGCTGGTCGTGCCGCGACTGATGGTTTCAGGGTGGGGGTGCCTCCACTCCTCTGTCACGGGTGCCTCTCGATTCTCACGCCTGTCTCGGCTCTCCCCTCGCTGCTCCTCAATAGTGCGAAGGGGTGCTGTGCCCCTCTCTTCACCGGCCAGAGCCGGGGTCTCCATCCGCTCTGCGTCATCGCCTCTCCTGCGCTTGGCGTCTCTCTCGACGGCCACTGGCGCTGAACGATCATCACTCTCGGGCTCTTCGTCTGCAGGAAAGGGGAAGCGGGGGGGGGGGACAAATGAGGGGAGGGTGAGGGGAGTGAGGGGGCATGCAGAGGAAACGAGGTGAGACTAATGGTCCAGCACATGCAACACAAACAAGACTCTGGGTTTGGTTGGTAAGATGAGACTCGGGCTTATCGACTCCGGATATCGGCGCTAGCTACTGACATCAACGCTCCACTCTCCTCCATCCCCCACCACACCCAATCACTACATTTCCAAACCACTCCCCACGCATTCCCCCCCCCCCTCCACCCATTCAACTCCTTCAACTCCTTCACTCCAACTCATGCCACCCCCACCACCCCACCACCCTCCCTGCCACCATCTCCATCCAGCCCCCTCTCCTGTTTGTCTACCGGGGAGGGGCGAGATATCGGGATTTAACAAATGACTCCAAGTGGCTCTACTGCTACATTGTTTGGGACATTCCTCGGAGGAAAACAAGATTCCGTGGCCCCAGCTGAGAGATTTCGCTTTATCGGATTTCGCAACGGGCTGAGATCCAGCGCGATTACCGCCTGGGATCGAGTCGCGAGTGCTATTGTCCTGCAAAGGTTTGTTTTGTTTCTCTCTTCTTTGTTTACAAAACTTCGGATGCAAAGAAAGAGTAACTGTGCAGATGTATCTCTGCAGCAGAAACTGAAAGGGATGATGGCACAAGATATGAAGGAAACGCCGCTGACGGAATTAGAGTTTCATCTTCATTTGCTGTTAGATTTTTTTTTGTACTGCACCACGTTTTGAGACGTGGGATACTTTAAAAATTGTTTACATTTGTACAACAACAACAACAAAAATCAACCTGGATTGGGAATGTGTGTAGCACGCGTGGGACAGTTGGGCTTATCATCAACTTTACTATTGTTGCAGAGCAACTGCAGGCAATCTGTGTGGTGGGGTCAGAGAAGGTGTCTGCAGTGGAGCCGAAGTCTGGATTTAATAAAGCAACGACAACGCCAATGATGGAACGGCGGCATCCGACGGAGGAAACGCACGCTAGCGGAAGACCAAAAGGGGAAACAGAACAGAAAATTAGACCGTACGTGGGCGTTAGATCGCGTGCAGATGCACGGGGGGAATCGCAAGCTGCGGTGCCGACATCCGGCAGTGGATTGAGCATGGCCTCAAAGCGAATATCTGTCAATGACGGGTCGCGTGCGGCCGCTGTTAGCGTGCGCGTCCAAAACTAAACACAAAAACCCAAACCGGTTAACATTGTAGGTGGAGGGGCGCTGAGGTTCCAGAACACGCCAGCCCGGACGATGCCAGCAACTGATATAGTGCTATTGTGTTACGGGGTTTGTTTTAGCTAGGGGGTGGGATTCTGGGAGAGGGTTTTAGCGTGAAAGACAGAGAGAAGGTGGGTGGGTGGGCGGCTGGCTGGAGAGAGAGAGCAAAGGGATGAGAGAGAAGCAGGAGGAGGTGGGGGAGTCGTGTGAGAGTTTGAGCCCAGCGAAGTGAAGGCGAGTATTATTAGATTAGAAGGAGAGGCGTACGTGTGGGTTGTAAATACCTTCCAAAGGCAATTAGTGCAGTTGTTGGGCGCAGGTCGCGTTTTAAGGTTTTATTGTTTGGCATCCTGCACACATTCAATAGCAGTGTGACACAAACTCCCACGTGATTTTGTATTACTTACAATATCAACAGGGAGCAGTGCTTATATTCCCCGTATAACGTTACTGTTTATTAAATCACAGTAGTGCTGTGTGCTCAGCCATAATACAAGTACATGACTTCAGTCAACTTTACATTGACCTCCTATTGAGGCACAACATTGACAACATTGGAAGTGTCCCCTTGCAAATACGCAACATGAAAGAGCGAACGATCGTCGCCTGTAACTCATTGCCCCTGAGAGTGGCGGTTTTCCCCATTAAGGCACGGGAGAGACATGACGATAGCAGGCCATGCAAAATTCATACTCGGCAGGACCGTCCAGCCAAAGAGTCATGAAACTCGGTGAGGCTGGCGTGAGTAAAAACGAGCGGGATCTATAATTTCGAACGCCATCCTTTCCCAAATGGGCAAGAGACTTCATCGCGCGTCGCCTTACCAGCATTGCGTGCGATGCATAACAGAGAGATGGCATGCATTAAGAGTGTGCGCGTGCGTCTGAGGTGGTGACTTGAGTGAAGCTTTGCAGCACGGGGGTGCGGCGATGTGCTATGTGGCTGGCAAGGGACCCTTGGAAATGGGGATAGTGAGAGATAACTAGCCCAGCTTTTCCCAGAGGGCAGAGGGAGCCAGTCAGATTAATCACCTGATAAGCCGGCTAAATGCCGCTTCTGTTTGTTTCCTTTTGCTCCAGATAACCCCTTCTCCCCACCACCACTACCAAGCTCCCCACTTCCCCAACCTTCCACACAAGCCATTACTTCCCAGCCTCTCACAATTCACCAGCATCTCTTCGACTGCTCTCTGCCCCGCCCCCCAACCCCACCAGTAACCCCCCGCCCCCCCCCCCCACCTCTAAAGCAAAGATCCCCTGTATAGCTTGAACAGACTGTTGGGGAAAGTGCGAGCACCTACGGAGTTTAACACGTAGGCTTTCGCGGCCAAAATTATCCATAAGAGAGCTTTTTTTGTTAGATCGCGTAAATATAAATGAGTTGTTAAACCCGCCACCACCCGACACAGCCAATTAGTAACGTTTGTCACGTAAACAAAACATGCCGATTCGTTACTAGTACAGCACGCCGGTGTGTTGAAGGCCGGCACAAGAGTGTGGGTGGCCATTACCGCACCCGCCTTTGTCTCCCGAGTGGCGATGTTTAGACACCACACCAGGTACTCATTTGAGGTTGAGTTGACCTAGAGGAGCCCCAGGACGGTTTCAGATAATCGTCACTGGTGTTGTTGGCCATGCGCCGGGAATCGAATTGGGGCGACCAGATTCGCGGCGCAGCCAGCGCGCTAACCACTGCACCACCACTCCCCCCGCCACCACCCAACCCCCCCCCCCCCCCCACACACACACTCCCCACACGCTCTGACACTGCCCTCAAATAGAAAGGTGATACTTGAGTGTGACAAGATTCATCACGTTTAACTTAATCTCCGCAAATTCACTTCCGCTGTTATTTTTAAACACGTAAGTTTGAAGGCTCGCTGCAGTCGCGCGCATCATTTAATTAGCTGCCAAATAAAATTGGCATTCGTAATTTATGCACGTGGGCCATGGTAGTTTTAACAAAGATGCCCTTTTTAAAGAAAGAAAGGTTTCACCTATTGATTGAATTGTGTGCATTTAAAATCCGCTTCAGCCGACTGGCCTTTGCTCGAAACATTTTACCAGCAAACATGCCGGGATGGATTGAATTGTCAATTAAATGAGTTCCAAGTCAAGCGATTCGATGGCCTTCAATTTGAATATGTTCACGGTGTGCTTGTTCACGAATTGATCGACCGCAGCGCTCGCCACATCGCTCGCCACATCGCCGAGCAGGCGTTCGCCGACGCTCGCCGCAGCGCAACACCACGGCGCTCGCCTTGCGCCGCTCACCACGCTCGCTCACCTTGCAGCCGGTGGTGTGCCTGGCCCATGCGCCGCGTGTACTCTGGCGAGTACCACACGAGCAGCTCGCGCCCGGGGGAGACCCCGCGCAGCGTGTAGAAGAAGACGTCGGCGCCGTGCTGGCACGCCACCAGGTTCTGCTCGCGCCGCGACCGCGCCGGGTTCACGAAGCGCATCCAGTTGCTGCGGCTCACGTCCCAGCCGTCCACAAAGTGCTGCAGCTCCCCGTGCCGGTAGATCTGGCGGACGCACGGACGCGCGGTCATGCACTCGCACCGGCCACGCCGCGCGACTTTGCGCGGGCCCGAGGATCGTAGGACCGAGCTAAAGCGTCTCGTTAATGGCGATGGCGGTGATGAGAGATCTGTTGGACGGACAGATGGGTAGACGCACGCACGCACGGACGGACGGACGGACGCACGGACGCGTCATGCACTCGCACTGGCGACACAGTGCTCGTAGAAGCAATATAAAGCGGTGTGTTAATCACGATGGTTGTGAGACCTGGTGGACGAATGGACGGCACACATCATCAAACTGTAATTTTCCCATTCATATTTTTCTTTTTTAAACGACAACAATGATTCCAACCTGTGACGTGCACAGAGTTCACTCCTGACTCTTGCGGATAGAGGCACATGAATGGACCACTTGACAAGCAGGAAGGCAGCCACGCGATGAGCTGGCACCTACAGCGAAAGCTCTGCGATCCTCTACATATAGAAGATGTTGTCAGCCAATGATGAGTGTTTATAATGTGAATCACTACTTTCACCATTCCGCATTAATGTACGCATTATGAACGTAGCGTGGTTCTAATTGCAGGGTACTTATAAAAAGTAAATAAACACCTGCCTTTCATCCTCTTTAATGCGCATGCCCCATTTATTTCCGTAGTGTCCTGAGCGGCATCCAAATTGCATTGTGTCGCACGGCATGCTCAACGCCAGTGTAATACAGCGTCTGACGCAGGAGACTATCGTGGTGGGGCATTCTGTGGCAGACTTAATAGGTGCTCACTAACCCCCCCCTTATATACCACAACAGTCCATAAATGATACGTGTTATTGTTACGTTTTCACCGCGTGTGTAGTGTTATTTAACACCCTCTTTTAAATTGCATTTTTCCCCTTTAATCTGAAGATTATACATTACTATAAATGACAAAGGGGCAAAAGCAAGACCATGTGTTTACTCAATGGGCAGCTGATCCATCACATTAGCACACAATGGTCTTTCCTTTCTCCTCAGTGTCTTGCCAACTAAGTGCTGAACGTCTGCACATTGATGCCAACATTTGGCTTTGGTTTCCTCTCTTGCTGATGGGACATTTCGAACCACGGTGGTCCATATGCCCCATCCAATTCAAAATTGTCATCTTAAAATACAACTTTCTTTTCGCTTAAATAACACTGCAACTAGTAAGTGCAATAAAAAAACTAAACTTAAACCAAACAATTTTAATTTTTCCACGTAAAGCCCACTGAGCGATGTAGCTCTTTTTCAGAAGCAACCTGGCCACAAATGACAGCTTATCGTGTGGTAATTTATAACAGCCAAATACTCTAAATGCATGTTTCTAAATGTGGAGGGCAAAACCACAGGACCCAGGTAAAAATCCACGCGACCACGGAGAGAACATGCAAATGCCAAATATACAGGCATCAGGGTCAGGATCGAACCCATGACCTCCTGTATACCAGGTGAGGTAGTTAACATCTTTCCACCATGGTGAGGATTTAAATTGCCCTTATTGATTCTAATGCACAATTGCGCTCTGATAAGTTGCCAAAATAAAACTGTCTTTGGGGGAAAAAATTCAGCAATTGCCAATATAGGACTTTGACAAACAATGGATGGGACCGATACATCAATTTTGCACCCATAAGCGCTGCGCACTTGCGGACGCCGCAGACACACATTGCTTCCGTTTGGTCTGCCTCCCCCTCTCCCTCGTGAGCGGAGCAAAAGCATCTTAATAATAGAAGCCGCATTTAACATTAACGTGACAGAGAAAAATGGCAAAATGTTAATCGCAATTTCCTGTGCCGTCTATCTTTGGCCCCATTTTTTTTTAGGACTTCCGCAGTGGAAATGCACGGTGCAGCGCAGTCATTGCGTGTTGTTCTTCTCCGCTGTTGACTCTTGCCACCATCCTCTCCATCTCTACCCCAACCCAGCTCCCATCCCCTCCTCCTCCCCCCCCCCTTCAAATTCACGCTTGTCTTCCCCCCCACCCCGAACTCCTCCTCCCAGCTCAGGGCCACTGGGTCACGACCTGGGAAATGCGTAGGCCCTGACGGATCAGATTGGACGGGTGTTCCCTTCAATGTCTCTGGGCCGCCGTGTGAACGGAAGCCTCTGACCAGCCGACGCGGGCGGGGGCTGAGTTTGGGGGAGAGCGGCGGGAGGAGGATGAGGAGGAGGGAGGAGGCGGCGATGGCGGTGGGAGAATTGGGTTGTTGTCTAGGGCAGCGGCGTTGTTGAAGGGAGGGCAGGAGAGAAAGCAAAGGGACCGGTGGAACCTACAGGAAATGCGCGCCAGAAATAGCTCGTGCGCACACGGGCAGCGAAAAAACAGGAAGGCACAGCAACCTGTTTGTGACGGCGGCAGGAAAGCTTCGACTTTCCCACGCGTCCCCGATCGATCCGGCCACGCGAGGATGCACGGGGGCCTGACGGAGGCATCCCCAGTTGGGGCAGCTCCATTGTGCGAATTTCACGTCTCAAGTTTTCATTGTTTTTGGTGCACTTCAGGGTTTTTAGTTTTGTTGCGGGTCTCGGTTTAATTGCGAGTGGTTTTCCTTGCCGAGCGTATAAACATTGCAGTGACGCTCGAAGGATGCCATCGTGTTGTCCGTGCGAGTTGACAGTGTATGCACTAAGATATTAAAGCGGTGTATTATAACAAATTTAATAATAGCCACGGACAGGGAATCAAACTCGGGTTGCCGGGTTCATAGCACAGACCACTGTATCTCCGCTCCACCCTGCCCTACTCCATTAATAAATACTAATACATTTTTTAATTGCACTTTGTATTTTAGGTTCTTTAATGACAATAAAAAAACATTTAAGAAAAAATCTATACTAATAAATACCTCTACTGCTGAGTCACTCAATTGCCCCTTTTTGTGCACACGCCAATATGGGAGGGCTAGCATTTTGGCACGATGGCCATAAAAAAAATTGTGAATTCGAATAAAAGGAAAATGAATTCGTGGAAATGGCTGAAAAGAATCGCGTGAGCTTCATTTATTTTCTTTCAGAATTGCCCCACACCGAAGTGGGAGGAGGAGACCAGCCCACCTTACTCCGTCACCTCTCCCTTAAGTTCCCCCCCCCTCCCTATACTTCGCCTGCCAATACCACGATAAGGAATTGTATCCTCAACGTCACGAGATGGCGCTTTTGTTGAATAGAATCTGGAAGGACTGCTGCCAGATCTCACTATCTCATCAACGATGAAGATGGTGGTGGTGATGGTGTTGATGATCTTCTTTGATTGTCGTTCATACGGTGTTTCAAAAAGATAAAATATGGCAAGTTACAATCGTATGCTTAATATTGTGAGCCATTCCACGGCATCCTAGGTGGTGGCTGAGTGGAGTCCGTGTGTTCCACCAGAATACACCATGTTGTGTTGGGCAGTTATGATGGTAATGATAATGGAGGTGATGATGATGGTGATCGATAGTAATGATGGTGATAATGCTGAAGATACTCACCCTCCAGAAGTACTGCCGGTTGGCATTCTGCGGGACGGCGTCGCGCAGGTAGACGTCGCCCTGCAATGGGCCGAAGCGGGTCCCCTTGGGGATGAACTCTCGGCTCAGCACCCCCACCACCTGCATTGGCACAAATACAAAGATCCCCCGTATAGCCTTTAACAGATTGTTGGGGCAAGTGCTGTTAGCGTGTAGCACCCATGAAGACGGGCTCGGCACATGAGGGGGTGGGTGGCCAGCACCACGCCCGGACGCCTTTGTCTCTCCCAGTAGCACCAGATACTAATTTGAGGCCGAGTCGACCTAGGTGAGGCCTAGGTGCCGATTCAGATAATTGTCGCTGGTGTCGACCGTGAGCGGGAATCGACCTCGGCTCGCCGGGGTTCAGTTGCATTACCTGCCGCTAACTGTGACACCACTGCAACCCCAGGGAAAATTACACACACAAAGAGACGTACAATTTGGATTTCGTGTGAAGTGCCGTGGTGCCTGTTGCTGACACAATCTCAATGTGCTTGTATTCAGTCCTGTCGCAAAACTGGTTAAACCTGACTTTAGTTTGTCCTTCCAGCAGGGTCTGCCAGTTATTCTGGTCTGGAGTGGCATCCAGCAGAGACATCCACTATCAACCGGGAGGACTTTAATATAATAAACATAACGTAAGGAATTCAAAGGGTATGGCGCATGAGTCACCGAGGTATGGGTGATCGTACAACGCCCTGCATACCGATGTTCATTGCTGCATGACTTCAGCGATATTGCAAATCAAGGATATTAGTCCTTAATTCTCCAGAGCAGAGGTGGCATGTCTTCAGTGGTTCTATTTCGTTTATGTTGCCTATAGGCGATGAATAATGTGGTAACCGTTTGAGTGGGGTTATCAAATAATTTACTCCTATTGGCTATCGAGATAAATCGGTGCTGCTAAAATGTTGCCACCTCTGGTGGTACCGATTTTGTTCTGGCCCATGGACTAAAGTAAGGGAAAAAAGTATTTGATCCCCTGCTGATTTTGTACGTTTGCCCACTGACAAAGAAATGATCAGTCTATAATTTTAATGGTAAGTTTATTTGAACAGTGAGAGACAGAATAACAACAACAAAAATCCGGAAAAACGCGTGTCAAAAATGTTATAAATTGATTTGCATTTTAATGAGGGAAATAAGTATTTGACCCCCTCTCAATCAGAAAGATTTCTGGCTCCCAGGTGTCTTTTGTACAGGTAACAAGCTGAGATTAGGAGCACACTCTTAAAGGGAGTGTGCTCCTAATCTCAGCTTGTTACCTGTATAAAAGACACCTGTCCACAGAAGCAATCAATCAATCAGATTCCAAACTCTCCATCATGGCCAAGACCAAAGAGCTCTCCAAGGATGTCAGGGACAAGATTTTAGACCTACACAAGGCTGGAATGGGCTACAAGACCATTGCCAAGCAGCTTCGTGAGAAGGTGACAACAGTTGGTGCGATTATTCGCAAATGGAAGAAACACAAAAGAACTGTCAATCTCCCTCGGCCTGGGGCTTCATGCAAGATCTCATCTCGTGGAGTTGCAATGATCATGAGAACGGTGAGGAATCAGCCCAGAACTACACGGGAGGATCTTGTCAATGATCTCAAGGCAGCAGGGACCATAGTCACCAAGAAAACAATTTGTAACACACTACGCTGTGAAGGACTGAAATCCTGCAGCGCCCGCAAGGGCCCCTGCTCAAGAAAGCACATATACATGCCCGTCTGAAGTTTGCCAATGAACATCTGAATGATTCAGAGGACAACTGGGTGAAAGTGTTGTGGTCAGATGAGACGAAAATGGAGCTCTTTGGCATCAACTCAACTCGCCGTATTTGGAGGAGGAGGAATGCTGCCTATGACCCCAAGAACACCATCCCCACCGTCAAAACATGGAGGTGGAAACATTATGCTTTGGGTGTGTTTTTCTGCTAAGGGGACAGGACAACTTCACTGCATCAAAGGGACGATGGACGGGGCCATGTACCGTCAAATCTTGGGTGAGAACCTCCTTCCCTAAGCCAGGGCATTGAAAATGGGTCGTGGATGGGTATTCCAGCATGACAATGACCCAAAACACACGGCCAAGGCAACAAAGGAGTGGCTCAAGAAGAAGCACATTAAGGTCCTGGAGTGGCCTAACCTGGTGGCCAACTAAAAGAAACGTCTGACCTCTGTGATTGCCAACAAGGGTTTTGCCACCAAGTACTAAGTCATGTTTTGCAGAGGGGTCAAATACTTATTTCCCTCATTAAAATGCAAATCAATTTATAACATTTTTGACATGCGTTTTTCTGGATTTTTGTTGTTGTTATTCTGTCTCTCACTGTTCAAATAAACCTACCATTAAAATTATAGACTGATCATTTCTTTGTCAGTGGGCAAATGTACAAAATCAGCAGGGGATCAAATACTTTTTTCCCTCACTGTATATATATATCACAGGTACTACGGGTGTAACGATGCGTTGGTTCATCAATTTAGATGATTTATTTAAGACCTAACGATACGTGAATCCCATCACGTGCAAGAATTAGCATATTTTCTTTCAATTGAAGCAGACAATGAAAATCAATTGGTGCTAAATGTCACATTTCGGCTGATGGTGTGCAAACATGCCGACCAGACAGCAAAACCCTCACGAGGCGGTAATAATAAGACAACAGAGAATTGATTTTGATTTAAAAGCTTTCGTGACTGCAGGGATTCATATTCTTGGTTCTTTCGGTAAAGTCACGTAGAAGGGAAACAATAAAATAATACAAATATAAAACATTTAAAAAATAAAACAATGTGACTTTACCGAAAGAACCAAGAATAGAGAATTGATTATTTCAACAAATCATGGGGCCGATTCATTACAATTCGCCAAACCCTTTGCTCTTTCTTGATACTTTACTGCCAATATATTTTCACTTTGCAATGTTGTACAAACGAACGTCACTGAAACTACCTGCGGTGCACCGTGAATTATTCCTGTCTTGTTCACCAACCCTCATGCTTTAAGCATGTGATCTGATCCTAGAGAGCAACTTCTAAAGCCAGAATGGTCTCCTGGTGATGTCAAGAACGTCATAAAGGGGCCGCGCTTTTCCCATACAAATGGCTCAAGATGGGACCTCCCTAACACCTAAAGTATGAACTTAAAAAAAATATTTCTTCGCCTTCCTGCAGTCTGTTAAGTTGTTCGCTAAGGCCCGTGTATCCTGTAGCTTAGTGGCACACAGACTGCTGTTGTGACACAAAATCCCCTCCCTGTTTCTGCTTTTTATTCGTCCAGTTTTATTTGTTTAAACACATCACACCTGGCCAATGTACGGCGCACACACGGACCAGGTGCTTGGGATTTAAGCTGCGCAATAGCAATTTCGGGATGAGCGTTGTTGCCGAGTGAAATGGTGACGTTCATTTCTTGACGGCAGTATTTCGGCTGCCGCTCAACCACCGATATCAGGCCACATCGCCGATAAATCGGTCGGCTGTTGACGTTGTTAGTGAGCGCAAGAACGAGCCCTAAGTACTGCCAGAGAATGGGGTGGATAATGACAATTATCAGCGCCGAATTCCAGCACTTTTGGTAGCTAGTCAGACACGCGATTTGTTTTTTTAAGCGGATTGAAAACAAAACGATGCAAGCTCAAAGGTGCCTTAGACATCAATGCACAAAAGGAAGCCTGAGCATGCTTTGCATGTCCATATGCGACATCACCGTTCTTGCGTACATTCTGCACATGGCCGGTGATGGCCACCTGCTCACGCGAGCCAAAGTGCCACCTCTCTTGATTTAGGCAGCGGCAGCGCAGCGACAGAGCAGTTGGAGGTTTTCTCAGTGTAAGTTCCTCCGGTACAACGACGGCTGTACTATAGTGATGAGTCCTAATAATACTGAAACCAGTAATAAAGCCGGTGGTTATAACAGGCTGTGTGCAGGCCTTGCTGGGGGACTTCTTGATGTTCTTTCACCGGGCCAGGACACTCGTTTTTTTTGTTGTTGTTGCAATCGGCGAGTTATAGCATCCGAGACAGGCCCGGGAACGTACAGGTGCAATCGCAACAACAAAAAAAACTCTGAGCGGCTTGCGTGCACGTCCACCTTCAAACGACGCCTTGACGCGATCCTACATGCTGAAGCCGTTCCGATTTTTTGTCGCTGTTGTTGTCATCAGTGTCGTCACACCTGCCCAGTAGCGTGGCTACATTTCGGCTAAAGTCCCGGCCGTTGTTATTTCTGCCACCCACGTATTTAAACAGGGCCCTTCACCTCCGGGTTACGCCACGTGAGCTGAACGGACAGCTGCCGCCACCCTGGAAAAAGCCTCACTTCTCCGTGCCCCCCCCCCCCGCCCCCCCCCGCATAGATTTATGAGCGACGTTGCTGAATTGGCATTTAGTGTCCGCTCACACTGAACGGTAACTCCTGACCTCACAGTCCAAACTTGTCTGGACTCACTTGCACTTCCACACTTGCCTTCAAGGTCACAACAACCTTGGTGGCGCGGTTAGCGTTTCTTTTCTCAAGCGTTTCACCACACGCTACTTCGTGCATCTTTGTGTCCAGAGACTGACGATGTTTGCCCGCAGTGATGCGTGGCAACAGCTCGAAAGAAGACATTCTCAACACACGGCCGGACCCAGAAGGCCATACTTCGATAACGAGTGCCTACGAAAACCCATGCCAGGCAACACCAGGTACCAACAGTGACTGTTTACAAAAAAGTGACATCACACTTTTTTTTTTGTACAAGACGTGACGATGTTGTCATCGTCGTGTGGCATGATGACGTGGTTACGTCAACAGACAGAAAAAAAACTCCGGGGCAGGCATGAAACGAAAACAGGAAACCGAAATGCAGCCACCATCATCGCTCGCTCCTCTGTCCGCCACGCACGTCGGGGAAGCAGCAAAGCAGTGAAAAAAATTAACACACAGCTGGGCCCACGTACGTTTTCCGTTCGTACTGCGTGCTGTTCGGCACGATGCGCGATGTTTCCCTCCACCTGCTAGGAGCTTCTTTAGGAACTGTAGCTATCGGCACGTGGCACCGAATGACACCGTGATACAACTCTCATTCCAGGCAAAGGAGGTCTCATAATGTAAACTCTCATTCCGTCAGCGGCGTTTCCTTCACATCAGGCACCTCTCCCGTAGAGTAAAAAAAGAGTCACGCTTACACTGCATTAAAACAATATCAAATGATGAGTACAATTAATGCTTTGTGGATGGGATCAACAGATGGGATTGTAACCGACTGAAAATGCATGGAACTGTCAGTAACCCTGTGGCTGATTGAAAGAGGCTAAGCTATGGTTTTTTGTTATTAGAACTGTCCACAAATTGAGCGGGCTACTTAGGAATTGGCAGGAATTTGCGGCTAAGGGTTTAATAGGGTGGCAGAGACACTGGGGTCGGCTAGAGGTCAAAGCGGCGTCCAGGCCATTGGGAGGGTGGCTGAGGGCAGAGTGGGGGTCCTGTGGGAATCAAACGGATGCCCCGAGGACAAAGTGCAGCGTTTCCAGCTTCAGAAAGCCCCAGAGTGTAACGAAGCTCTCACCTATGGAGAAGCTTCAACTGTACTCTACATCGTGCAACTTTGGACTCTCTGAGACTTCTATAATAGCTGCTGCCAAGGAGGTGGTCCAGCGTTGTTGTTGTTGTTGTCGTGCTTGCACGCTACTGTACACTACGGCACAACTTGACTCCGCAATCACCTCTCCAATTTCTCAGACCCGAGGTCTCTCTTTGCCTGACATGCAGAGTTTGCAGGCTCTCCAACAATTATCCCTGCCAAGTCTTCCCAGAGGCCTCTTTCTTTCTCAGATATCAAACCTAACATTGTTATCCCTGAAATTACCATTTGGCCTTCTTGGCCATCCATCACAAATCAAGCCGCTTTCCTGCAAAGAATACTAGGTTCCATAATAGGGGTTTATTTGGGTTAGATCGCATGAATATAAATGCGTCGTTAATCCAGCCACCACCCGACACAGAAAATTAGTAAGGTTTGTCACGTAAATAAAATTTGCTAATTCGTTACTAGTTCAACCCACGACATTTAGAATTCCACTACCATGACATTTCGCCGTTAATTACAACATCCAGCCTCATCAGGCGACAACCTCCTCCTGTTTCAGTCTTAAATAGAGGCGCTACATGTGATGTCGTCACTTGTGAGCTAGGTTATTATCCACGTTCAGTCAGTCCGGCAACGAGACAAAACATCAACTGTGGCTCGATTAATGAACACCCTTAAATTACTACATCCTTTCCACATTGCAACAAGAATGAACCTTCATAATTTAATCACTTGTTCTTTTAAATGCGTTTGTCTTCTCTCATTTGTATTCATCCGCACGTTGAGAGATGAATAAAGGTCCATTCCGAACTCTCTAAAAAAACATTGAATCCCTACACGCTAGGGTCAGGAGTGAGGCCGCTTGAGTTCTTTCTGGGTCGGCGTTAGGAGTGAGGTCACTGGGGTTCACTGTGGGTCAGGGGTGAGGTCACTGGGGTTCACCGTGGCTCAGGGTCAAGGGTGAGGTCGCTGGGGTTCACCGTGGCTCAGGGCCTCACCTGTCCCGTGTGTGAGACGTGGAAGCGGAGGTTGCGTGGCAGCGTGGCCTCGGCGCGCGGCGCCGCTCCGGGTAGAGGCCCCGGCCAGGGCTGGTCCTGCACGATGTACGTGCACGTGTCCTGCAGCTCCTGCTCGGAGCGCCCGGCGGCGGCGCTGTCCTCCTCCTCTCCCTCCAGGGGCTCGTCCAGCGCGGCCAGACGGGGCGGCTCCCGCTCACCCATCACCATGCGCCCTCACCGCTGCAGCGGCCGCAGAGATGCGGAGACAAAGAGAGACAGAGAGAGAGAGAGAGCGCTCGTTAGCGACCCGAGTGTCACGCGGAGAGTACGTGCGAGTGGCGTGGCTGTCGAGTGTGCAGGCGGTGCAACTGCACCCACGATCGTGGATGGACCGGGCCGGAGGGGTATAGATGCTGGACTATGAAGAGGGGGGATATTGGACAGGGAGCCACGTTTTCATTCCTCGCCCATGCCAACCACGCCGAGTCACGACATCACGTGCGGACACTCACCCATCGCTCACTCCCTCCTGACTCATCTAAATCCCCATCACCTAATCGTTAACACCATTGCCATTTGTAAAATTGTCGCCATCGATGTCATATGCGTTGTGGTTACCGATAGTGTTGTCATCTTCATTGTTACCAGAATCATCGCAGCGTCATCCTAACATTTCCATTATGATTATGAGCACATCTGTTGCCATTCTGTATACAATACAGAACAAATGCTAGTTCACTTAGCTCGTGTATAATTTCAATTACATACACAAAGCTGCTCATGTGATTATAATAAATGCGCCAAACAAAACCGTTGTTTTTCATTATATTTTTTGCCAACTTTGGAAAACAGCTTTAGAAAACGTTTTCATGGCTTACATCCCAGGTTTATTCGCACGACTGTCAAACGCCTTTTCTTAGGCCATTACATCGCTGTGATTATCATTCCAAATGCAATAAATATCCATCATTCGTCACAGCCGATTATATCAAACTCTCTACAGCTTCCTTTCCATCCCAAAAGCACGAGTCATAACATCCTTTACTTTAAACATGAGCTGGGGACTCTGCCGAATTAATAACGAGAACAACAACGAAAAGTATTATAGTTCATCTTCATTCACTTACATTAAAACCGGCTTCCTTGGCAATTATCAGGTAATGTCACGAGAGCCAGCAGCCTTCGTTATTAAAAAAAAAGTTTAATAATTTAAACAATATCCAACCGGGGAAAAATAAGAAAAAAAAACATACACAAGTCTCGTATGCTCCTCTGGGCGTTCCTCAATTCTCAAGTTCTGTCATCGACAAAGAAACGAGCGATTTGACGATCTATGTGCGGAAAAAAATATATATTTTGCTTGCAAGCGCAGGGTGGTGGCGTGGCGCTTTTTGAAATGGTGAAACCACAGAAGGGGCTGGCTGGTGGTGAGAGACTGAGCATTATTGAGGAACACCAGCAATGGGGGGGGCAGGAGGAGGGAGAGAGAAAAAGGGGAAACAGAGGGCGGGGGGCCTTCCGCTGTCCTAACCGCGGGCTGCTGCCGCCGCTGCCCGCCAACGCGGTAGCTCTTGTAGACAACCGTCACGGCTGTCCCCCCCCCCCCGTAGGGGAGACCGCGACTCGACTACGCGCTCTGCCCACGCCACGCCACTTTGTGGTTTTCCCCAGGCCACGACGTTCCCCGGGGCTCAGTGACGTGGGTCTCCGAGCGAGCTGCGCAGTCCGCGCGAAAGTCACGCCGCCGCCGCCGCCGCCGCCACCAACAAGAGCCGTCCGCGTCACCGTCAGAATGACGCCAGTGAGACATCGCTCGGGCATCGTGTACCCCGGGCGGTTATTACATAAAATCTGTGTCGCAAGAACGCGATATCTTGTCTCGGCCTGATCGGTGCGGTTGCCACAAGTATTTTGTGTGTTTTAATGGCGCCTAATTTAAGTGTCCCCATTTGTTCGGTGCGCTTTTGGTGAATCGCCGTTTGTAATGCACTCAGTTTTTTTTTTATTGGACAGTGTGCTAACCGCTAACCGGCTCCGCATAAACATGTTATATAAGTTGACCTTTGTTTAACCTTCACATGTTTTGTATTAGCGAAGTATAAAACGTTTCAAAGACTCTTTTCAATATTTTCGATTAATATTATTCCGTTGGCCTCGCCGGAAGATTTTCTAAAGATGTTTAACTTCATAAAAATTGAGAATCTGATGGCCATTGTGTGTTTTATTTCTGAGCCATGTTTATTTATGGGGAAAGGAAGATAGTACTGGCACTCAAAGATGTTACTGTTGGGATGGGACGTTCGAAATCATTTGGACGCTAACAATTATTTAAACCCTGTCAGATAAAACCATTTTAATATTAACATTAAATTGATACATGTATCCTATATACACCGTAATGTGTACAGTTTAGTTTTTTTTCTGGACATCTGTGAAAAAGAGCATAAAAGCTCATCGGATTCCTCCAGTATAACTAAATAATCCGATTCTGAAATCAGTGTATGTTACCCATCACGATATGGATCCGAAACATGGAAATTTATGAAGAAAATGAAATTAAAAAGTGCTTTAAATTGCCAAAAAAAAACGACATGGCAAGATAATTGTTGGGATTCCACAATGAGATGCAAAACGAAGAAGAACAACATGTAGCTCGGGGACCACACGCAAATTCGACACATCATATCGACTGCTGGGACAGGACACATCATCGTGAGGAAGGGACGGTAGCCATTGATTAAGACTGGTGGCGGAGTGGCAGCCCAAGGAAGTCGCTCGCGTGTCTGAGAGGAATGGCCGAGGAGGACAGTTCACGAAGAGCAGGGGGCACCATGGAGTTGCGGGGCGTAGCAACGACACCTCCAGTGAGCACGGTTGGCTACGGACGGTGCGAAAGAAGTTCAATGTATGTACATGCCACGTGGGATGGTGATGGTGTGGGAAGGTCTCCGTCGAGCAGTAGAAAAGACTGTTTGGCCCATGATAGAAAAACGGACTTGTGTGTACGAGAGACATTGCAAGGAACGTGTCTCAACGTGATTTTAACAATTAATAAAAACTCCTAAAATCTAGGTAATCTCGATACGAAATGTTTTGACCGTCTCAGCGGATAATATCATATTATAAGTAACTCCCAAAATGTCAAAGCCAAGCCAACCAGCATATTAAAATAAATCGGATATTAATACGAATCTAGACTTTGCTGAGGTTGGAAGCGCTTCCCTACATCGCGGCACAGATTGAGCGCCAAAGCGATCCTCCAACGGCGACTAGCTCAGCAGAAAATCTCAAAGCGGATTCCGCGGCACGTTGTTTGCATTTAGGAGGCAAACATAAACGCCCCAAGTCTGCTGTTTTACATCACAGCAACGCGGCAGTGCATGCGAGCGGGCGTGCACAGGCGGCGTCTGTGCAGCGGTGCTCCCCGGTACGATTCCCACTCGTGGGGGGGGGGGGGCGCACAACACAGGTCCTGGGCCTCCCCTAGGTGGACTCAGCCACAAATGAGTACCTGGTGTGTTGTGTAAACATCGCCACTGGGGGAGGCAAAAGCGCCCAACCCCTGGTGGACCGTGCCGGCTTTCATAGGCGCTACTCGCTGACAGCACTTCGCCCCTCAAAAGTCTGTTGAGGCTATACGGGGGATGTTTGGTCTTTGTGCGAGCACCGAGTAGCACAAGCCCAAGGACGACCCACCATCGTCCTGTAGCCCTAGCCCACTTGTAGCCCTGTGCAATAAAAAAAAAGTCTTCTGGGGCAAGCCCCCATTACGATTTATAAAATGCCACAGCGCGATGACGGAAGAGATCGGAAGAGATACAGACAAGGGGATAAAGATGCGGTGAAAAGAAAAAAAAGGGGAAATAGAGACGATAATACAGATGTCGTGAGATGAAAGGGAGATGCAGACAAGAAAGAGAGCTGAGAGAAATGAATGGGCATGTTTTATGCCGTCTTATTAGGTGTATTATTACGAGTTAAATTTGAGGTGCTATTTGAAACACCCTATTTTATCGATGAATATATGTATGTGTGCATGTTGAGCTTCTTTGGCACCGCACGTGGCCAACCGTGCTAATCGAAGGTGCGGGGCTCCCCCAGCTACTTGGGACCCACCACTTTGGCTTGGGGATGTTCTTTCTTCCCGCGCCACAGCCGCTACCGCTGCCTCGGTAAAAAAAGGAACAACTTTCGCTCTCTCTCTCTCTCCCTCCCCTTATCTCCCTTCCTGGCCACGGCTAAACACTCCACCTACCGTGTTCTGAGCACCGAGGGGGAAATATACCGACAATGACACGGTGAGTCTGGTTAAATGCGGGAGAGGGCGCGTGCGTGCGCGTGCGCGTGTGTGCGTGAAGCCACGCTTTACCAGAAGAGGACACACACCGGAGTGCAAGCGCGTCCGTCTGTTTGCGCGGTCCCTGTGGGCGCAGTTTTAGTTCGGCGGGCTGCCGTTGAAGACCATGCCAGTGACTAAATGCGACGTAGCAGGCGGTGATGTCAGGCCGTCCCGGGGGATTTTATTTTACAGGACACAAAAGACACAGAACAGGGGGCTGCTGGTGGCTCATCGTTGCTAATGCTTTGCTTGATGTTGTTGAGAGGCTGACCGATGAGGCAAAGGCGTCAGCCCAACGTTTAATAACACCCACGCCATTTCCCATGGCGCAGCGCGGGTCGAAGGCAGTCGCCCGTGTGAGGGCAGAGCAATGTAAATTCACTCTTCAGTCCAGCGTGCTCTTCTATCTGAAAGCTCCAACCATGAGTTGAGACATGGACCTGAAACGTTTCCCAACCAAGGGGTACGCAATGCATTCCTAGCATTGCAATTGTCTTTTATTTTGTATATTTATTTTCATTAAAATCGCACCGTTTTTGTGCATTGCCATATTACGGCGGGAAATGCGTGAAGAGAAGTGTCCAAGGGTGTAGAATTGTTACCTTGTTATGTCGACACAGACACGATCGTAATGTTTCCAGAATGAAATCTAATTTAGCTTCATTCCATCGGTCGCTCTCTTTGCCTGCCCTGACAGGCAAGCTTTGTTTAATTATTACTGAAGCAATACAACAAAATACAAGGTTAACTTTTAGTACCATATTCACCTTAAAGGTTCTTGGCCCATATTCCAATTGTGCATAAAGCATTATTGATACATCTATTTTCACGATTGTAATCTGTCAACCTGTTCATGGTTTTGCCCTGTAAGGTAGGTTAACGCAGCTGAATCATATTGCTGCTTAGTTCATTGGCCAGAGCAAAAATTGGTATTCCTTAAGTTATCAAGACTTGAGTAGCACCAATGTACGTACAGTCTAACGGCTAATATAAATTACTCATTTGATAACTCCACGAACTTCAGACGGTCATCACATGTTAATGCAATGACCAAGGTATAGGCCACGAATACACTGTAACCACTGAAGTTATTCCACATCCGATGGGGTGCCCACAAGTGAAATATCTGGACTCGCCCTGTGGGCAGCGTGGACATGCGGCGAAAAACCGAGCACTTTGCAGGAGGTGGAGCGGACATGATTCATTGAGTTCCCTATCGCATTGGTGCAACCGATTCCTGTAAAATCACTGCAACCTCACATCAGGAAATTGCCAAATATAGATAAGCGCGTGCACACGTGCTCACGCGCGAACACACACGGGCACACACACACACACACGGGCGCACGAACGTGGCAAGAGAACTGTGGTAATGGTCACGGTGTACCCCGTATGCTGTGTACTTCAGGATATTAATTTACAGCAGAAAATGCCGCAGGCCACAGCAGCAGATGCTGTTCGCGATAATAATAGAATGCATTGTACAGCCCTTTGTCAATCTACCACTGGATAAAAGCTTTTCATAAAACATCAGGGGATTGACGATTCCGAGCCTACCCAAGCCATTATTTGACATGATCGCGTCACGCTCGGGGGTCCCTGCGTATCCTGATCCAACAGTTGTTTTTTTTTTTGCCGCAGAAGGACGGTGCGGAAAAAAGCGTCTTCACACGGATCCATTTTAAATGGCGCGCTTGATGATTGGTCGTAATCCAAGGACGAACCCAAAATCGTTGGGACCGCCTTGGTAAGCAGTGCGTACACACACACACACATTAAAGGTATGAACAACTCACTGGAAAACTTGTGCTCCCAAGCCAGCACATTGCGCACTGCGTTGGTGATGCACTAAGTATGAGCACGGCACATTGTCACCCGTTGATTCAATTAGCAGCGGCACGATGAGTCAAACTCAAAGAATCGACTACATTCTTGGGGGCACCCTTTCAAAAAAGAAAAGCACATACCGCTTGCACCTATAGAAGGCGGCCTCAAGGCAGGAACCACCCCCGACAATCTACGTCCAGGGTAAACGCGGCTAATGATCGATGGTTTGTTCCTATCCATTATCACCTAATGGCTGTAGGTCAAAATATTTAAACTGCTTATTTTGTGAGTGTTGCGTTCAGGGCCATTGTTTGCAAGGATTACCCCAATATATATCTGCATTATACATATATATGTACACTGCTGGCACAAGGCAGCGTTAGTCATGATAAAATGTAGGTGCTCATTCGCCAGCATTTACAATTCGTAAGTTGCATCTTGGTTCAATCTGTCAATATATCCACCATTTGGCACTTCTGCACAAAATGTGTTCCACCCCCGCCAATCGCCTACAATGGTGATCTTTTGCTTTTAAGCAGATAATATACCAAGCAAGTCCCCCTGATTCACCAATTATTTGTCGTACACCCTCTTCCACCCTACACAGCCCAACCAATAAGGATATCACGTGAACAATCGTCACCAAATTGACTACCCAATTTTGTAAATTGCGTGGATCGCTCTCCGTTGGTGCTGCTGAAGCAAGTGATGCGTGGGCACCATTTTGTTCATCAGGTGACAACATTATGAATTGTTCGTGTTGGGTGGAGGAGGGATTCAGCACACACATTTTTTATTTACTTTCGCGGCCATCCTGACCCATGAAAACAATTACGACTCATATTGGTGATGAAAGCGTAAGTGATACACTTACAATTCCCTCCCCCGTAATACATCCGATCTCAAAAGATATTGGGGGCTGAGCGGCGTTGAGCCTTGGTTAGCATTTGGCTGCAATTACTTGATGCAAACTAAACCGCTCCTCGATACTTTTGAAGGCTAAATGCGCAGCCCGCAATCTGCTTTGCTCACGCCACCGCTGCCACCACGGGGGCTTCTTCGACAGCAGGAACCGTCAGAGAGTCCCACCCCCCCCCCACCCCACTCGGGGGCATTTGGCCTACTCTTCCACACTGGCTGGTACGTCTCGCGCGGGGGCGGGCTCGCAGGTTCAGCGCGCTAAACCACGACCGCACGCAACACGCCCCGTGCGCGCACGCGCACCGCTGCGCTGTCAGCAACAAGCAAACAAATAAAAGAACGGGGGGAAAAGAGAGAGAGAGAGAGTGGGGGAGAGATGTGAGCAGAGGCTGCAACGCTGCCCGCCGGGGAGAGCAGGAAGCTGCGTGGTGGCGACGATGCCGATCACTCGTGGACGACGTTGGGACCACTTCCTCCCGGGCCCGGGGCAGCTGATGACGCACCAGAAATAAAACCGGCGTTCGCGCTCGCATCACCGGTTTATTTATAAAAACGCATTGTACATGGAGGGGGCGGATGGGGGGATGGATGGGGTGGTGAGGAGGGGGGCAGGCGGGCGGCATCCTGTGATCCTACCTCCAAGCACATGTGCGCCCTAGTTTTTTTGTTGTTGAAAGCAGCAAAGGAAGTTTAAAAGAAAAGAAACCAGGAGGGAGGTGGAGAAAGGAGGGGGGGGGGTGGGGAGGGAGCCGGCGTCGGTGTGGAATATTGAGCACAAATGAATGAAGCCACCGTTTTCACGTAATTGGGTGAAATTTGGGAGCATTGGCAAACCGTTTCATGTCTTACGTGTGTACAATTATTGAAATGCAATGCTCAGGTGTGGCTTCGAGGTAACTGCGACTGTGTGTGTGTTGCGCGCGATGGCACAAGTTAAAAGAAATGTGAATTAAAAAAAATCAGCAACCTTGATCATTAACACTGCTCTGTTTGCTGTCCAGAAAAGTACAGCACGAGGATGTCTTGGCAATGGGTCCCGTGGAGCGAAGAGAGGACGGAAATATTTACAGACTCAGAGCTGGAGCCGGACTTATTAGCATTTACTTTGGATTTGGACACCACTGACAATAACGGGACCTCGATGTTTCTGTTCATAGTATGAATACTAAACTCAGGCCTTTGTTAATCTGGTTGCTTGATTAAAGGCCTGCTCACGCCACCCCCACCGTGGGAGTTGTTTGACCAGACTTCTTCACGACACTGGTTGGTTCCAGCTTGTTCGGGAGTCACTGCGCCCCATTGCTTGCCTGTACTCTAATACGTTTATGTTTAAATAGTTTAAAATACATATCTGCACGATAAGCAGTTAAGTATATATATATTGCAATTATATACCGGATTGTATATCTGTGCTTGAGTGAGTTTGTATGTATGTATGTTGAACGTATTTCACATCGCATGAAGTCAACCGTGCTAATCGGAGGTGCGGGGGAAGGACAACAAACTTAATTTTTAAAAAAATAGTTTTAAAGAAATTAATTTTCAAAAATGTAGATTTAAAAGTGCATAGCTACAGTGGCTTCCTAATATCAGACGGAAGAGCATTTCATACGGCTGCAGAAGCACATCTGAAAGTGCGCGATGCAGTGACCGTCTTTGTTCGACGAATCACCAACAGGCGCTAAGAGGATGACCGGCGTTCACGTGATGTTTTATGTTCCTTGAGATCAACAAGGTACTGTGGTTCATTGGTGGCAAGCACTCTGTGTGCAATGTGTGCGACCGAGTTTGGTGGATGATGAGTGAAGTGATGGGTGAGCGAGCGAGTGTGGAATAGCATTAGTGGGTTGCTCTGTCGGTGGGCGAGGACTTTAGTAATTTGGTGGATGAGTGAGTGAACTGGCAGATGGGATGCTAGATGCTGTGTGGGAGGGGAAGTGAGTGTTTAGGTGAGGTGGTGGATGAGCGAGTGAGCAAACTGAGAGATGGGTGGGGAGTTGAGTGTTAGTTTAAGTGAGGGTGGTGGATGAGTGAGTGAGCTGGTAGACGGATGTGGAAGGTAAGTGAGTGAGTGTGTGAGAGCAGATAAGTCAGCAGAGCCACTCGGCCGCACGTCTTTCCTGCGTCGGCTGAGAGGACGGTGGCAGATTGACGGAAGAAGACCTCCGCTTCCTTCCGCAAACTCGCCAACAAAGCGAGAAGCAGGCTCTGCGGTTTCAAAGTTCCGCGTGTCTTGGTGAGCAAACACGCGCCCAAGCAGCGCGCGCGGACCAAGGGTGCTCACGTGCAAAACAAAACAAATAACCCCCCCCACCACCCCTGTATAGCCTTAACAGACTGTAGGGGCAAGTGCTGTTAGCGAGCACCTATGAAGGCCGAAACGGTACACGAAGGGGTGGGTGGCTAGCACCACGCCCGACCGCCTTTGTCTCCCTAGTGGCGATGTTTACACACCGCACCAGGTACTCATTTGAGGCACACACATACACACACATACACACATACACACACGTAACCTGGCCCCTCTCTGCAAGCCACGGGAGCTGTCTGTCACTCTTTAAAGAACATTTTAACCAATCCCTCTTATTTATACAATCACCACACCAACTTGGAACCGCGTACACATACACATTGCATCGCAAAAACGTGAGGGATGGTGATTGATTGGTGAGATCATCCAGCAGTGGATGGACCACGGTTGATGATGATGATGACACATAGCACAATGCTGCACGCATTAGTTTTCTGCACATGCAATATCATTTCTATTTGCTAAACAAATACAGAGACTGGAAGTGCTCTTCGAGGAAGAGATGTTTGCAAACTTTGATGTTGATTTACATGCAAGTTCCTACCGCGAACAAAAAAGAAGGCACGCATTTATGTGCTTGTCTCAGCGGCTCGCCTTTCATTTCCCCCTCGATGAAGAATATGCAGGGCATGCCAAATACAACACGCGTGAAACACACGCGTGTCTGTGCGTGTGTGACGACACTTCACGTGGCCTCGAAGTGCACCTAGCCTGGCACCAAGCGCCGCGGTGACGTCACTGGCACTGCGTGCCGATCCGGGGGTTCTTCGTCGTTTCTGCCTTGACGAGGGGGCCGCTCTTTAACACGCAGACTTTCGCGACCGATATTATCCATAATCGAGGAGGGGTTTTTTTGGAGGGGGTTAGATCGCGTTACGCGATCTGACCCAAAAAAGCACCCTCTATTACGAAGCGTACTCTGTGAGCAAACCGGGACTACGTGACCTTAACTGTGCAAAGAGGGAGTGTGTGTGTGTGGGGGGGGGGGACATAATTTATCCCTTTGCTATGCGCACTGTTTGTGTTAGCGTGCAGACAGGCGCTAAGTCAGGGGGGCCTAAAGGTGCGCCTACAGCCAGATGGGACAAATGTCTTGCGCACAATAGCCTTTGTTTAGGCCGCTGAGGAATAGAGATCCTCACACAGGGTGGGCATCTCCCCTTAGTCCAGGTGGAATTAAGGCTGGCACCAGCCCTGTCTATTCTCAGATGAGTCGCCACCTCCACCCCCCTCCCCATCACCACCATCCCGTCAGCACCAGACGCTCTCTGTCTCCACGGTCAGCTGTCTACCCCCCTCCCCGCCCCACCCCCGCGCACTCTCCCACCCCCCTTACCCCGGCGATTACACAAACAAACCATCACCTTTGGGGATGGTGGCTTTTGTAGAGGGAAAGCCCGGGAGGTGTGGGAGATAATGCTGTGTGAACATTGTCACCTATTCAAATGTTGGGAGGGGGAGGGGAGACCTGGAGGGCTGTGGGGGGGGGGAGCTTTACCAACAGAGGCCTCTCAGGGATGCTGAGATTTGCGCGTCGACGAGAATAAGTGAGTTGCAGCATTTGAAAGCTGTCCGGACCAACGAGCGCGCAGCAAAGGCAACCTGCGCTCGGTGACAGTTTGTCCGCGCCGGGGAGCTTCTGGCGAGCGTCCTTCAGCAGCTCCCGTTGTGCCCGCATCTCGGTCAGCCGCTGCGTTCTCGGGAAGCTCTGCGGCATAACTCGCAGGAGCCACCGCGCCAGCGCCAATCGTGATTCCCGCACCAACGTGAACGCAGTCGGAACATTCGTCGCGTTGCGCGTCGGGGGAGGGGAGGGGAGGGGCGGCGGGCGGTCGGTCGGTCGGTCGGTTCACGTTGGGAGTACATTTGCACATTTTGTCTAGGGGAAAACGATCCATTGTGGTAAGCGTAGGTCCGCGTGATTCTCGAATGCCGATCCACGCTGTTGCCCGTCGTGGCGTCCTGAACGTCCATCCACACCTGTGCCGTTGTACAGCGCAGTCGTTTGACCATTTGCTGACAAACGACCCACAATTAAAACAGCTTCGTCCGTTGCACTTAAGTGCACTAAAAGCGATCGCTTGTTTATTTAGAGAATGCAGCAACAACAATAACAACAACAACAAAACGCGGTTAATTCAAAATTCGATGGCTTGAGCCTCTGCTCAGATTTTGCCGACGGCAAAAGATGCCGTTTCTGCCAGAGAGCCTCCAATCCTCTTTAAGACAGGCACTGACCTACATAGACAACGTAATCCTCATTTCCCTACTGATCATCCCATAAAGGCCGCCTCCGCTAAATATGCCTGATTTCTGAACGGCGGATAAGGGGGGGGGGGGGGGGCGGGGGCGGTGGGGGGGGGGGGCTTTCCGTTGCGTTGCCGAGTCTGCTTGGGGCAGCCCGGGACAGCCACCCCCGCCACCCTCCCCCAACTCCGACCTTCGCAGGTTTTAAGTCCGTCTGGGCCGATTTGCCTTTGCCCCAGCGACCCGTTCGGGGCCGCCTGCCCGCCCACCCCGACCGAACGATAAAAAAGAGGGGGGGGGGTGGGTGGGGGGAGATTGCCTAAAAAATAAAAAAAATAAAAAATGAGCTGCACATTTACTTGACGAGTCTATAATTTGCAGATGAAGATTAGCTCCGTAGATTTAAAGACGCTTTAATCGGCCCGTACGGTAAAGAGTGGTGGTGGTGGTGGTGGGGGGGGAGGTCTCAACAGATGCTTGCTGCGCCAGGTAGGAAATCAGATTGCGCGGGATTGTATTTTCTTGTTTCTGCTTAATGCAGTGGAATCCAGCACGCTCGATAATGCTCAGGCTTAACAAGCGCGCGTTATTTTCACGGGCCGACCTGCCCTCCATCCCGCTTCCCATCATCGTTTGCCCGCTGCGTGATTCACAATACGGGCGATCGTTTCTCGAATATCAACAACAATGACAAAAAAGACAGAGCTCAACAGATTCGTCAATGACCCATTACGGCCTTGAAAGGAAAAAAAAATACTACGACAGGCAACGTTTGGGGCAATGGTCCTTATTCATGGCACGCAACTGAGTATGGTATTCTTTGTGTGTCGCCAATGGTCTAGCAGTGGCTTCCTTTTCTACGAAACAAAACGAGTCACGATTTTTAATATCAGATCCATGCCTTGTTTTGCCAGCAGTCTAATCAAATCTCGCATATACACACACACAGGTACACACACTGTGTGTGTGTGTACCTGGTGACCTCGGTTAGATTCCCAGCCGTGACCAAATGACGTCAGTGGTGACGGCAGCCTCCCCACCTCCGGTTTGCAACACGCAACGATGGCCCCTATGAGGCCTTCATCCAGCAGTAGATTGACAAAGAGCTGTAAATTATTATTACTATTCTTGTGAACACGCTTGCAGATAGACCATTTATTGGAATCACTTTTTTTTATTTAGCTAAGGGAGAAATACATTGTATGATTTTTTTTTCAACAAGACTTGCAGATAACACAAACAAAAATTGGCATTTTGACTCAAATACAGCACTACTGTTGCAAATTAATAACACCGAGTCTCTGATTGTCCTCCTTTCTTTGGTAACGCCGCGTAACAATATTGTTCGTAGGAATAAACACTGTGTAAGCCATGCAAACCAGCTCAATGTTGGGCACACAAGTAATTAATTTAGCCAACCAAATTCAGTAAGCACTACATCATATTCATTGTCAGCACTGCATAATTTATCTGCAAAATGCAATTGAGATGCAGAAGTGTTGAAAAGTGGTCAGAAAATGGAAAGAGTTCCAGTAACTACTGCACACGATAGTATAGTAGAAAATACTGTATGAGCTTCTACACAATCTCATTATTCTTATCATATTCACAGCCTGATACACACATACTATTTTTTTTTATGTGAAAATAACGACCCAATCATACGCAATGTTTTACAATGGGCAGGTGAAAGACCTGGGTAAAAAAAAAATTAGTGTAACATATGCCGTATAATATTGACAAAAATATATATATTCATTGTAAAAAATATATAGCATTACCGTAAGTGAAAGTCTGAATTTTGCACAAATGACGGTGCTGTGTGCTAATAACAGAGAGGATTGTTAGCCGAGAAACATTATTAAAAATAGCTTTACAAAACTAGATTTAAAGCGTTCGTGACTGCAAGGATCCATACTCTTTGGTTCTATACGTGACTTTACCGAATAGAACCAAAGAGTAGCTTTACAAAATATTAGTTTTATCATTCGATGTGGTAGCTTTCTCGACCACAACCAAATAAATCACATGCGGTAATCACTATTAATCTCTCAAGAACATAAATTGTTTCTGAAAAAAGCATAATAATGTGCGGATTATTTTATTATCTCGCGCTGCATTAATGTGGAAATAAAACATTTCCCACAATGAATAAACTCTGCTCATCCGCGCGGCAGTTTAGATTGAATGAGATCGATCTAGGAAGGATGCATTTTGTGAATAAGTACGTTAACTTGGCAGCAAACCCACGAGGAGACTTTTCCTTGTGTATTTCGCCTCATAAAAGCCTAGCCTGTGTAAGGTGACCGAAACGATACGATACAAATTCAGGGTCATTTCTATTTCGTGTCAATATACAAAAGATGACTAGGATTCCTCTGGTAGGGGCCAATTCTAAGAAGCGTTTTAAAAGTGAGGGGTATTTTTTCAGTGTCCACTGTGTGTCACCAATGTTCTAAGAATGGCTTCCTAAATTATCAAATGAAACCAATACGAATTTACAGCCCTTTGTCAATGCCAGTGCTGGACTGAAGGCTTTGGTGGGCACTGTTTGGCCATTCTTCACCGCACATTTCAGCAGCGCAGGCTGAGTTTCGTTTCAGTACTCCCGGGGATAATATATAGTACACACAATAGCATAACGTCTCGTGAAAATAACAGCTCGCTGAATATGGGATTACAGCACGCAATGCGTGCAGTGTTTACGTTCTGAGACGCGCATCACACGACATTTCGCCATGTGTGCGCTAGTCATCGACACAAAGACGCTTCTGCGGCCGTCTGAAACGCTCTTCCTTCCGATGTTAGGAAGGCGCCGGAGAAATGCACTTTTAAATCTAGATGTAAAACACATTTTTTTCGAACTGCTTTTTGTGTTTAGTTTCTTGCTTTTCCCCCACACCTCCCACTCTCACGGTTGGCTGCGTACGGAGCGAAATAAGTTCAACATACGGACAAAGCGAATGAATGAGAGGACGAATGGTTTATGACTTGTTCTAATTACCTGCATAAGCATTGCCACCAGGAAACTTATCGTACTGCCTCCTGTTCAAAAGTGCACGGTGTTCCCAATTGAAATCAGTTTTCAAAGGCGGTGGAAATCAAGGAGACTGAATTTCCACAGTTAAATAATTAATAGTTTCTCCAACGTTTAAGTTACGTTGTTATATTTGAGTTTTAAACGGTAAATTGCGTCTCGCCTTGTCGCACATGAACGGTTATCGTCGACATAACCAAATATATATTTCGAAGAAAAAACCCGCGTAGTTTTATTTCGCAAATTGTGGGTTTGACATTTTATTTTGTAGGCCTTTTGATCGCCTTTAGCAAACTTACATTTCATACCGAGGCCTCTTTTTTAAAACGTGCGACACACGGCCGCAGGTTTGAGGTGGGGTGATATTCTTTTACACAAACAAGCTTCTTAAAGCGGTTCTTCAAAGTCGATGGCTGGCTGAGGCCTTTCCAACGTCAACACACCACCGCCGTCACCTGTGGTCCCTTTCTATGGCGATCCGTCTTCACGCTATCTCGCCTGGTTTACAGGAGGTCGTGGGTTCGATCCCGACCCTGACGCCTGCTGTATATTTGGAGTGTCTCTCCCTCTCTCTTTCTCCCCCGTGGTCACGTGGATTTTTCTCCGAGTCCTACGGTTTAGCCATTCACAGTTAGAATCAACGTGCATTTTGAGCATTTGGCTGCTATAAATGTCCACGTGATAAGCCACTTTTATGAGCTATCATTTTGTGGCCAGATCGCTTCTAAAAAAAAGAGCTGTATATCTCAGTGGACCTTATTTGGTAAAATAAAAATTGTAGTTATTTATCACTCAACCTCTTCTCTGGCCACACCTTTGTGTGCATTCCCTGTTCGTCCGATAACTTCCGTCCCATCATTAGCGTTGTCCATCACGTGTGCCCTATGTCGCTTGGTTATATCGTCCCCTTGCTTCTGCCTCGACTCGTGTGCCTTTGACAATAGTTGTGCCAGGAGCCCAGGTATCACTTGAATCTCTGATGCAAATGTGTCTTCCGTTCTGACCCCTTCAAATAATTTCAATCATTTGCATGATTTCAGACTCTATAAAACAAAAAGTGGGTGTGTATATATATGGGCAGCGGTAGTGCAGTGGTTAGCGTGCTGCACTTTGAACCCAGTGACCCGTTATAAATTTTCACTCACGGCCAACACCAGTGACGATTATTTGAATTGCTCTTGGGGCTCCCCTAGGTCGACTCGGCATCAAATGAGTATCTGGTGTGGTGTGTAAGCATCGCCACTCGGGATACAAAGGCGGTCGGGCGTGGTGCTGGCCACCCACCCTTTCGTGAAACCATTTAGGCCTTCATAGGTGCTCAATAACGACACGTGCCCTAACAGTCTGTTAAAGGCTATACGAGGGATCTTCGTCTTTCTATATATATATCACATTTTGTGTCGTTTTGTCATTTTTTTTTGGTGCGTTACAGCTGGGTGAAATTGTTGAGATAATTAACCATTCGAAAAATAGTCGAGTGGCTGCGAGAGACACTATCGTCAAGGAGCAGCCATAGCCGTGAACGCAGTGATGACACCGCGATTGCGTTTAAGTTGCCTAAGGTTCACTACATTACATCATGTTTTGGGTACGACCTTTGTGTCGTTTATCGGCCGTTGCATGCGCGCGTGACGTGCTATTTAGTTGCACCACACTTGTAAAAAAAACCATGTAAAACATTGCTTTGTGCGTGTGTCATAAAATGTAATATAAAGAATAAAATATTGAACTATTGGATTTTTTTTTTTACTTTGGTTTGGCTGCAAACGAGTACTTTTAAATATTTTAAACCAATGTTTTTCAGCAGGGGCCAATGCAGCGACATCTATTGTTGTACTGCACTACCCTCCAATGTCTATGCTCCACTCCTTTACCAACCCGCACTGACCAACGTGGTGAAGTATGTTAATAACCCCATGGCCCGAACGGTGTGGGGAGGCCCTCATCCAGCAGTGGATTAACGAAATGGCTCCACGTGTTCACCCTTGCTCACAGCTCGAGTTAAGTAAACGTGTTATTATATACACAGATGCTAACATTTCACACCGGCAGTGTTGTTGGTGGCAATCGTAGCACTGATATGTACATACGGTGATCTGCTTTCGCACAATACGTAGCGTGGAGACAATGTTACTTTTCTCTTAAGAAAACTAAATCTGACACGGGTCGTCAAGCAAAATCTGACTCGGATACAAATTAAGTTTTTTTTTGTTCAAGAATTGCCCTTATGTTAGCGACAAATAATTATGTTGCGGTCCGTAAAATCAAAGTCCAAGATCCGGTGGCTTTGAACTTTATTCATAATCATACTTCTCTGAGAGTGAATTCCTACCGACACAGTTTCTGAGAAGAGATATGGGTGCTATAGGTGAGCTCAGTATAAGAGGCAATGATAGAAAGTATACGGTTTCTGGTGACGTAACTGTTAAATGCTCCCTCTCATCAGCACAAAAAAGCGGCTTGGAATATAAAAGTTAAAAAAAAACAGTAATTCGAATAATCCAGAAAGGTCTCAACGTATTCTCAAGACTCTTTGAGAGGAACCCTGCTTGGAATGTTTGTCCAATTCCTTACTCGGCAGTTTGATGTGTAAGCGGAAACAGGAGTATCCAGATAAGACTCACTCGTGTAATGGGATAACGCTCAAACATCCAAACATACACAACAGCAACCTACTTTCAGTACTGCCTTATACTAGCCACCTCGTATGCCCCAATATCTTTGTTTTAATCACTCTATAATTTATTACACTGAACAACTCATCCATCGCCGCAAAGACATGCAAACAAATCATAATTTTTAAAACATTTAAACACCTTTACATTTTGTTTTAAAACCCAACCCTAACCTTAGTGGAAGCAATCCAAATGCTGCCAGCAGCAGCCTCTCCCTGCCTTGCCCTGTCCAAAAATCATCTCCTTGTGAGCCGTTTACAGGCCTGTATAGTAACATCTTTTCAACGTCCAATGACTTAATCGCCGGCCTTCTAGGCGGCACGGCAGATGTTCACTGCCCATTCCAACATTATACGCGGGCCCCCATAGCTTTATAGCCTAAGCGGAGTCAGAGGAAGAGCAATGTTAACATTTCCCAGGTGACAGAGTGGCGACTGGGGATGTTATAAACTGGCTCCTATCGAATACCTTTGGGATGATGCACACAGTTTGCATAACTATAAAGTTGTTAGCGTCCGCAAGGCAAATACTTGTATTCTGTTTCACCGCACTGCCATTGCAGCACGGCACAATGAATGAGTGAGCGATTTACATATGCAAGAAGTTTCGCACTGTTGTACGTTTCATTTTACGAGTGTATTGACCTCAGCGGTGTCGGTCAGTCTGTGCTTTTATTTCAACTCGGGATAAAGGCCTGCAATTAAAATAAATAAAGACCTGCAGTTTAATAAATAAGTAGAGGTCTGCATTTAAACAACTATACAATGGCTGAATTTTTATGAAGGCACCCTTTTAAGGGAACAAAATGCCATAATATAGGACAGCTACATTATAATGAGCCATGATCAGTCCACTGCTAGATGAAGGCCTTCCTAAAGCAGCATATGAAACGAGTGTGCACACTTTCTAAGTGTGCCACGCTTACTGCGAAAATGCTAAATTATAACGAATTGAGTTGTAAAATAATTACAGCTTTTTGCTTGTGACCTGCATACATAGTACAATGTGAAATAGTTATGGAACAATTTACTACTTTTTTCTTGCAACCATTATACATTCGTGAACAGATACCTGGTGTGAAAAGATACGCTTTAAGTATTGAGATGTCACAAGGGGAAGGGTATATGGACATGTTTTATAGCCATTTTCAAAGTCCTAAGCTATAAAAAATAATATTTTAAAATGTAACTTTGAGAAAAATGTGTTTACACACAGAACACAAAATGTTTAAACAGACTAAGTTGGTTGTGTTGGTTGTGCTTCATACGTACCAAACTGGATATTTAAAAAAATCTCTCCAAACACACATCAGCGGTCATCACGTGTTAGATAAAACCAGATCGAACACGCTGAAGGCTTGTTACCAACAGTATTGGTGTTTTCTCTATCAATGTCATTTTAAGACGTAAAAAACACGGCACACTGCCACCCCAATCCCGTCGAGGACAACTTCGATGTGGCTCAGGGCGAACCCATCCAGTGTCGGGCAGAAATAAACTGAGACAAAACCAGTCAATCCCAAGATATGGCGTAACGTGTCTGTGCCAGTCGTCTCACTGACATGTGAGACGACCTGAATGCTAAATAATGAATGCTGCCAAAAGTGAACCATTCGCGTCTTTGTCGACGAGTTCCCCCCACAAACTGGCGCGCGCACGCGTGTGGGTGTGCTGTTGCCGGTCGTTAACGAGGATCTCGGAAGCAGAAACGGCCGAGGTTGTTTCACGAACGCCACAGCACAAAAAGGCGAGCGAGGGGTGCCTCGTGTGGCTGTCTGACGGCTGTGGGCAATGAAGCTTTGCGAGTTGAAATAAATCGTTTTTTTTAATTTTGCCCCAAGGCAAAAAACGTGTTGATGAAACAAACAACAAACTCAGCCCTCTGTTTCTTAAGATCGTAGTTGGCTGATTTTGGTGTTTTTGATATCGACTTATTTACACGTATCTTTTGTTTTGTTCATTATTTTTATGTATTGGCTGGTTATTCTTTTTTCATTCATAGAAATCCAAGTGTAAATTACGCTTTTTTTTATCGGCCAAACAATATGTTTAACCTCACAACTTATTGTGTAAATTGTGTGTCATTATTTAGGCAGGCGCACACAAGCATTGAACCCTAAGCCCATATGAAATGTATTCACTGATTTGTTCCTGGTGTAAAATATATTATAGCAGATATAAACTGGGAAATGTTTAAACACCGCAATAGATTAAATACTAAACACATTAAACACCTGGCAGTCTATGTTCAAGTTGAAAAGTTAAAGGTTACAGGTAACTTTTTAAAACTTTTATGAAGTTACATTTGCATAGTTATTGCTGTTTCATACATTTCTTAGTCAGCCAGTGCTTTTTAATTATTTATTTGGCGTATGTATTCCAGTGCTATTTCTTCTTTATTAAATGATGTTCAGTTATTAGTTTACACCAAAAACAAAAAACTTTAAACTGGCATAGGTTGCAAACATAAATGTTTCCGCATATTACGTTGAGCCATTTTAATTTAACGTTCGAAAGAATGTGATAAGTGCTAACACACAATCATTCCACCCCATTAAACATTGAAATACCACATTGGCGAAATTACGAAATGAACTTCACACCACTTTGGGGTTGTTCCTTCGTCTCTAAGCGAACGTGCGTTATTGTAACTTTAAAAAATAGACACAGAACCCAATCACATCCGTACACATAAAATACTCATCCCATACTGTATAATATGTAACAAAACGGCACTGTGCGGATTTTAAACACGATACGTTATCTCCGACGATGCGTAACGCTCCATCAAACAATTGTCTTAATTCTAGTTCAAGCGCACACACGTGAAAAGAAATCCTAAATTGATTGAACTCGTTGAAGTGGCTAGCATAGCAGATAGCGTATCAGCGAAGTTGGCGACGGAGTACAGGAAGTAGACCCCTGACTCTGAATCCTCCGGGGCTATTATTAGGCAAGAGCCGATTGGCGTCACGATGTATATGCGTCGTGTGCCTTGCTTCTTTGCCCTGAAGTGATCACAGATCGAGCAGCTGACATGTATTATTCACGCGCAAGGCGGCGTGACTCACGGTAGGCAAATTCGCTGGAGGGCGATGTAAATGTTTTGTAAAATGCGCGGCGCAAGCTTTTGGGGTTGGGATCGAACTCAGTGTTGTGAGGTTAAAGGCAGACGCCGTGGACTGTCGCCTATGTCACGCTCCTGGCGCAGTGTGTGAGGAGTTAGCAGAGTGCAGATACAGCCTCACAAATGTGTGGTACGTAGTCCATCTACAAAGTCCACGGGAGTATTTTTACAATTACAACAGCAAAAAACCGTGGACTCTCATTACCAAAAAAACGTGCAGCCTCAAGTGTTCGTCAAAATTGCCAGCGTCAATTAAGGTTGTTACATAATTTCACCGTGGATTAGAAGCTCTCTCGCTCTGTACAATGCGCGTTTACGTAAACAATGTAGCGAGCTTACACACACACACTGAATTGTTGATGATAAGTGTTATTCTCCTCCAGATGAATGAATCCCCACGCGGTGTTGGCTAGCTGTTTTGAGTTTGCAAGCGCGTTCGGACTGAATGAAGGCTTCCCTCGTTTTAACATGTAGGCTTTCGCGACCAATATTATTGATGATAAAGGTCGCTGGCTTAGATCCCGTAAGCATAAATCCGTCGTAACCCTCCGCCACCAGACACGGCCGGTATGCTTTGTCGCGTAAGCAAAAAGGCGCCAATTAGTGACTACCTGAGCCCACAGGTGTGTTGGAGAGCAAAATCCACAACGTTTACAAGTCGAGGCCGACCCTCACCGCACTGCACTCACCTGTTGCCCTGGACGAAGAAGGGTGACGAAGGCGGACAGGTCTTCTCCGTCTGCCGTCTTCCCTGTCACGCGTGAAAACAACGACACTTTCATCAGAACCGGGCGGCCCAACGATTGCTAATTGCGTCCTCCAGGCTCAGAAGAAGCAGGAGAAGAGGAAGAAAATTCAACAGTCAATGTTTGTCTGCAGCGCCGATCGGGAGGACCCGTCAACTTTTGGCACGTGGCGCCTGCTTCAAAATCGACGGCGATATCCTTGGGGCAAGAAGCGGCTGTCTCGTCCGCCGGGGTGCTGGAGGCTAAAGGCGCATTCACAACGCGGCGAGTGAAAATCTCAACGTCCTTGCGCTGCTAGACAACTCACCTGCAAGTGCTGCGGAGTCCCCCGTGATTAATCTGTGACCCCCTCCGAAGACCCCCTTTTATTCCCGTCTTGTCCGTCCTCTATCTCAACAGCGAATGCGTGCCCACTCCCCAAAGCGGCCAACCTTTAAACCTGTATTCTGCCTCCGACCCCTCCCTCAACCCCCCCCCCGCCTCTCTAAACCCAGCCCAGGGCTCTCGAGCAGCACCCACAATGATGTTGATGACGCACCCCCCACCAAGCTAAAGGAGGGGGGGAGGAGGATGAGGAGAGGGGGGGGGGCTCCTCCCACTCACCCCCCGCCCCCCCCCACCTTTTACGTCTCAAAGGCCACGTGACTCATATCGTACCCAGAACACTAAACCCAGAAACCTTCTGGATCCCCCCCCACCACCACCTCCTCCTCCCTGTGACACCAACTGACCTATTTCCCATTGCGTATCAGCCTCCTACTTGAAACATAATCGTGCTAACTCAACGTTAAAATGGACGTCCGAATGGGCTTTTTTTTAAATGAGTGTTTCATTTTTTTTACTCGGGGGTTTCCCCCCCCCCCCCCACAAAACTTTAGCGATTGAATGGATGTCACTTAGCCAAGCCAACATTTATTTTTGGCGGCCACTCCTGTCACATTTTGGCGTCAATCAAAACACGATGTTCTTTACGATGGAAGGCGTTGATCGACTGTCAGTTAATTTCGCGTGATTTAGTTGACGGTGATTTTTACGCCAAAACACAACGGCTTTATCAACATTGACGCACTTATTATCTTTTTCTTCTTCTGTAACGACAGCACTTTGCTTTTTGTAATGTCCCGGTGTCGTTACCGCAGCTGAAATTATTCGTAACCATCAACACTTGTATAAACTATATGTTAATCATGAGATTATCTATGACGCGGAGCTTTATATATTAGACGTCATAAAATGCGTGACACTCTTTTTTTATATATATAAACGTGTAATATATGTACCTTCTATATATGCATACCTGTATAATTATTTTGGGTGTAGCTGCGACGTGCGGATTGACAAACTTCGCTAAGAACCCGATGACCTTAGTTGGATTCCGAGCCATGGCGAACATCAACATCAGTTGATGCGAACAAAGGTTTGACGGGATTATAATTTCATAATTAGTTACACGAACAAAACATTGAGGAACTGTATTAGCAGTGATGTACAAACACGAGTCAACTCCTAAGTCAGGCTCCAGATATAACTCACAGAGAACATATTTCTGTAGTCTTTCAAAAACGTATTGTTTATTTTATCACCATATCGTACATCACCAACCCTCTCGCAATGTCCACTCACATGAGGACCTCCTAACGCCGTGCACGTCATGGGGGCCTCTTTGGCCATAGCTCACCGCGTTTGGCCAGCGCAGGTTGGCAGAGTCAGGAGGCAAAGACGATGCAACATAGGAGTAGGGCACAATGGTCGCTTACGATGCGCTGTCGTCCGCTTGCCATCCACGTAGTCCAACAGCAGACAATGGTGACGACCTCTCGGTACACAGTGCGAAAGAAGTTCGAAAATAAATATCCAACCTTAACGCTGAGATGTGACAATATCGGGTGCATTCCAGGTGATTTGGTTAAAGGCTTCACAAGCATACAGATTTGCTATATTTCCGACGAGTTATAGTTTCGGTTTTCAGAACCAAACGTGAAAGACAGGTTGGTGTGTAGAAGACAAATGACTCTTCAGAGTGGAATGTTTAAATCTGGTTATTTTAAGATGTATTGTTCTAAACTTAGAACGTTTTGACTTCGTGCACTGTGTAGGTGTGTGTTGACATCGCCACCTGGGAGACAAAGGCGTACGGGCGTGGTGCTGGCCACCCTCCACCTCGTGTGCCATGACACCTCGTTCGAGTTAAACGACAGCCGAGCCTCTGCTAACGCCTGATGATGCTGGCTGTAAATCTCAATCGAAACGTCAGATACAATTGTCGGAAAAAACCATCCGCTCGCTTGTCGACATTCTGGCTTTTTGCTGAAAGAAACCCAAATCCATTGCCACAATTGCCCTCGTGACTAGTTAGGCCGCATCGGGTGGCGTAGAGTATAGCTGAAAATTGCCATTATACCTCCACGAACTAACGAGTTATTTTTTTATTTAAAGCTTTCGTGACTGCAGTGATTCATATTCTTGGTTCTTTCGGTAAAGTCACGTTGAAGGGAAACAAAATTATAATAATATATAAAACAATAAAATTCTCATGACGTTTCGACTGCAACACCTGATGATGACTGCTTGTGTTGCAGTCGAAACGTCGTGAGAATTTTATTGTTTTATTTATTTTTTATTATTTTATTGTTTCCCTTCAACGTGACTTTACCGAAAGAACCAAGAATATAACTAGTTCTTAATTACAACATTGGTCGTGAAAGCCTACGCATAAAACTATCCTGTTGTTGTTTACAGCTGTATTTGCCTCCCCACTGCTTTCATCTAGAGCTGAGGCTGTTATCCGATTGCTTAAAGTAATGGATTATTCTGCCGATTAACAATTACTCGACGAATCATACATATTTGGAGAGGAAAAAAACCGTCTTCCATATGTCCATTGTGCCGCTGGACGGGAGGTGATGGGCGGGGCTTGGTGACATCATCAACATCATATTTGACGTGGATTGTAAGGGTTTCCTGCCTTTCTGAGAAAGGTGTTGAAAAGGCCTTCATCCTCCACTGGATTGATCACGGCTAACGATGATGATGATGATGCACTGTGTCAGTCGGTATGCTTTTGGTGATTATTTTTTGTGTGGTGAGATGTTAACTCCCTCGCCTGGTATGCAGGAGGTCGTGGATTCGCTCCCGACCCTGACGCCTGCTGTATATTTGGAGTTTGCACGTTCTCCCCGTGGTCGCGTGAATTTTTCTCCGGGTCCTCCGCTTTTTTCCCTCCATACTTAGAATCAACACCTCGCGTTTACATCATTTGGCTGCTGCTATAAAAGTCCACGCGATAAGCCACTTCCGTTGGGCTATCATTTGTGATAGCCAGGTCGCACCTGAAAAATATCTCCATAGCTCAGTGGGCCTTATCTGGTAAACAAAACACAAATGCTTGATTGCGCGTGCACACACACACACACGCATACAGAAAGGGCTTGCCCAGTTCACGTGGGCTGTGCTGCAACAGCTGTGCTGGGCTGCCACCTAGCCCCACGACATTGCAAGTACAGCATTGCGTTTGAGCACTTGTGGCCACGAGTAACACACCGGTCTGTATTACGGCACTCTCCTTTAAATCAGGCGACACTCTGTTGAGATTCATTGCGTAAGCATGTGAAGGTTACTTGCAGAGTAGATATTTAGAGGAATGGTTATCAGACGTGGCCTATTGCTAGCGCGGTCGCCACATGTTTGTTTGTACGTAGAAGTTGACGGTTCGATTTCAGCGGCCACCCCGGTGATTACTGTGGCACTATTAACTGTCACAATGCCCCACCGTCTCCTTCACAAGCGGACGTTAAAGATCCCCTGATACCAATCACAAGGGCAGGCCGTTGTGTGTGCCAGCGGCAGGGTTCACATTTGCCAACCGACGATTTTTTTTATTTGCGCCTGCAAATTACTAAATTCGGATTACTCACACGGCGGCAATTATCGTTCCCTCGTGGCAACAACGAAAGCCTCATGTCACTCTTGCAAATGAGACTATTCTGGTCTCTTGAGTTCTCATCTGTTTAGTTTGCCCCCACCCCGCGCCTCCGATTAGCGCGGTTGGCTGCGTATGATGCGAAAGCAAGTTCACCATACATACACGATTCAACAATACACTTGAACTTGATTGTGCGCAATTGTAATACGCATTTAGAGACCACACATTTTTTTTTATTTCGCATGTTTTGTTCTTAGATGTGAGCACACTGCTGGATGTAGACCAGCCTATGTTGTGTCGCTCATGGGAGTTGTTTTGATCATACTTCATCGTTCTGTTCATTGCGCGTTGGTGAAGAGAGAGGGGCTCAGCATCAGTGCAGATACCACTCGCCACTGACTTTAATGCGGCTAGAAATCAGAATAAGAATCTTCGTTTATCCTGGAGAAATCCGATGAGCTATAAAGCTCTTTTTTCCACAGGGGCACGGGGTCAGGAAGTTCAAACAACAACAAACAGTGCAAAAATCGATAGGAGTGCAAACTTTAGGAAAGGAAAATAAATCACAAAAAGTGAGTACATAACATTACTAAAGTATATAAGTTCCAATTCCTGAAGTGCATTTTTTCTCAAGCTTAGGTAAAGCAGCAAAACAACGGCAAGAACAGTCCCACACCACACCAAGACAACAAAATCGAGCTCAGTGTTGGAGAGTAAACCTACAACTTTCGGTAAAGTCACGTTGAAGGGAAACAATAAAATAATAAAATATATATAAAACAATAAAAATTCTCACGACGTTTCGACCATAACGCAAACGGTCATGGTCGAAACGTCGTGAGAATTTTTATTGTCTTATATATATTTTATTATTTTATTGTTTCCCTTCAGCGTGACTTTACCGAAAGAGCTAAGAATATGAATTACTGCAGTCACGAAAGCTTTAAATCAAAATTTAAACCTACAACATTAAACATTCGAGTATGAAGAATGCCAGTAATAACAACGAGCGAGATCAGGTGACAGCCAGATTTTGCCTGATGATGCTAGTTGTAATTACTTGTGAAACGTCGTACTCGAATTGTAAATGTTGTGGGTTTATTCTCCAACACACTGGTGTGCTGTACAAGTAACGAATTGGCATGTTTTGTTTTACATGACAAACCTTACTAATTGGCTGTGCCAGGTGGTGGCGGGTTTAACGACACATTTAAATATTTACATGACACAACCCAAAAAACCTCAATGATAGACAATATTGGTTGCGAACGCCTACTACGTGTTAAACTGATATTTAAGCAAGTTCAGCACATTTTTTCTCAGAATATTTGCTCAATTCCTGAATTGAGCATTTTTGTTACGTGTGGAGAGGAAACCCGATATTGCGGGTGGAGCATCACTCACTTCCCACATAAACAGATCAGAATGCCAACTGCACTGCCACATTCGGGCGCCTCATTGCCCCTGCGGGAGGCTATCACGAACATTCCAACACTCCGCTGAAATTCATGATCCGCCAACCCCACCGCCAAGCCACTGGATAAAGGGCACGTTACCACCACACTGCGTACATTACATCATAGGGCCCTCTGACTTCCTCTTACCAAACTTGGCTGATAATGTGTCAATGTTGGTGGATTGGTGGATGGTTGGGTCGGTGTGTGGGTGGTTGGTTGGGTCGGTGGGTGGGTAGGTGGGTCGGTGGGTGAGTAGGATGGGTGGGTCAATGGGTGGCTTGGTGGATGGTTGGGTCGGCGGGTGGTTGGTTGGGTGGTTGGTTGGGTGGTTGGTTGGGTGGGTGGGTCGGTGGGTGGGTGGTTGGGGGATGGGATTCTAGGCGGTGAACCAACCATCGCTGCTGCGGATACAACAGCGGCACGCTCTCCAACCGTGGGGCTCGTCCAACCGCTTGTGGTTCAGTTGGATCTGGATATTTAATGCTGCAAAATCACCAGGTGCATGGCTTACATAAAGCGGAGATTTCACGTCTGTGAGTGCTGCTGTCACACTCGCTCCGTAATTGGCTCCAGCGTGGCGGCTTAACTCTGTTATAGGATAAGCGAGTTTGTTGTTGAAGAAAATCCCATTAGCGGAATAACCTCAATCTCCAGTCTTGCGGATGGGTGTCTGCTCGCAGGCTGCAAGCAATTTGCTGGCTTTCCATTTCCCAGTGGCACAGGCAGCTTAACGAGCAATGGCCCACATCCGAGTGGATAAGTGTCCCAGTGATGGCCTAATCCGTGGCACCATGAACGTTAAAAAAGATCTTTCTTTAACCTCCAGTTTTAATTTGACTATTTTTAAATGCAATCTCTCTCGCCTCGCTGAGTGCAGAGCAATTAGCCGGTTGGCACGCGAGTGTGTAAAATAGGTGCGCGTGGATTTTCTTGTACCGTTAAAAAAATCTTTCACTGAAAGGAAAAGTGAAAGCTTCCACGTTACTTCTGGGTTCAACAATATTATATATCATTAATCTAACTTGACATGTGTTTTATACATCAAGTTAGGAAGTATATGAAAGCGAACATGTGCAACAGTTAATTGTTGCAGATAACATATGTATATATTTAGGATGCTCGTGATGTATCAACCTTGTTCAGAGATTCAACAATTTAAAAAAAAACAAAGCTTCGTTCCGTCGGAGAAGAGCAAACTATATTTTTAAAGACACAGTATGATAAGGAAGAACTCTGCCGATGACAATATATGTTATTAGCACATGCTCAAAAACAATTTCAATCAGATCAAGTGCCATTCGACCTATTTACCAGGCATGGCAGACGATGGTGAAAGTCACGCTGGACAGATGGCGCACAATATCGTGGGTCGTGCAACTAACATAACGACATGGAACTTTGCCGCCCCTTAGTTAATTAGCCAACTGTAATCAACCCGAACAGTGCCAGTTTTCTTTCCCCGTCATCGAAGAGCAGTTTGGCGCAAAAAAACTGTTATTACATGAAACACTCGACCGTTATTAAATCTCCGGCTCAGACTTAAGACAATGGGCTCGATAATCTGTGCCGGATTGCGGTGGGTCTCTGAGGATAATCACGGGGATTTAGCGTTTAGTGGCAATTTACTATCAATGACTGAGTCCCACCTGGTCGCCTCCTGCAGGCGGCCTTAACAGATAGATCGATAGAGGCGCCATGCGGCACCACCGCTTCACAAGGCAACCCGCGGTTAATCGGCATGGGCCGGGCAATGATGCGGATCGAAACAAAAACACGTATTTTACTGTTGATTTAAAGCTTTCGTGACTGCAGGGATTCATATTCTTGGTTCTTTCGGTAAAGTCACGTAGAAGGGAAGCAATAACAATATAAAACAATTATTTTTTCATATTTTTATGATTTTATTGTTCCCTTCTACGTGACTATACCGAAAGAACCAAGAATACGTTTTTTTAATATTTACTTTTTACACTCTTCAATAAAGTGCGCCGGGAGTTCGAGTCGTAGGTACGAGCATGGGGCTGCTATAAATGTCCATGTGACGAGCCAATTCGTTGGGGCTATCATCTGCGATGGACAGGGTCACTTCTGAAAAAGATCTATACAACTCAATGGGGCCTTACCTGGTAAAATATCTATTTTTTCTAATGTATAGTTTGTAGGTACGATGGTTGAAGCCTCAATCCTAGAGCACAATCTTCCTAGCAGAGATGCGGCGTCTTCCGGCAGTGACAAATTATTTTTGCACCGTGTGTGTCGTCCCGTAAGGATCTTAAGCCGGTGGGATCACACTTCTATAGGTGATTGTTATTAAGATTTTAAATGTTGTGGGTTTACTCTCCAACACACCGGCGTGCTGAACTAGGAACGAATTGGCATGTTTTCTTCACGTGACAAACCTGTGTCGTGTGGTGGCGGGTTTAACGACTCATATTTACGTGATCTGAACCAAACAAAACCATATTGTGGATGATTATGCTTATTTACCAAAGAAAAGCCTCACTTCGTCTCTATACTTGTTTTCAAGAGGGTCTTCAACGTTTTCGCAGTCGAAGGGTGGTGGTGATGTTGCTGTAGCTGCTGTGTTATCCCAATCATTTTCAGCATCGTGATGTTTGGTCAAAAACCCACGGTTATCTTATACGTGTTATATATATTTTTTTCTTCGTGAGCTGATGTAGAAGACTCTGAGGGTGGATTACCGGTGAGGGCGATGAGCGTCTTTCATCGGCCTTAGATGGGAAATTGACTGCTGAACTCTTTACATCACAAGGGTGAATTGATCTTCAAATTTAACATAATCTTCTCCGTTAGTTCGTTAGGAACAAATGCATGTTTTGTTGTTGTCGTTGTTATTGCCACTCAACGCGAGTCCAGTGCGAGGCACCGATCACAGTACAGGAGGGGGGTGGGAGACGTGGGGGGGGGGGGAGACAGAAACTCCGTGAGCAAAAAAAACGCCGAGACCGGCGCGCCAGCGGCTTAGCGAAGGCGGGGGGGGGGGGGGTGAAAATTCGGGCTCTCTGCTGCCGCCCAAGTGGGTACCACCGCAAGCGAAAACTTGCAACAAATGCAATTTAAGTGTGTGTTTGTACATATTCAAATAAAAATACACGTCACAAATTATGAACCACGAGCTCATCGCAGAGGCGTACGTCTCTTGACGCCATGAGTTCAATGACAGAGGGCAATTGCGTTTGTCTCCCGAAATGTTAATTTAAAACCACTGCTTGAATGCGACCAGTTAACGAAACACACATCAGCTGATTGCGAGAGCTACGTGACGTACCATGACAAATAAATAAAGAACAAACACGCACAAATTCCACCTTCAGATATAATTAGAGTCGATCGGACTAAGATGCCTTCCGGGCTAAAATTTAATACGCAAACTCAGGGCTGGTTTCGACCTTCTGGGTCTCATCAGCAGGGTCAGGCACATTATGCACATGCATGTAACATTGCACATTTGTTGTTGCATTGCACGCTGGGGTACATAATGCATTGTGTCGTGTTCAGTGAGCCGCAGCTCACTTCGCAAAATTGCAATGATATCAGCAGGTCATCGCCACCATCATGTACCAATCTCATTTTCAAAGGCTCACAGCTCTGCGGTAGTGGAATTGGGCTCCCTCCTAGACACACGCAGGTCTCACGATTGCGCCTTCTGCTTCACGGTAAGAGTTCTCACGCCGTGCCCCCTACTGTAGCTCATCGGATTTCTCCTCCAGCATCAATACATATTTATGATTCTGTGTCTGCTTTGTTTCCCTGATTGTCTGCCACCGACCGCTTCCCGCGCTGGTCTCCTCTTCAAGTGCACTTGTTCTACTTCACGGTGAATGCGATGTCTCGAATTGTTCTTTGAACTTCGAGTCAGCGATGTCCACGCGGGTTTGTCCCATGCGTGCATGTTGTCTTTTGCGCACACACACACACACACACCCCTTTGAGAAAAACTGTACATTTTACCAAAAGTTAGATTTTTAAATCTCAGCGAATATGTTTGTACTTCAACTTTTTGTTTGTCTCGTAGGCAAGCTGGGCAAGTAGCGTAGCTGAAAAAAAAAGACGAATGGAAAGACCGCCGTGGTGGGAGGGAGGGGAGAGGGCGGTGAGGGGGAGGGAGTGGGAGCGCAGGGGGCATGGGTGGCCAGCCAGTAGGGAGGGGGGGGGGGAGCAGCGTCGTCAGCAGACGGTCAGTTTTTCTAGAAGATTAGGGTGAGAGACAGCCGCACAGCTTGTGGCACGGCGACAGCCAGTGGCTGACTCGTCCCCAGCGCCCCCCTGCTGCTAAAACCTAACTCCAGGTAATGGTTGAGGGATGGGTGGGCAGAGGGGAGAGGTGGCTGCTGCAATAAGTCTGGGGCGCCCAAGCCCATTCTATTGTTCCGCTGATGGATCTGAGTGTGGCTACAGGCAAACTGATCAGCGGAGGCCAAAGCTGTTTGTTTTTTTGGAGCAGAGAAGACCGCCCCCCCCCCTCCCCCCCATTGAATCACCTTCTCGCTGATGAACCAAATAATTAAATAAAGAGTCTGAAGGCTTTGCTCTTTATTGTCTCGGATATCTGATCCGCAGAGAGCTTTCTTCCTCCCCACCCCACCACCTTTTTTGGGGGGGTTCAAACCTTTCTCCAGGATTGAAGCTAACGGAGCGACCCTCGCGCGCTAAATCTCCGTTTCTCACCTGAACTCCGCTGCGCGTGCGGGCGAGCAAGGGGGGGGGGCAAGGGGGGGGCGAGCGGGAAGGCGAGCGGGGGGGGGGTGAGCGGGAGAGTGAGCGGGGGGGGGGGGCGAGCGGGGGGGGGCGAGGGGGGCGAGCGGCGTTCAATGATCGCGGTTGGGCGCGAATTGGCGCGGGACGCGCGATTGTTCGAACGCACGAAGTGGCTGAAATGGCCGAGGCACGTCGCGCCGGGTACTGGATGGAGAAATCGTCTGTGGTGGTGTCAGGGGGCAACGTCGCTTGGGCAAAGAGAGACGTAGAAATAACATTTTTAAAAATGTATACAAATATATATATATTTTTATGATAGAATATAGTATTGTCATTGGTATGACATAAGTATACCGAGTTTGCAGTCGATACCACTTTGGAAAGTGGGTTAAAATTGAGTTACAAGATTTGAGAAAACAACGACAACGACGACAACAACAGACAGAGTGAGTTAAATAAAAGCGTATAAAAATGAAATAGCTAATGCCATGTCAATCAAACAAGGGTTATGTGTAAAGGAAACACAAGTAGTTTAGATAATGCAACCATGGCATCTGAATGTGTGTGTGTTTGCTATGGGTGGAGAGCGGTGGTGTAGCGGTTAGCGCGCTGCGCTACGAACCGATTTCCGTTCACGGTCAACACCAGTGACGATTATCTGAATCGATCCTGGGCCTCCCCTAGGTCGACTCAGCCTAGAATGAGTACCTGGTGAGGTGTGTAAGCATCGCTACTATGGAGACAAAGGCGGCCGCGCGTGGTCCTGGCCACCCACCACCACCTGTGCCGTGCCAGCCTTTATAGGTGCTCGCTCACACCACTTGCCCCAACAGTCTATTAAGGTTATACGGGTGATCTTTGTCTTTACTACGCGCGGATAAAGGTGAGTTCGCACCACTTACGAACGCTTTACAAGTTCGATTTCAGGGCACGACTAACATCAGTGGCGAATGTCTGAACAAGGCACTTGTTGTATAAGTTGGCCTGTGGCTTTACACGAGTACCTGGTGCAATGTGGAAAACACCGGCGCTCAGAAGACACTGTCCTGGCGAAAACACTTGCTTCATGCCAGCCTCCATTGATGCTCGCTGACAGAACTCTTACCCTGATAGTCTGTGTCAGGCTATACAGGGGATCTTTGTCATATGCACTTGCAGTGGTATAGCGGTTAACCCACCGTGGCACCATCCCGTGGACTCAAGTTTGATTGAGCTGCATAACGCTCACAGCAATCGGTATCTGAATCTGGCTTGACTTTTCCCTTAGGCTGTCTCGGGCTACAATCGAATAAGTGACAACGTAAGTCCCAGGGAGAGAGCCTCGACAAATGGGCATTATGTTGTTCGCGTCACCCCTCCGTTGTGCCACGCCAGCCTTAATGGACTTCTCACGTGACAGCACTTTCACCGCAAAGTTTATATGAATCCATGTGGGACGGACTCTCAGACTCGTGCTTTACACAGGCACACGCGCCTTCGCTGTGCAAGAGAGAGAGAGCGAGAGAGAGAGAGCGAGAGAGAGAGCGTGTGGGAGCGACGCCTGAGTAGCCAGGAGGCAACGTGTGCTCCTTTCGCCCCCCGCCCCACGCCACAACTCTATTCACCACGCCGTTATCCCTGTGCAGCTGCCCTCCCCTCAAACCAGGCCCTAAATAAATGTTCTCTGCAGGAAGCTTTAAATCTGGGCGCGTCACTTAACGGCTAGAAATTACCTGATATGCACATGGGAGGTGATGGAGGGGCGCGGGCAAAGGTTAAGGGTTAAGTGGGGGGCGCGCGCGCTCTGACCCATCTCTACTATGTGTCTTTTTGCCCCCCTCTATAAAATACCCTCGCTGTGTGTGTGACGCCTGTGGAATGGAACCCATAAAAATGGACAAGGCTAGATTAACAAACCCCCCACCCCAAAAATGTTATTTAGTGGTGGACTTGTTTTAAAGTCGCTACAAATGCAGGCGCGGCGGGGGAGGTGGGGCGATGTAATTTGTATGAATTTGTTGCGCACTGATTAAATGTGCAGTACAAATTACCCGTGTTCGCGCTCTGTAGATTAGGCGATGTGTTTATGGTGAACTTCTTTCGCACCGTACGTAGCCAACCGTGCTAATCGGAGTGATGAGACATTTGTGCGTACGCGTCCATAAATGATATCATCATCATCATAATCTCAGGCACTGATGTCGATCATTCTCGTTTCACCTCAATTTTTTATTAGTTATTTAATATTTCATTCTATGTATACATAAAACGTATTGTTCGTGTAAATAATCATAATGTCAGCCCATTGTTAATCCACCGCTGGATGAAGGCCTCCTCGCACTGGGTCAATAATGGGGGCTGTTTGACCATACTTCACCACGTTGGTCAGTGTGGGTCGGTGTAGCTAGAGGCACAAGACCAGTGGATATTTATATAATCACTCGCCACTGATGTTCACTTTGGCTGGGAATTCAACTAATCGTTCAGTTCATCAACCACAGCTGCACAAGCTCAAATAAGAATAAACTCACCTCTTAAAAAAAAATCTTATTCATTACATGTTGATGGATATTTTTTATGTTGTATTAATTATAAACTGTTTCTTGTTATTGTCAACTTCAATGTTTCCAAGGAACCACCATGTAAAGGCCAAACTTCAGCTAAACGTTTTTTCTGAGGTAGGCCTATATACAAAAAAGTTAGCTTTTGATCGACATTTTTCTTTTTTAAGGCTGCATTAATGAATTAATTTAGCGTAACATTCCATGTACATATAAACTGTAATTGCACATTCATTACAAATACTGTGTTTGTGAGCAGTGACCTCAAAACACCACATTTTTTTTGTTCCCTTCAACCAATCTCTGATTATTTATTTGCACAGACACCTGATCCCACCGTTGGACTGCTCTCCCTCTCTGAACATATCGAGCAGAGCCGCCGCCTCCGTCTCTCCGACATCTCCGTCACCCCCAACATCTCCGTCACCTTCATTACACATCGCGCGCGGCCAACACCAATAACCACCAAAGCGGCTCCCTTTCACCGCCCACCCTTCCCGGCCTGCCCGCACCCCAAGGAAATGCCCCCCACCCCAAACCCTCTCGCTCTCTCTCCCTCTCTCTCTCTCTTCATTAATCTGTGTCACGCAGTGCGGGCAGAGCCAGCGACGCGACACACAGGGAGGGGTGGGGAGGGAGCACTCGCAGTAATGATGTAGCTGGGAGCATCTCCACGCACACACACACACAACACAGCCTCCTATTTATGGCCTTAAACAAACAAGGAGATGTTTATCGGGGTAAATAAGCTTCTCCATCAGGCCCGCTCTCTGGGGACAAAGCCGACTGCACCTACGTGCAATGGAGGTGGGCGTGCGATTTTTTTTGTGGGCGGGGGGGGGTAAACGTCTTTTTTGTTTGGGGGGGGGGGGTGTTTCACACAACTATAGACAGCAGCAGCAGCAGCAGCAAGAACAACAAAAAACTTTCGTCCGCAATATAAAAACCAAGGAACAAAAGAAAAAAAGGTTTGGGCGGCGAGCGCGGGCATGTCACCGCTTGTGCAGCACCACCACCACCACCCCCCTGCACCTCCCACGCCTTACAGGTGCTGCGGAGGGTAATTGACGGTGGTTAAGGGACACGGGAAATCATGAGGAATAGCGGCCAAACGCTTGTTTTCCATAATAGGGGTGGGTTTTTTTTTTTGGGGGGGGGGAGGAGGGGGGTTAGATCGCGTAAATATAAATGTGTCGTTCAACCCGCCACCACCCGACATGGCCAATTAGTAAGGTTTGTCACGTAAACAAAACGTGGCAATTCGTGACTAGTACGGCACCACCGGCGTGTCGGGGAGTGAACCCAAGACAGCGTTAACGATTCGAACACCGTGACGTTTCGCCGGTAATTACAGCCACGATCAGCTTCATCGGGCGACAGCCAGAGTTGTGGAGACATCCACCTCCGGTTTCGGTCTTACAGCAAATGCTTTTTGTTGTAATCACTGCAGCCAGCTTAACGGCAGAGTGCCTTCTTCGCGCTGTCGCGTGGCAGCTCAGGTGATTACCTTGTGTTCGCACATTTATAGACCCTTTAATGAGATAGGTTCGAGCATTTATAGGCCTTTAATGAGATAGAGGAATATCCTCTCCAGGCCCGATCATCTGTAAGGATTTAGGAGAAGAGGAGATTTGGTAAAATACGAGATTCTGTTCGCATGCTTGGGCCACTTTGATGCAGCCAGCCTTCTTCTGGGGATGAACGCGCATTATTTTAAGGGACGGTGGGGAGGGGCGTTCATTTGCAGCGATGCACACGAGCACACGCAGCACGACAACTCGACACGTTCGTCCATAAAACGGTGACCTGGAAAATATGTTTGATATAATAGGCAACGTTTTGAGGAATGGCCCTCGTTTATAGCTATGAAGTTCAGTTGCCATATGTGTTGAACATTTATTTCGTATTGGACTTGTATCTTTGTGTGTTTACATACGAGTGCGATTACCACCCTAAATCCGTACTGTTTCTGTAAATTAAGTCATTGGTCAGAGACAACTTTTGTGACAGGAAATGTATTTCTTTTATAAAATATTGATTCGTGTTTAAAAATTATTCCGTATTTGCTTCATTGTTGTATTTCATTTTAAACGTGATTGCTTTTGTGATGTTGGTGCAACAGGTTACTATAGCAAATGAGACCATATCCTGGTCTCTTGAGTTCTCTCACCTGGACAATCAAATTTAACTTGAAACTATTATAAAATATAATCAGGCAGCCAAAACGCATCAGTACATTATCCGCTGATGCAGAATGTGAGAGAATGACAGGTTGATTCCTAAAGGCAGCATATAAGTTCTTGCCTGGAATTACCGACCATACTGCAAGAGGGTAGGTCAAGTCTTCTGTTATCCCATGACAAACAAAAACAGATTTGAAAACTGGTGTTCACTAAATGATATTTTAAATATTGATTCCTGCCCATGATGCACAACACAAGTGGAATGTTGCACTTGACCCTGATCTGGGCTTCACCTGCGTTGACCCAGCCCGAAAATTAGCACCCGATAGCTGGCACATCACCTTTAATCAACATTAGTGACGAGTGGACACCAGGTGGCCGGGTCAACACTGGACAGGGCGCGCTCGCGGATAGCCATCATCCCAACAGTCCGTAAGGGCTCACCGTCACATCTTATCTCTCTCTCTCTCATTTTCTTTTTTTTTTAAACGAACAAAGTGAACCTCTACGATTCGATTCATGGCCAGCTGGCAATTAATCAGAGCCAAGTTGACTCGAACGTTACGAAACATTCAAGAGCGCGCATTAGAGGGAATGTAACGCTACTAATGCTCTCTGTGCGCGCAGCTTACGCTCTGGGACAGACGGTCTATGGGATAGGGAGGGGGTGGGGGGGGTGAGCGGGTGGACGTTGCCCGCGAGTCTCGCCTGAAGTTGGGGAGGATTTTGGAGGGAGGATCGAGCAGTAGGGGTCGGTGCCTGAAACTGTACCCGCGTTCCTTTGAAAGGGATCAAGTGGTGTAAAAATACCGAGGCTATTGAGCGTGGAACAATGTGGGGGGGGGGGGGACAGGCATGCGTGGCTGCCGGGAGAGGCGGGCGCTGTTTTCTCTCTGTCGTCTCTTTTGCTCATGCGACGACTTCCCGGCTTAATGGGTTAAAAGCACCGCTACCGTTTCAGATGGAATGTTAACGAATTATTGTCAATAACCCTTTATCGAGCAGGATAGGACCTTGAGATTTGTACACGACATCTATTTGAGTAAACTCTTTTGCAAGGGCGGGGAGGTGGGAATGTCGGGGAGAGGAGTGAAACAGCCGCAGAACATTAATATTACTTAAAGTGTACAGAGAAGACACTCAAATCTAGAAATGTTATCAAATAATACCGGATTATAAGACCTTCAGAAAGGTATCAAAAAGTAAAAAATATATATTAATATTTTTAATAATTAAATAAGTCCCCCCGTGGGCGGGCTTTTTTTAATAAGAATAATAAATAAATGTTGCCGAAGCTGTGGGTTATGTTTAATGATGATGACGGCTATACGGCAACTTGAATTACATCACGAAATTGCACAACTGCATTAATTGCAATTACATTGTGCAACATTTATGACATTATGCAACTTTGACACAAAAAAAAACACTGCTGTACTGTGCTTCACTTCATTTCTACTGTACTGTAGTAATAACGTGTTGTGCGCTGCTAATACAGTATAGCAATTTGCAGATACATTGTCATTTTTCCAGAACTTTGCAAAGGTTTCTCTACATCTCAACGGAAGAATTCGTGTCCAACGTCAATGCACTCCATTGCAAGATCGGCGCCAAATGTGCCCAGCGCAACACCTGGCGGGCTTGACTCAGGCGCGCACGACTGAGTCAAGTGGAAAACGCGTGGCGCGCGGTTCCAGTGAGACACCGAGTCGAGCCGTATGCTAATGAACCCATTGTGACGTCACGGGGGTCGCGGTGAGCTGCAGGTCGCCCGAGGGCTGGAAAGTCGCCTTCTTAAATGCGCGGTATAACCGGCCACGCGCCTACACAGTGGTCCATCGGTTAACGATATTCAATGGGTTCCACGAAAACCATCGGTTCGTTTAAATTGCAGTTAATGGAATATAGGAAATCCGTGTTAAGGGCTTCATGTGTTCAAAGACGATCGGAAGTTGACCTTTTTCACCATAAAAAAACTTATTTTATAATATTTAAACACGCATTTTTTTTATAAATAAACCTTATAAGAAGATATTAAAGCAATATTATGAATAGCAACATGGATAAATAATTAAATATAGCGGGAAAAAATGTGCATAAACAGAGCATAAAATAAACATTCTTACCTTAAACGAAGAAGATGAATGGCTTAAGGGGTCGATGGAGAAGTTGGGGTGGGAAAAAATTGATCTCAAAACGCTCCTAAAAGGGCGTCGCTGATTGGCTGAGGTCTGCCGAATCGGCTTCGGAGCGCTCCGATTGGCCAAAATTGGTGGGTCCGCGCGATATCGTAAACATATCCTTAATCGAACATTCATCGTTAATATAAATAATGGGACCCTATGAGAGGCGGATCGTTAATCGAAATATCGTGAATCGATGGTATACTAAACCGAGAAACAACTGTGACTCAATGTGTATTGACTGTAACGCGTTTGCTCAACTCTATTGAGCAACTCTGTTGAGCAAACCAGTAAATATTGAGGGATTGTCTGTAAAATTGCGGTGCTCAGGTTTAACAGACCAATGAATAAAACCGGGAGGTTGTGACCACATTACGAGCCATGATCCAGAGCAAGACAAATAAAAGTTGCATCACATTCGCACTGCATCGCTTGCACACCGACGTGCAATTCGCCAAAGCTGCCGTCACCGTTTTTCCAGCCCAATTTTTGTTAACCCACGAGGGTTTGCGAGCTGCGGCTCGCGTTTGTAACTCCCCATGAAAGAGTACGCGAATGTTCGTACAAACAAAAAAAACGAAATGATTATGGACAGCCCTGTGTCAATAGCTGCACCTTGTCAAAAATGAATTACAGTATATACTGGTGAAAGGTACATCCTTTTAATTAACCATTCTCTTGGAATGGAATGTCATGGTTATGCTGTTATTGCTATTGAATATTTAACCACGGCATTTACTTTATCGAACAAGATTTGTACTTATTAATTAACTTTGTCACGGTTATTCGTTAGTTTTCACCCAGTTTTTTTTACGTGGTTTCTGTATTAAAATATATGCCTTTTTTCAAACCTCAAGAAATAAACGAAGAAATTATCGAATACAGCACGTAACTTTATATACTTTTGGCGACATTTGCACTCGAAGAAACTTCCAAAATGTCGCGTCCTGGTGTTTTTGTCCCATTAAGAATAGCAACAGTACCAGTGCATGCTTTCTACGCCCCCCGCCCCGAAATGAACAATGACATGTGACCAATTGCGTAGCAAGGTTGGCACGGGCCATGCTACACGGCATGAAACGGGGCTCCCTTTCCAATTTCCCCACTCTCATAGCCCAGCGTTTAAGCCCCTCCCACCCATTAGCCCTGGGGGCAGTTGCACCGACTGCGCCCCGCATATCCACGCCACTCGAAGGGACATTTGCCAGCCCACAACATCAATTGGAGGCCCTATGAATCTTTTTGCCCAAAAATTCCTTGCCGCCTGGTTACTTCTCTCCAACAAAGAGTCGGGGGTGGGGTGGGGGGTGGGGGGGAGAAATTCTGGAATGAGCCGCCGACGATGTCCCCGCGCGCCACATGCCCCAGTCTCGAGGCACCATAGCGAGCGTGGTAATGTGTGCCTTTTGTGCTGGCACATGTGCGCGCAGTGGGGGCGGTGAAGGCCCCAGGATAAGGCACCTGAGGCAGTGCAGACTTTTCGGTGGTCACGACCCCGGCGCGAATGATATGTGCGCAGTGGCGGGCGGGCGGGCGGGCGGGCGGGCGGGCGGGCGCGCGACGCGCCAAATCGGAGGCCGTAGCTTACGGCCGTGGCCACGTGGGTTCGTGGTGCTCGCCGGGGGGAGAGGGGGGGGGGACAAACCGTGACCACACCTGGCAGCCCTGAGTCAACCGGGGGTCGACGGATTGGTGAAGCTGCAGCCCTAGAATCGCTCGCTCCTGTCACTGCTGGCGGTTGTTTTGCCACACGTGCTTAACCGCACTGGGCAGTGTGGGTTAGTGAGGCTAGCGAGCATTTACGTGGTGGCACGGAAGTATCGAACAGCGATAGATTTTGCTGCACTGCCCATCGGCTAACCGCCATCGTAACATGGCCCCGCAGACTCCTGTGACAACCTGGGGTGCATGGCGGTCATCCATTCAAGCTCTATCCAGGGTCAACCCTGCGCAGCTTCCAAGCTCTGACGAAACCGGGCATGTTTTTTGGTGATTTGGTCATTAGCAAAAATGACGAGAATAATTATTAATTTCAGCAAATCCAATAATGTGATACTAATTAGAACAATGATACGATTGGTAGTGGTGTTCACATAAAATTGTGAGGAAAGACGGCTCTGTGATCAAACTAGTTTTAAAGACGGGTAACAATACGTCCATGAAGGAGATGGAGCGATTCAATCAGCCGATTTGCAGGTGTAAGATGAATTGCTACACTGCAGGATTGTGACAGATGGCAGCAGCTTGGGCAGGCCTTCATCCAGGAGTGGATTGATCATAGGTGATAGTGGTGACGTTGAAACCAAAACTGAACCAAAAATGCATTTTGTGATAAGTTTCATTACCCCAGCAGTTACCGTGATCAATTTAAACATATTGGGAGATTATCGGGTGGCTCACGGGGCTAATACCATGGTTATGTTCAATATATAATTTAATGCATATGCAAATATATTATGAAATATATTGTATTTGGCTTTTCCAAGCTTTTTTCACCTCTGACAATGAACACAAATTAACATTTTCATTGACACGAGATGAAAGTTACTTGCCGAACTAATAAACGATGTGCCTTTGGTGCTGTATAAAGTGGCATATTTAAGTTACCGTACTTACAAAGTCATAAATGCTGCGTAGGGTTTGAACGGTTGCGCCGTGCAGCTCTCTGCACTGCGTGTTAGGGTGGCGCCGGGTGCTGCTCGTCTCGTCGAACATTCCGCCCCACGAACTGGAAAGTTTTTTCATCAACTGACCATTGAATTCTCCCACATATTCATCAACCGGGAAAATATTACCTCTGAACATTCAGTTTGAAGATGCAGTTGATGATTATGTGACAGCATTGAGGTATTCGATTCTGAATAATATACAGTTCGAATATATATATTCAATTATCTTTCAATTCTCTTTTGAAATTAATTCAGGGCTGTATGTTCAGTTGAAGAAGCTCCCAGCACTTCGAGTAAAACGTCGGACTATATGCCGAACAACACGTGGCGCTATGCAATGGTTCTGCAGTGGCGAGATGTCATCTCCCTTGCTTGGTATGCAGGAGGACGTGGGTTCGATCCCGACCCTGACTATGCCCGCATATTTGGAGTTTGCGTGTTCTCTCTCTCTGTGGTGGTCACGTGAATTTGTTTTTCTCCAGGTCCTCCGGTTTTGTTCCTCCCACGTTTAGAAACGTGCGTTCATATTATTTGGCTGCTAGAAATTATCACTTGTGATGATGAGCCACTTCGATGCGCAATCGTGTGTGGCCAGGGCGCCTCTGATCAAAAATAACTTATAGCTCAGTGGGATTTACCTGGTTAAATAAATAAAATATTGTTCCGTGACATTGTCTGCCAGGGATGTTCTCTGACAAAGCGTGGTGAAATGTCTCTTTTGAGAGTTCAGACTGGAAATGTTCTTATTTCGAGACACGAGTTCAATTGGGACACGATCGGATAAGATTTTTTAAAAAAACTAAACATTTAAACAGGCATGTACGAAATGAGATGACACGAGGTCAGAAGCTCCGTAAAGAGTGTGAAGAAAGGCCTAGTAAGTAAAGTGTGATTGATTGGTGTCGCCATGCAGAGATGTCCCCAGGCTCGATGCCAGTCCCAACAGGCACGTTTCTTGTCCTCGTGTCATATCTCCAATACAGCACCGCGGTCAGCTGAGAAATGAATACCGAGAAATGAAAAAAATATATATAGAATAAATATATATGTATGTGTAATACAGTAGAAGTTACTTCACGTCTTGAAAGCACAGAGTGCCGAGGTAGTGGCTGGCGCTCTGCGCTCTGAACCACGCAACGACTTCAATTCCCGGCAATGATGACGAACACATCAGCGGTGATTTTTTTTTAAATCAGTCCTAAGCCTTCACCAACCAGCACTGACCAGCGTGGCGAAGTGTGGTCAGATAAACCCACTTGACTGACACAGGGTTCGGGAGGCCTTCATCCAGCGGTGGATATACATGGATAAACTCTGAATGATACTGCATGAGTATTAACATCTTTTTTAAATGTACCCCTTAATACTTCACCCCCGTGGCCTACACACACACAGATCATGGGGAGGCCCTCACCCACCAGTGGATCGACAAGAGGGCTGTACATGTACGTTGGTGTTACCATGTCACGCCGATATTGTCAGGAGGTGACGTCACGCCACAAGACGCAACAACAACCCCTCAGAGCTCCCTCACACAACGGCTCGCAAACCTTCGTGTAAAAGAACAGACAGCTGTTCTGTGGTGTGATGTTCTGTGGTGTGATGATGATGATAATAATACTGTGTTATTGTCGACGTGCCACACTTGAATTGAATCTCAACTATTAAGGCATTCCCTCTTAATAAAGTAATTTCCAGTGTCTACAAAATACATTAGATTAGACACTGATATATTATCATATTTAGTGCGTCGGTGTTATATACACGGTGGCTTAAAAGTCAGGATACATAGGGGTATTTTATTAATTTTAATACTGCCGTTAAAATATTTTAATTGTGCATTCTTTAAGTAGTTTTTGTCTATTAGCATTAGTAATATCTATTTTTTTTACATTTAAAAATGACAATGAAATTAACAAAACCTCATGGATTGTAATCTTGTAATCTTACAAAACTTACACCTCTACACCTATTATAATCTTACAAAAAGTCCAACATTCATTTCAAAAGATAATGCATGCGTGCATTAAGGTTAATAGAGGTCAGTTTGAACATTTGTAAAAAAAATTATGAGTTAAAATTTAAAAAACCTATGGGTCCTTACTTTTGGGCCATCCTGCATAATTGCACTTGTATTAGTGATTTATCTCGTCCTGAGCCTGACCGCGTGTTTATCCGTCGCGCTCAATCTCATGCAAAGACTTCCACCTTGTGGCTCGTCGATGCCATTGCAGCAATCAAAGGTAAACCCAAAACAAAATCGCCACAGCCTCGATCAAGGACCAGAGTTGCGTTCTTGTTAGGGCACACTTTAGCCAACACATCACTTTAGCCAACACATCACTTTAGCCAACACATCACTTTAGCCAACACATCACAAATCACACTTTAGCCAACACATCACTTTAGCCAATACATCACTTAAGCCAACACATCGCTTTAGCCAACACATCACTTTAGCCAACACATCACAAATCACACTTTAACCAAGACATCACTTTAGCTAACACATCACTTTAGCCAACACATCACTTCAGCCAACACATCACTTTAGCCAACACATCACTTTAGCCAACACATCACAAATCACACTTTAACCAACACATCACTTTAGCTAACACATCACTTTAGCCAACACATCACTTTAGCCAACACATCACTTTAGCCAACACATCACAAATCACACTTTTAACCAACACATCACAAATCAGAAAATGTGCTATATCGTGGGACCTTATTGTTTTGTTAGCATGTTCACCGCGAGTACGTGTGATTAATGCAGTACTCGATTCTTTGCATAAGGTATCTATTTGGTGTTGAACATCTTAACACCTATTTTATTGTCAGAGAAAAACCTATCCTTACTTTTCATAAATTGACACTGGCAAAACAAGTTCCCATGATATCGCTTCCCACCCCTAGCTATACATGCTCTGATACGTGTGGCATTGTCTTTGCACTGTTCGCATTTTGGCGTTCTGCGGTCTGACACTGGTGAGACTTGGCCATAAAGAAGGCCGTCTCTGATGTAGGCCAATCAGTTTCAGGAAAGCCACCAACACGGATGCCTATCTGAAGCCTGACTCTCACCACCATCCAGCCTAGAAGAATTCCCTCATCAAAACACTACACCATAGGGCCCGTTGCATCTCCGACCATCACCACCTAGCTAATGAGTTGGAGCACGTACATCAAGCCCTAAGGATGAACGGATACTCGGACCGTACAATCCACAAAGCTGTCTCCCGAGCCATGCAGAGACAACCTTCTGAGGATCCAACCAAAACCATCACTTTACCGTACATAGCAGGGGTTACCAAAAAGATTTCCCAAATCGTAAACAAACACAAGATCCAAGTTCGTTTCAATGCAGTACAAAAATCTGTGATTTAATCCCATCTGTAAAGGATGTGATTCTTGACATGCAATACCCTGGTGTCTACAAAAACTGAGCTGTGGTTGGTGCAGCAGTTACATTGGGGAAACGAAACGATGTGTCGGACCGCGTCCGTGAACACAAGGCGGATCTGAAACACGGTAGGACCAATACCTCTGCCGTTGCCAATCATTGTTTTAATGCTGTGGGCTCACACGAAATTGATTTTTCTAAGACGGAGGTACTCTGCAAACCTACCGGCTACCTTCAGAGATTTGTTCATGAAGCCATCCAGATATATGAACAGAGACACAACTTCAACCGAGAGGATGGGTACAAACTGAGCAATCATTGGAAGGACGTTATTAACCAGGTAAAGTCTTAACTGACTGTGATGTTTCCATCCTACCTGCCTATGTCAACTGTTATTTCCGACTCTGTGTGTGTGTGTGTCTCTCTCTCTCTATGCCTCTCTCTTAGATCTATCATGCTCACATGCCCTTTGCATTGCTCTCTCATGCTTTTGGATTGAACTCTCATGCTCACATGTCTTTTGGATTCCACTCTCATACTCACAGGTCCTTTGGATTACACCCGTTGGGTTGCACTCCCTCGTCGAGGAGACTGCTCTCCTCCTATCTTACAGTTACATGCTAATTTCTCACATTAACATCACTAGCCCCGGCCACTTCTTTATGGCTCTTGAGCTACACCCATTTCAAACCTTTTAAAACAGTCTGCCTCAGCAGCAGACAATCGCTTTCCCACCTGATGATGGACGCTTGTGTTGCGCCCGAAACGTTGTGATTTATTTTATTTTACACCTACATGACTTTACCGAAATAACCAAAGAGTATGGATTCCTGCAGTCACGAAAGCTTCAAATCAAGATTGAATGCATATATCATTATCAGAGTTTGTTTGTTTGCATGTTCACCACAAGTACGTGTGGTTAATGCAGGCTTAATTCCTTCCAAAAGGTAGCTATTTGGTGTTTGAACAATCTTAACACCTCCTGTTTTATTGCCAAAAAGGGTAAAAATCTATTATTGTTTTTAATGGAAAATGTGCTGTTTGATTTTGAATGGGCTAACAGTGTCCCTGTAGCGCCTAGAACAGTGCACCCCTATGCTACTCACTCGTTAAAACAATGTCGAATTTTAGCAAATACATAGTTTCGATGAAACTTGTGTTACTTACGTTGTCCCGTGCTTAATTCGATTTTTCGATGTTTTACCTTCTAAAAAACAATCTGGCCATGTCACGCACCCCCAGAAAGGGCATCTCGCACCCACACTGGCATATAACATCGAGCAACTCACACAGCCTTTGTTATCAGGCCTGACAATGCTGATGAGGCGGTGTAAGTCTAAACTGGCCCAGCGGTTTGCCCGCTTAGAACAATTCTGCTGGGAAAAAAATTTGGTCTAGGAGTAACGTAGGCTGTTGGACCGAAACGTCGCTTTAGTTTTATTGTGGTGAGACAGGCGCTATTGAATAACTCAGTAGCCGAAGCATCACTCCACGGTGGTGATAGTGAAGATAATTTCGACTTGTGACGCGATGCCAGGTAGTATTCTCAAAGAGAGAGAGACTGACTCAGAACATGAGAGGATGAATCGCAGGTAAGTGGGAAAGGCAGCAGTCAGTCGACGCTACCAATAATTGCCCATGGTCTGCAGTCCTCTATATATTAAGATGGGGTTTTTTACGATTCATGAGTGTTTAGACATCAAATAGGTAAACACTTAATTTGTGCGAAAAAACGCATAACAAGGCTTGTTTTGTTATAGAAACATAAACTATGAATGCTCAGATTTTTTTATCAATTGCCTTAATCAAGGCATCCTCCACAATGTGGCAGTCATGGGTGGTGGGGGGGGGGCGATTGTTTGACCCTACTTTACCAATGCTGAAGGAAAGAGGTCCATAGATCGTGCAATGAAGACGACAGCTCAGGAAAGACCCTGCCAGACGACTTGCGTGCACAGGAATATCCAACAAGCATTGGAAGCGCCACGGCCAGCAACCGCCACGCTTATGGGAATGAGGGCCTCACTCACAGGTGACCTTCACGACTAAGTCAGAGGCCACAGATACCGGAGCAGAGACCCCAGATACGGTGAAACAGAACAATTCCTCTGCGTGAACGAAACAACGTAGACAAGATGGTGAGAACATGTATGGATGTGACAAATGTCAATTCTAATCATGTTCTACGAGTTGACATTTGGCACGGATGTAATTCAGTCTATGCTTAAAACGAACAAAAAATTTAATACTTCAGTGAAAGAATGCGGGCTCTCCAAAATGTATACTCCAAAGCTGTGACCAAAACCTGTACTGTATTAGATTAAATGGATGATACAATAAAATATAATTACAGGTTTTAGGGGGTTATATCTGTGCCAAAATTGGGCAGATTTAAACAATAAATCCAACAAAAACCTTTTATTTTACCAGGTAAGGCCCACTGAGTTATTTTTTTAGTTGCGACCTGACCACAAATGATAGCTCAATGTAGTGGCTTGTCACGTGGAAAATTTTAGTAGCCAAATACTCGAAACGTGTGATGTTGATTCTAAATGTGGAGGGATTAGCATGATGTTAATGTGAGAAATTAGAGGGCACGGAAGTGGCTATGTTAATGTGAGGGATTAGCATGCTGTTAATGTTATGCATTAGAGGGCACGGAAGTGGCTATGTTAATGTGAGGGATTAGCATGACGTAAATGTTATACATTAGAGGACACGGAAGTGGCTATGTTAATGTGAGAGATTAGCATGATGTTAATGTGAGAAATTATCATGATGTTCATGTGAGAAATTAGCATGTAACTGTAGAAAAGGAGAAGAGTGGCCTCCTCGACGAGGGAGTGCAACCCAACGGGTGTAATCCGAATTGCCTGTGAGCATGAGAGTGGAATCCAAAAGCATCAGAGTGCAATGCAAAAGACATGTGAGCATGAGAGATCTAAGGGAGAGGCATAGAGAGAGTCGAAATAACAGTTGACATAGGCAGGTTGGATGGAAACATTACAGTCAGTTAAGCAATACACCTCTGTAAAACATCGGTTTGTATCAGCACAGGAGATACTGCCACAGCAATGTAACGACCAGCACACTGAACTTGCAATCCAGAGGTCGCCAGTTTAATTTAAGGGGCCGTACATAAATGACGTCATGCACCTGGGGGGGTCAGACATTTGTGACGATGTGTGACGAGGGGGGGGTGGTTGAGAAATGTGACGTCACATCAAAATGCGCAACTTTAAATAAATATAGACAACACGTTCTACTTAATTAAATAGACTTTTTAATAAATGTTTTCTCCTACAACATCAGAGTGCAGCGCCACATTAAATACGCACTACAATGACAATAGTTTAAAGCGATTTGAAGCCATCGAGATTTGAAGTTTTCGTGACTGCAAGAATCCATACGCTTTGGTTCTTTCGGTAAAGTCACGTAGGTAAAGAAAATAAAATGAATTAAATCACGACGTTTCGGACACAACACAAGCGTCCGTCATCAGGTGGGACAACCACAGAAAAAACAGTTGCTGAAATAGCGCGCCTGTTTCAGGGGGGGGGGGGCAGAGCTTTGTGACGTCATATTTGAGAGGGGGGGGGTCTGACTTTTTGTGACGCCGTGTGACGATTGAGGGGGCGGTCAAAAATCATACAAAATCGCGTGACGTCATTTATGAACGGCCCCTAATCTCCCGGCGCGGCAGTTAGAACTGCGGACGCAAGTCTCTGAAATCGGCCCCGCCTCTGTCGATCCCAGCAGTACAAATGGGCACCGCAACAGTGAGTCGACGATGGGCAGCTCTCGTGCGGTGGAGCAAAGTGTGGTCACTCCGACCTCTTCCACGATGCCTGGCCAGCGTGGAAGAGCAGGCCAAGTTCCCACTCGGAGGAGGGGGGCTCTCCTGCTCGTCCCGCGAGTGGAGGCCCTTTCACGAGCAGTGGCGTGAGCAAGCAATTGCAGGGCCTGCGCCTTTATCTCGCTGCCTTTCCCATTCAGAGTTCCTTCAACGCCTGTGAAAAATTTGCATGCAAGCATGTTCATTCAAGTTTACCATGTAAAGAAATGAGATTGGCGTGCAGTGTGAAGAATGCGGCAGTAGAGGGACCTCGCGTTCATCCCAAATACCGTTCACAGGCCTGGGCACGTGACAAAGACATTTTAACTTGGGCTGAACGATTTGGGGAAAAGATCTAATTGCGATTTTTCTGTAATAGATTTAAAACATGTGATGGAGCGTGACCACGTGATACCATCAAAATATGAACTTTATATATTCTAATGCAAGGATGGGAACTTGCTTCCAACATGTATTTATTGAAATGTTTTAATTGAACTAGAACAATCAAACATAGAACAATTGTTACGTTAAATATATAAAGTTATTATAATAAATAATGAAACAATTCCAATAAGAAAGTAATAGGACTTTTCAAATCGCAAAAATTTGCAGCCTTTGCGATTTGCTAAAGGCATTGTTTCAAATTTGCGATTTCAATTTGAAATCGATTAATCGCTCAGCCCTAATTTTAACACGCAGTAGGCTTACGCGACCAATATCATCCATGATAAAAGGGTTTAAGGTTCGTCGCGTAAATATATAAATGTGTCGTTAAACCCGCCACCACCCGCCGTGCTCAGATTGTAAATGTTGTGGCTTGGCTCTCCAACACACCGGTGTGTTGTACTAGTGACGAATTGTCACGTTCTGTTTACGTGACAACCCTTACTCGTTGGCTGTGTCGGGTGGTGGCGGGTTTAACGACACATTTATATATTTACGCGATCGAACCCAAAAAAACCTCTATTATGGATGACAAAGACATCGTTGCGGCTTTTACGGGAAGACAATAACGATTGAGGTTTCTCCGCAGCGTTGCCGGGCTCACCACTCTCCGTGACCGGGTGAGGAGCTCGGTCACCCGGGAGAGCCCCAGAGTCGAGCCGCTGCTCCTCCGGATCGAGAGGAGCCAGTCGAGGTGGTTCGGGCACCCGGTAAGGATGCCCCCCGGTAGACTCCCCCTGGAACTCTACCGGGCAGCAGCAGCAGCAGCAACGTCCCACTGGGCGAAGACCCCGGGGCCGGCCCAGGACACGCTGCTGCTGCTGCTGCTGGCGGGACGACGTCGCTCGGCTGGCCTGGGAACGCGTGGGGATTGCCCAGGAAGAGCTAGAGTCTGTGTATAGTAGTGTAGTGTATAGTGTAGAAGTGTAGTGTAGCAGTGTAGTGTAGTAGTGTATAGTGTAGTAGTGTAGTGTATAGTGTAGTGTATAGTAGTGTATAGTAGTGTATAGTGTATTGTACAGTAGTGTATAGTAGTGTATAGTGTAGTAGTAGTGTAGTATATAGTATTAGTGTATAGTGTAGTAGTGTATAGTGTAGTAGTGTATAATAGTGTAGTAGTGTATAATAGTGTATAGTGTAGTAGTGTATAGTAGTATATAGTGTAGTGTATAGTGTAGTATATAGTGTAGTGTATAGTGTAGTAGTGAATAGTGAAGTAGTGTATAGTGTAGTAGTATATAGTGTAGTGTATAGTGTAGTGTATAGTGTAGTAGTATATAGTGTAGTAGTGTATAGTGTAGTAGTATATAGTGTAGTGTATAGTGTAGTAGTATATAGTGTAGTGTATAGTGTAGTAGTATATAGTGTAGTGTATAGTGTAGTAGTATATAGTGTAGTAGTGTATAGTGTAGTAGTATATAGTGTAATGTAGAGTGTAGTAGTATATAGTGTAGTGTATAGTGTAGTAGTGTATAGTGTAGTGTATAGTGTAGTAGTGTATAGTAGTATATAGTGTAGTGTATAGTGTAGTAGTGTATAGTAGTAAATCGTGTAGTGTATAGTAGTATATAGTGTAGTAGTGTATAGTGTAGTAGTGTATAGTAGTATATAGTGTAGTGTATAGTGTAGTAGTGTATAGTGTAGTGTATAGTGTAGTAGTATATAGTGTAGTAGTGTATAGTGTAGTAGTGTATAGTAGTATATAGTGTAGTGTATAGTGTAGTATATAGTGTAGTGTATAGTGTAGTAGTGAATAGTGTAGTAGTGTATAGTGTAGTAGTATATAGTGTAGTGTATAGTGTAGTAGTATATAGTGTAGTGGTATATAGTGTAGTAGTGTATAGTGTAGTAGTTTATAGTAGTATATAGTGTAGTGTATAGTAGTATATAGTGTAGTAGTGTAGTAGTGTATAGTAGTATATAGTGTAGTGAATAGTGTAGTAGTATATAGTGTAGTGTATAGTGTAGTAGTGTATAGTGTAGTAGTGTATAGTAGTATATAGTGTAGTGTATAGTGTAGTAGTATATAGTGTAGTGTATAGTGTAGTAGTGTATAGTAGTATATAGTGTAGTAGTATATAGTGTAGTGTATAGTGTAGTGTATAGTGTAGTAGTGCTGGAGTCTGTCGCCAGGGAGAGGGAGGTGTGGACCGCCACTACTCAACACGCTGCTGCCGCCGTGATCCTCGCCAGGACAAGCGGAATGAGAAACGAACGAACGATAACATTTAAACGGAGCAGTAGAATTTATTCGCGAGCACCTTCAGCACAATTATTTATATGCATTTGCACTTAAATATATACATACCGATGATGTCTTATTTACACCTGTGTATCGCTTAGCACCAGCACACTGTGTAACAATCCAGGTACAATTTCTGAACGTTTGCTACTATCAAGTGGAAATGTCAATTTGAATATTGCCTATGTCTCTTTAAGTTCAACTCAATTTAAAGTAAGTACTTACCATGGTGTGTTCAATGGTGACAAATTTAAAGTAAGTACTTACCATGGTGTGTTCAATGGTGACAAAGGTGGCTGGGAATGTGTTATGATGGTGATCACACCAGCCCTGCTGTAACACACTCACTGCCCAACCCCGAAAGCAAACAGTAGAATTTAGTTTGCCGATTCTTACCTAGGCTGTGTCCCAGTTAAAAAAGAATTCGTTACAAAAGGCGCCTCTGCATTGTTTTCCAATGTGCCTGTCAACGTAAATGTCATGAGACAAAGTATCCATTCAGAACTCTCCCATAACAGTGCATCATCTCACCTGAGAGAATGGCGCTGTGGAAGGAGATATCACTGAACTTCTTCTGAGATCCCCTCGAGTGACCTCTTTTATTCACACCGAGGGGGCATTGCAATTTCCCACACATCCTCTTATGGATACGTGGCAGTAAAATGATGGTTTAATTCTCGGAGCTGGAATGTAGCCAAATAAGATCAACAATACCTCAGGCTCATGTCAGACAGCCTGGATCGCAACGTCTAAGCATATATGTATCTACAATATAAGAGTTCTTAGCTTGTTTGTGTATCTCTTGTTTTAACAAAGACATATCTTAATAAGGGGAGACAGATGGATGCAGTGGTTAGTATCCTGAGCTCTAAACAGCGGCCTGTGTTTGAATTCCGTCCACGGCCGACATCAGTGGCACGTGATATCTGAACTTATTGTTGTGCCTCCTTCTGTCAACGTGGTTTATACTCCTTGTCAATGAGGATAAACCACCACGCAAACTCCGGCCATCCTCGCAGCAACGGCTTTTGACTGGCCATCAAACAAAGACGATCACTGCATCGTGTACTTTCAGATCCGCTTCTGCGGCCGTCTGGAATGCTCTTCTTTCTGATATTAGGAAGTCACTGGAGCTATGCGCTTTAAAATCTAGATTGAAAACTCATTTTTTTAGAGCGGATTTTTGTGTTGAGTTTTTTGTCCTTCCCACACACCTCTGGTTAGCACGGTGGGTGATGTACGATGCAAAAGACGTTCAATATACATACAAACTGCTTTCTATTTACAAATTTAGTTATTTAATAATAGAGACCTTGATAAACAACCTGTACAACCACACGGCGAAACAATTGTCCCATGATTGCTCGAAAGCATGTACTCATGTATAAGACCATTGCCAAGCAGCTTGGTGAGAAGGTGACAACAGTTGGTGCGATTATTCGCAAATGGAAGAAACACAAAAGAGCTATCAATCTCCCTCGGCCTGGGACTCCATGCAAGATCTCACCTCGTGGAGTTGCAATGATCATGAGAACGGTGAGGAATCAGCCCAGAACTACACGAGAGGATCTTGTCAATGATCTCAAGGCAGCTGGGACCATAGTCACCAAGAAAACAATTAGTAACACTACGCCGTGAAGGACTGAAATCCTGCAGCGCCCGCAAGGTCCCCCTGCTCAAGAAAGCACATATACATGCCCGTCTGAAGTTTGCCAATGAACATCTGAATGATTCAGAGGACAACTGGGTGAAAGTGTTGTGGTCAGATGAGACCAAAATGGAGCTCTTTGGCATCAACTCAACTCGCCGTGTTTAGAGGAGGAGGAATGCTGCCTATTACCCCAAGAACACCATGCCCACTGTCAAACATGGAGGTGGAAACATTATGCTTTGGGGGTGTTTTTCTGCTAAGGGGACAGGACAACTTCACTGCATCAAAGGGACGATGGACGGGACCATGTACCGTCAAATCTTGGGTGAGAACCTCCTTTCCTCAGCCAGGGCATTGAAAATGGGTCATGGATGGGTATTCCAGCATGACAATGACCCAAAACATACGGCCAAGGCAACAAAGGAGTGGCTCAAGACGAAGCACATTAAGGTCCTGGAGTGGCCTAGTCAGTCTTCAGACATTAATCCCATAGACAATCTGTGGAGGGAGCTGAAGGTTCGAGTTGCCAAACGTCAGCCTCGAAACCTTAATGACTTGGAGAAGATCTGCAAAGAGGAGTGGTACAAAATCCCTCCTGAGATGTGTGCAAACCTGGTGGCCAACTAGAAGAAACGTCTGACCTCTGTGATTGCCAACAAGGGTATTGCCACCAAGTACTAAGTCATGTTTTGCAGAGGGGTCAAATACTTATTTCCCTCATTAAAATGCCAATCAATTTATAACATTTTTGACATGCGTTTTTCCGGATTTTTTTATTGTTATTCTGTCTCTCACTGTTCAAATAAACCTACCGTTAAAATTATAGACTGATAATTTATTTATCAGTGGGCAAACGTACAAAATCAGCAGGGGATCAAATACTTTTTTCCCTCACTGTATATACAACATGAGTCACATGCTAAGTGGCTGATTATTGATCTATTACATAATTGTATACACCCCCACCTCTGATCTTGAATCCTGATAGGGTTCAACAATGATGACGTCATCCTGCACTATTTAAGACCAGAAGCACGTGAATGGCTTCACTATTCTGGCAAATCGCCCGAAGATGCTGGATGTAATTTCCAGAGAAACGTCGTACTCAAAAAGTAAATGTTGTGGATCCACTGTTCAACACACCGGTGGGCTAAAGTAGTGAACTATTTGTCTTTTGTCAACGTGACACATTTTTTACTGATTGGCCGTGTCGGGTGGTGGAGGGTTGTGACACATTTATAAATAACGCGATCTTACCCAAAAACCTTTATTATGAATAATACTGGTCGCGAAAGCCTACATGTTAAACCAAATATCTGAACCGGTTACATATATCTGGTGAAGAATATCTAAACCGGTCACATATCTGGTGAAGAATATCTAAACCAGTCACATATATCTGGTGAAGAATATCTGAACCAGTCCCTTGCCTCCCCTTGGTCGACCCAGCCTTAAATTAGTACGTAGTGCGATCTGTAAACATTAGCACTGCGGAGACAAAGGCGACCGGGCGTGGTGCTGGCCACCCATCTCTAAGTGGTCTTAATAGGTGCTCACGAACAACACTTACCCCAACAGTCTTGTGAAAAGGGTATATGGGGGTCTTAGCCTTGTTTATATTTACATACACACATATATATGTTACATGGGTGTAGCAGTGATGCAGTAATTATTACTCTTCGCTATGGAACCTGGCGACTTGGATTTCATTCCCAACCATGGATAACGTCAGTGGCACGGGGTATGTGAATTATTTAAGTCAAGGAAGCCTTAAATGAGGACCTGGTCCAGTCCGCAAACATCAGCACTGGAGAGATGGAAAGGAAGTTGCGTGATGTGCTGACCATACATGACGACCTCCTCTGTTTCGTTTTGACATTAAAAGGTGCTCTCTAACAACATTTTCCTCATTGCGTTATAGGGCTAAGCAAGGTGAGAAAAGTCCTTTGTCTTCTCATGTACATCTATGTGAACAATGAGTATCTGAACACGATATGTGCAATAGAATTATCTAGAAAGTCGATTTGCAAAATTCACAAGTTTGCCCGAACATCTCCATCCGTGTTCTTACTTGGAAAAGATCCACCTCTTTCTATTAAAGGCAGTACAGTGTGTTTCTACGATTACATTGTCGAAAAGAAATGATGAATTAAAATGGGGGGGAAATAACACTTGCTCACAACTGGAAGTGAAAGGTTTCACCAAAAGCCAGTCAAACCTCTGTTGACCGTACACTCTATGGGCTTCTGGTGCAGTTGCTAACACTTGCGAGTGAAGATTGATGTTTGTAATGGGTTTGTTTTCATTATCGTATATTGCTTCAGATTTCAAACTTGCCTGTAGCAATTGGAGCTGTGCGATTCTTTAACGTGTTCTTCTCGACCGCGCACACATGTCCTGACAGCCACTGACAGGTGTAGAGCGCCGGGGGATATAACTTCAAACGGCGAAAAGCGGCCATTTGGTAATCGTTTTTCTTTTTGGCCTCAACAATTGCCAAATAAAAACTTTGTGAAGCACGTGAAAGAAAATAAAAAAGAGTGGTTTAAATCACATTTTAGCTTTTCATAAACAATACTGTATTGTTTATGAATAGCGTGCCCTGGTTTGTGATTGCTTCCTTACTGCGCTAAAGTTCATCGGCTTGAAGTTCCACATCAATTCGGTGTGGTTGTGATGATCAAGCCTGCTCATTCGCATCAATTTGATGAACGCGTAATATAAGAATTTTTTTATCCTAACTTTCACAGCGTTTTGCCAATGGGATTCACAGCAAAAGTAATGATTGTGCAAAACAAATTCACAACTGGCTAGCTTCACATCACAAATGGTTTGAAAAGTCTAGGTCGCTGACGCCTTTGTGAATATCGAACCAATTTCGAATTTCTGACTACAGTACTGAGTAAATATCTCAAATGCCTTTTTATTCTGGAGGTTATAGATGTCCTTGCCTGGGATGCACAGTATAAATTATACGAGATGATTCTATTGGTTGCGCGTGGCAATACGTTCAGCAGCCAATTTTTGGGGGTGTTTTTAGTTTGTTGTTCTTCCCCCACTCCTCAGATTAGCGCGGTTGGATATGTACGGTGTGAAAAGGAGTTCAACATACACAAATGCCACTGTCAAGGTCTGCTATCCACAAAGAGGGGGCTTCAGGAGAGCGTGCGTTTGTGTAGTTTTGCTGCTCCTTTATTGAAGAAGCGCAGACCACAGCGGTTTACGATATGGCCAATAGTTTCGGTCCCATGGCCACAATCGCAGCACTGTGGATTGTCTTTAATGTGTCACTGTGAGTCTCTACGTATCTCTGTGGCTTGCCCTACATTTTCCATTAATGAAGGCGATGTGCGCATCGGCCTGTTGCTGATGTTCTGATGCTGTTGATGGTTCCACCACCAGTGTCTGTGAGGAACGTCAAAGTCAGGAATACGTGATGATAATGTCAAATTAATTATTTATATGTAGGCTTTCACGACAAGTATTATGATTCATAATTCGTTTCTGTTGGGTTCGATTATGTCAGTATAATGTTAATGTTTAACTAACTAACTTACATTATCTACGCGATCTAACCCCAACCATCTATAATAATAATAAATAATTATCGATATTGCTCAAATCCATTCATGAGTCGACTTGACGACAAAATAACGACCAATATATGTTTTAAAATATTTTTTTGTTGCTGGCAATATTTAATGCATGCCCCTCAATGGATCTTCACCGTTCAATCCATCACTTAAAATCCGTTTGACACATATACACTCCTGGAAGCTGGCAAGAAGAGATCTTAAAAGAGCTATATGGACGCACGCTTTCAGTTGATGTGTATCAAACAATGTACACGCACATGTGCGGCCATTTCTTCATCCACTGCTGGACGCTGGTCGTGTGGGTCATTAGGGTTATTTCAACATGCTGCAACATGCTGGTCACTATGGGTCAGTGACAGGGACCATGGAGATACTGAATAACAACGGTCTAACATTATCCGTAAAACATATAACAAAGCTGCGCATGCATCATTTAATGCATCATTCAACGCTTCTTGACTCATTAAAAACTTACTGCAATTGAGAAATACAGTCGCTGTTGCCCCTTTTAGCAAAAACAAGGCAGGACCCACCTTACAAATAGTCTTGAGACAGTGTGGGGGATTTCCCGGACAAACAAGCGAAACGATAATAATTAGTATGCTACATAAATGGTTTGCCAATTTCAGTTGCGCAACGACAGTCCCGAACCATTTCATTAAACGAAGCAGGACGAGGCAGTGACTAGGACAAAGTTCCCCCGTGTAGCCTGTAACAGACTGTTGGGGCAAGTGCTGTTAGCGAGCAGCACCTATCATAGGTGCTCCACTGACACTAACACACACACATACAAAGACATAGATCCCCCGTATAGCCTGAACAGGCTGTTGGGGCAAGTGCTGTTCATGAGCACCTACGAAGGCCTGCACGGCGCACGAGGGGGCGGTTGGCCAGCACCACGCCCGGCCGCCTTTGTCTCCCCAGTGGTGATGTTTACCAATTTCAGGCCGAGTTGACCTGGGGGAGTCCCGGGACCGGTTCAGATAATGGTAGCCGCGAGTGGGAATCGTTCTCGGGTCGCGGGGGTTCGTAGCGCGAACCACTTCGCCACCGCGCCCCTTTCACACAGTCGCCACGTGCCCAGCAGGTGGCGAGGGTGGACGAGAATACGTCAGAACTTTAAGCAACCAACAACAGCCCAGGTGCTCGCTACACACCGCAGGTGCTCCTCGGGTAGCATGTCATCATACCTGTCAACCCTTTATCAGTGCCTTCCTTATTACAGACCTTACTATAAATCTCAACGTTCATCCTACAAAGTCCCATCACAAGGGAGAAACACACAAAAATATCCCTGTACAAGAATACGGGTAAACCGTATGGGTTGACAGGCATGGAATGTGTGCACGTGGGTACATGGGGGTTGAGGTGCTCGTCAGAAACGATCGGGGTGCCAGCAACGCATTGTCGCACTGTTTGTGTGTGTGCGCATGCGTGATGCGACCACATTCAGTACTGAGGCGCGATGTTTAGAAGATTAACCAAGAGGTTTTGTTTTTTTGCGTGTGGGGGGGCATTGGTTATAACCGGTAAACATGGAACGTTGGGCCAATGTTGGTCCAACGGTTTCCAACCATATGCCAATGTTGGCCCAATGTTGGCATGCTTTGCTGTGTGTAGACTTTAGCGTTTGCCCAGACCATTGCGTTTTAGTTGCGGATGTTACGGATCATCCGAACATTGCCCACTTTACTAGGCACGTACAATATGCACACTGTGTGGTGAAGGGGTAGGGTTTAATGCTACTTATTTTCAGTCTCTCACAAAGGGAGATACTTTATCAATTCAGTCAGGGATATATTATATTATACAGTACAATACAGCGCAATGCTACATATCCACCCTTACCAAATCACTGCCCACACCCAGCCTGCAGTGTTTGCACGAGCCGTAACTGTCATGTTCCACAGACGTTCACGAATCCGTCCTTTCCAGATACATCGTAGTCGTGGTTTCTTCACAGCGCGTACATTCGCTCACTTGTAAAGCACAGTGAGGCATTTCCCCATGCAGTCATTCAAGCAGCTTGTGCTTAATTTTTTTGTCCAGTAACCAATTTGTCCATGGCGTCATTTTACACACACGTTCACATATCTGACCTGTTCAAATCTTTACACGCGTAGTGTAATAGCGCCGGCTGGTGGACAGCAGCGGCAACTGTGGTGGACAGACAGCACACACGCTGGTGGGTGTGTTGGCAGAGAGGAGGAACTAGGGTAAGGGTCACGGAGGACCCCATCTGAAGGCCCCTGGATCCTAGCTAGCGGGTTCGAGAAGGGAGGCGTGGTTAGGGCGGAGCCAGGCCGCGCTAGGTGCATAAAAGGAGCTGAGAGCAGGAGCTCGAGGCTGCCGGTTCTGGGAGTGGACTCGTCTCATCATCGCTGTCGTCTCGTCGCCGTCATCGCTAAACGTCTCCGCTAGATAGTGCGCTACGAAGGATAGTAGTTGGCTGTCCCAGTCAGTGCCGTCAGTGTCAGACGGCTAGTGTTGTGTACAGGCTAGGCTAAGCTACTATGGAGAGTGCGTGGACTAGACGGTGAAAGTTGTTAATGAAGAAAGTGCCTCCTAGAAACTCTGTCTCTGAATCGTTGACACTACACATGTAAATCGGCCCAAGCCTCCTGTACATCACGTGACTTCTGTGTGACCACCTCCACTCTGAATTCCTCCCCTTTCCCCGGCCACTGTGAAAACAGACGCTGCTCCATAAACCGTTGAGGCTCTATTTCCGCTTCTTCCTCCCTATCATCTTTCCTGGCCGTCTGGTCCCGTTTTTCCACCCTTTTCCTCCTATTTCCCATTCTTTCACTTTCCTATGTACTCCTACATACATTATGTATTTGTATGTATGTTGAACTTCTTTCGCATGGGACGTATCCAATCGTGGTGTGCATGGGTAAAATGTTGCTAGTATTCGCTGACACCTCCAATCCCCAGCGAACGAGATTTGTGATGTACGTACTATATATATTGGTATCATTGTCTTCATTCGCACATTGCCTACAAATATAAGGTGTTACAGGATATCAAATGGAAGCTCCTGATCGCTTCTTGTCACATACTATAATTTAATTGCTATTTCTTGTCGGGTTTTTTTTTTCCATATAAAATCACGATGTTAAAACTTCTCGTTACATCCAATGGGCAAGAAGTGGATGTGCCACGTGACAGCGCCACATAGTGGTGGCACGTGGGCAGTGACGAGATCCAGGCGTCGAGCATTAGGGGCCTGTGTGCTAGAAGACAAAGGCACGTGAATAATAATAACAAGACTGTACTCATATTGCTAGTTTAAGATAATGAATGAAATACGCTCATTCCCAGGCAGTGTGTTTTCAAAATGTGGGTCTCTGAAAGTTGCGTAATTCACATCAAAACATATTTAGCATTATATTCTTAGCTCTTTCGGTAAAGTCACGTTGAAGGGAAACAATAAAATAATAAAATATATATAAAACAATAAAAATTCTCACGACGTTTCGACCATAACACAAACGGTCATCATCAGGTGTGAAAACCAACGGCAAGAAACATTTGAAAGAAGTGGCGTTTCTTGCCGTTGGTTTTCACACCTGATGATGACCGTTTGTGTTATGGTCGAAACGTGAGAATTTTTTTATTGTTTTATATATATTTTATTATTTTATTGTTTCCCTTCAACGTGACTTTACCGAAAGAGCTAAGAATATGAATTACTGCAGTCACGAAAGCTTTAAATAAAAATATTTAGCATTCTTTGTGTGAACGTCAAAGGCTCCCACAGTCAAACGAATCAATCTTGACAGAGGTCATAGATTCTGCGAGACCGCTTTATTTAAAAAATCACTAAAATGTCAAAACAGTATCTCTGATAGTTCACAATTAAATGCAGTGTTATTGAGCGGTGCAGTGGTTCACGCATTGCGCGATGAATCCAGCAAACCTGAGTTCTATTCCTGGCCACGGCTGTCACCAATTAGCTTGATTAATTTCTGAACCTACCCTGGACCCCCCCCCGCCACCGTCTCCCCCACGTCGACCAAGCCTCAGTGACCAGCATGGTAAAGTATGGTTAAACAGCCCCCCTTCACTGACACAGCGTGAGGTTTTATATGTCAGTCATGGGGCTTGCTGGAGGTTGACAAAGAGCCGTCTTAAAAAAAAAAACTATTTTTGCGCTTCTGCTTATTAAACCATTAAAGCTCATTTAGTAAATGGATTACAATATAATTATCTTCACGCAGAGTGGCTGCTGTGTCTTGCTCAGCGCTTTGAGATCATTGATGAAAAGCGATATATAAATGGAATTGTGATTATCTAGGTGGAGTTTGACTTCTATATTTAAGGAGGGGGGGGGGGTTCGCTCCCTCGCAAAAGGAATCGCGGGTGCGTATAATAAATGATTTTTAATCTTAATTTTAAATTACTATCAATAAATTCATAAATGTGTCCAGTTTGCGGATACCCCCTCCCCCCCGCAATCTCCGCCCATTCGTGATGATTATTATTGAATGTGGTGGGATGGAAAGAAAAATGCGTATACTACGCACTTTAAAACGTATGCTAAACAAATATTTGGCCCTGCCATTAATACTTTATCAATGCCATTAACACGTACGCTTCTTCTGATGGATTATTTGATGAACAACACATGCTCTTGTTGTCAGCCTGTAGTGGCCGGTGACCGGGGCATTCCTTCGATTCCTTATATTCATTAGTTGTTGGTGTCCAGCAGTGGCCTCCTAACCCTAATTATTGACTCGCCTTCTCTTCCGCTGCCCGCTCTATCCTTTAATTTCTCTCGCAAAATCCACTCGGTTGTTAATACCATTCCAGTAAACACATGCCAACGTTAGGCCAACGTCGTCAGCATGTGGTTGAAATCGTTGGACCAACGTTGGCCCAACGTTCCATGCTTATTGGGATAGGATAGTCTAACATTTAAAAACCCCATACATTCGGTTAAATTATGATGTATTCAAGGTGATTATGACATTCGCCACAATACAGTACATATTAACATATTTGATTGTATTAATTTCACAATTAACGTACAGTACTATATTAATTTAACAAATTCCCTTTCATATTTTTTTAAGTCTTTCCTGATATTGTTCTATTACATTTATACTATAGTAGTAAGGGTCTCGGCTAGGCAATTAACAATATATCAGCCGATTTAATTCGCCTTTTATGCTGAAAATTACTTGAAAATATCTTAAGCGATTTACACAATTCTATACAGATTTAACGCTCGCTCTACATATTTGCAAATTGTCCACGACAAAAAGTGACTCAACGGGAAACAATACAGTTGTGGTAAAACAAGACCAATATGTTTTTTTATTAAATAGTGACCCCCCCCCCCCCCCAATATGATCATGAATTATTTAACTCTTTGGGGGGGGGGATAGCGGACAATCTGAAGATGTCTGGTTCAAGATAGTGGTGGGGTTATCGCTCAAAAGATAAAAGCTTCTGCAGATGCCCTCTTTTCGCGAAACGTGGGACGCAACAGACAACAGTACAGTGTCTTTTTTTCCAGGCCTGGCATATCAGCTTTACACACCGCCACTGCATCTATTGTGTGTGCACAATAGATCATTGGTTGTTTTGCAACCTGAACTGATGCCACCTAAGCGCTTGCGAGGTGGAAGTTAATCTTTTATTACCACGGACCAACCCTTTAATTTCCTGTACGTACAGCAAGCCTCTCCTTATCACGACGCGGGCAGCACTTGTAAACCCGCACAGACCGCATTCAACAACAGGTGTCTAAATGTCCACCTGCCTTGCGTGCTTTCTATACAAATTGTGGTTGGCTGTGCCACTTACGTTCATGTGCATGTGCTAAACCGCCTATAACCACAATATCCCAGAAAATCAGATGCTTTAATTCTTGAAAAAGCAGTCGGCAGTGTGTACGCACGCATGGCCACACGTATGTGAATATAAGTCATTTAACACGCAGGCTTTCGCGACCAATATTATCCATGCATTCCATAATAGAGGGTTTTTTTTTTAGGTGAGATCGTGTAAATATAAATGTGTCGTTAAACCCGCCACCACCCGACACAGTCAGTTCATAAGGTTTGTCACGGAAACAAAACGTGCCAATTCGTTACTAGTACAGCACACCGGTGTGTTGGAAAGTAAACCCACTACAGCATTTACAATTCGAGTACTTACAATTGTAAGTACTTAGAATTGTAAGTGCTCGAATTATAAGTACTCGAACCCACAATATTTACAATTGTAAATTGTAAACCCACAACAATTTATACCTGTAAATTGTTGAGGGTTTACTCTCCAACAGCGGTGTGCTGTGCTAGTAACGAATTGGCACGTTTTGTTTACGTGACAAACCTTACTAATTGGCTGTCGGTTGGTGGCGGGTTTAACAACAAAATGTATATTTTACGCGATCTAACCCAAAAACTACCTCTATTATAAACTAAATAATTGTGATGCATGTTTAATAAATGGTTCACTTGCGCCGAGGGTTACACCACAGCTTACAAAGACGCAAACGTTGTGGAACGTAACTTTATTGGAGCATGAAACAATTCCCAAGAGGAACTCAATTAGCCTTGCGTTTATTTTTAAACGAGACATGCCCCTAATGTGTATCCTTTTTGAGCCAAAAAAAAACATGTTTGCCGTAAAAGAAAACCCGACACAGTATAATTGTTATTGCATGTTTGTTTAAATGAATGTCAGAGCGCTCCCTGCGGACGTGTGTCTCCTGTGAGTCACAGACATGTAACGCAACGTTGACACTGAATGTCCCCCCCCTCGTGAGCACGAAGAACAACAACCTCATTGTCATCATCAGCAGCCATGGTCGATCCACTGCTGGATGATGGCCTCGCCAAGCCGTCGCCACCCCTCGTAATTCTGCGATGCAATTATTCATCCAGCACCTGCACGCGAACCCATTTCATTGCTCCATCTCCCCGGTGGCTGTTCTCTCGGATGCGTTCTTTTCCTTGACTGCCACTTCGGCCAACATCCCTTCTGCCCAAGTCCACCCTTTTGTTAGAACAGTTTGAAAGATACTCTTCGGTTCTATTTGGTAAAGTCACGTAGGTGAAAATAAAATAACAAAAAATAAAATAACAAAAAATCACGACGTTTCGGCCACAACACAAGCGGCCTTCATCAGGTGAAGGGACGAGACTGTCTGGAGGACAGCGCTGGAGTGGAAGAAGCCACGCTTAGATCACGACCTTTAAGCTTGTGATTGCGGCATTTCACCTACGTGACTTTACCCAATAGAACCAAAGAGTATGGATCCTAGCAGTCACGAAAGCTTTAAATCTAGAATTGATAACCTCTATGGGGAGGGTTTTCACCTATCTGTTAGAGCTTTTAACAGACAACGGGACAAGAAGTCGCAACTCATCGAGACGCTGACCTTCCTCAAAAGATGCCGCGATCACAAGCTTAAAGGTCGTGATCTAAGCGTGGCTTCTTCCACTCCAGCGCTGTCCTCCAGACAGTCTCGTCCCTTCACCTGATGAAGGCCGCTTGTGTTGTGGCCGAAACGTCGTGATTTTTTGTTATTTTATTTTCTGTTATTTTATTTTCACCTACGTGACTTTACCCAATAGAACCAAAGAGTATGGATCCTAGCAGTCACGAAAGCTTCAAATCTAGAATTGAGTTTGAAATATGTCATTAAAGCTGCTTATCTTCCCTAATCGACGCGCTCTTTTTGCTGTATTTCAATGCAATTGATAAAGCGGAAGACACTGATTAAAGAAAATACGTCGGTACATTTTACTGTTAGAAACACACGCTTCATTTCAGAAAAACCCCATAAAAAATATATGTATCAATTTGCATAATCCCAATATACATTTTAATTATACATTTTAATTAACTGTTGATGTGCTAGTAATTAGTCACCAATGCAACAAAATGTTGTAATGCTGAAATTCCCTTCTGTTCTTCCCACTCCGATGTTGTGATGATTATGGAAAATGGTGCTTAGTGCATCACGCGTCACATTTAGGAGATGTGTAATTGTGCCCTTCGTCTCTCGTTAAGCCCTTAAAATGTGATCGAATGTGCACACGTACTTTTGTAATGATTCAAAGCAAGCCATGATTCACGGCGCTCTGCCCACATAGTCTATAACCACAGATCCTTCCAGATGCTCCGTGAGCAAGCTGCCGAAATGTTGTCAACAAGTATCGACCAACCACCCCACATTTCTGAAATAACTGCCTAATTACGTAATCTAACCGCTTGCCTTGTGGCTTGGTTTTATTAATTTTTTCAGTGTCATGAAAAAAAATCTGCCTGTTTCATCCAAAGAAGGGCCCTCTCTCTTTGTTTAAACGAAATTGTTAATTGTACAACTAACTTATATCATCTTTGTCTTCGGAAATCCCTCCCAGTCGACGGTGATTGTCTTCCATCATCGGTGCCTTATCTCTGTGGGTCCGAAGGTGGCCGATGGGGTGGATGGTCCGGGATCTGCCGGCTCTGTGAGTCGCGTCTCGTGCTCCGCGTGTTTCCCGGCGGGGCGCGTGGCCCTGGGTCGCCGGTTCAGTCGGCGACGACGCTGCTGCCGTCCTCCGCCGCTGACCCTTTGCCTTCCTCGTGTCGTCGTCGTTGTAGGATTTTGTGAAGTGCCGAGATCCTCGCAAGGGGAACCCCTTCCTCCATCTGGGACGATCCCGGGCAATACGAGTCACCCCACGAGTTGTAAAACTAGTGTGTGAGTTATGTATATGTCTACTGTGTGAATCCCACTGCTGAGTGAAGGCCTCCCATTGCAGTGATTCTCCAGTGTGCGACTGTGGTCATCCAGAACAGACCGTACAATGTGTGACGACGCAATGCCCGATCCACAAATACGAAAGGAGACATCACAGTGATGATACACTTACTCCGCTGCTCCTGACGCGGTTATCTGGCTTGACCACCTGAATGTGAAATTCTAGTTGTTGCTCTGCATCTACATCAGTCGTAAGAAAGAACAAGATTGCAATGTCATATTCTTGGTTCTTTCGGTAAAGTCACCACGTAGAAGGGAAGCAATAAAATAATAAAAATATAAATCAATAAAATTCTCACGACGTTTCGACTGCAACACAAGCAATCATCATCAGGTGTGAAAATCACACCTGATGATGATTGCTTGAAAATCACACCTGATGATGATTGCTTGTGTTGCAGTCGAAACGTCGTGAGAATTTAATTGTTTTATATTTTTATTATTTTTATTGTTCCCCTTCTACGTGACTTTACCGAAAGAACCAAGAATATGAATCTCTGCAGTCAGGAAAGCTTTAAATCAAAATTGCAATGTCAGTCATGGGAGTGGTTCGACTATACTTCGCCATGCTGGTCAGTACGGGTTAGTGAAAGGGGAGGTGGCTCAGGTCTGATCCAGATGTCACTCCACACGGATGTATCTTAACTGTGGTCACCCAGTTCGTAGCACAGTTTGCTAACCACTATACCACCACTCTACCTGATGTATGCAAAATATAATGTAAAGGATAAAAGTTACAGTTATAACGGTGTATTTTTTTACGTTTTCAAGTCGGGAAATTTAATTACGTTATATTGTAAAAAAACACATTTTTAAATACAGGATTTCACGTTATTTGTGTTTGTTTTGGTGAAGTAATGGAGCAGTGGTGAGTGAACTCTGCTCTCAAGCTGGCCACATGAACTTCATTCCTGGCCACGGCTAACATTCGTGCCGAGTTATATCTGCATCAGTCCCACACCTAACGCTGGCACCTCTCCACACTTACCAGCGTGGTGAAGTACGGCCAGACGACACCCACAACCAACATGGCATGGGAGGGCCGTCATCTAGCACTGCATTGACAAATGGACTGTTCACTATTAATATTATTATGCCTATTAAGGACAGCTCATTCTAACTGATCATACCATTGCCATACTGAATAAGCATTTGAACTTGTTACATTTAAGATAAATATATGCCAAATTTGTTCCTCTATACATTGCTATATGAGTGTCCTTGCTTGAGCTGGGATGATATAAAATAAATTAATCGTCCAAATGTTATAATTACCTATAGTTTGTGTTCGATTACTCGGATCCCTTTTTAAAAAGAAACCGCTGGCCCCTCCCACATCCTACCTGCAAAGGTGGGAAACCCCGATAGAACCACACCCAGTTTGACGCGGCTGATGGCGCCGAAGACAACCATGAAACCCCGGGCATCACTTCCCGTCCAGCGGCACAGGTGGGAACTGAGGTCAGACTTTTTCAAATGAATTTCGTGTTTGCCTTTTTCGAAATTGAGCCGATAATCGAAATAGTAATCGATTACTTAAATAGTCAGATTACAGTTGAGCTCTGGTTCCTGCCTTATTCATTAATGTCAAGTGTTTATGCTCTACTTTAAAGAAAACATATCAGGGCGAGTGACTTGGGTGTTATCTACAGATACTTCTAAAAATATAGGCAAGTATGCAATCGGGCTTTGGGAACATTCTTTAGTGTAGAACGACGCAATTAACATTTGTATGTTTTCTTTATTTAGTTTTAGTTTTCTTTATTTTGGTATAGCCCTGTGAGCCATTCGGCTCTTGAATCGGGTGCAACCACAACAAACAAAAAAACAAAAACACGAACAAGAAAAACATCTTAAAGTGACTATGTGTGACTGTGCAAACAGAAAATCCATGAAAAAAACAGCAAAGTATTCCTGAAAAAAGCACCGTACACCAACGCTGTGTGCAAAAAATCCCAGTGGGATGCAAGTCAAACAACAACAACCACCAGACAACTAAGATTAAGGCCATCAGTCTAACTTCGTACTACAACAAAACAAACATGTCCAAACCAAAAAACTTTTCGAAATCACCAAAAAATAAAGCCATACTTGCAACGTAACAGTGATCATAGGGACTGTGACCGGATTTTTGCAATAAACTACAATAACATGTAACACCAAATCCTAGAGCCATAGCTGGCTGCATGAGTTACTCCACAACAACAGAAGCATCAGTCGGAGTATCACATTTTTCAATGCACCTTTAAGATCAGCACGCTAAATCAAAATACAGATAATACTTTGCTGCGTTATCCGGAGCGAAAACATTTTATTTTATTTTACGCCAATGAATAGCAGTGGCTATTGAGAGAAGATCTCATTGGTAGTGATTCAAGTTGCAGTTTATTGGCAATAGCATTCCAGACCCTGGGGGCATCAATAGCAAAGGCCCTTCCTCCAGTTTTTGTTCGACAATAGGGAATGTGAAGCTGGTAAATGAGCGAAGACCTGAGGTCAAATTTGTTATTTGAAACAAAGAAGAGATCCGGCAGGTAGTCTGCGAATTTTTTTGTAAGTACATCGTGAATAAATAAGATCTGGTGCACAAGCCATCGAACATTGGGGGGAAGCAGTGCTTGTGTCGATACAGAAAACCAATTTTTATTTTTGTCTTTTTACCAATATAATCAATGTGATCTTCAAAATTCAGTTTTGAATCCAGGATGACCCCAAATATACTTATAGATCTTGACTTTCTCTATTTGATAATTATTTAAGGAATGTAATTTGGGGAAAATAACTTCCTGCTGTATAGTGCATAGTGCTCGTGCATGCATATCTCAAGAATTACATTTTTACCATGTTAAAACATTATCGTTGGGAGGAATGTCTTCAGAACGATTGACCCCCCCGCACCCACCTCACCCCCCATATATCTTTGAGTTGTCACGGTTTAGCACAATTACAGAGAGGTGGGGGGGATGGGACGTTTTGCCCAGGGCCTCAGATCTGGCTTGGCCTTACAGAGGGCGAAGCTGACCTCCAGAGGGGATTTCGTCTTTGCCATTTTGCAGCGCGCCTCCCGAAACCTTTGGGCACTTCTGAGATTGGGGCTCACCATTGTATTCACGAATTCCATTGTTATTTGCCTTGTTGGTACTGTCTGTATTGTATATCTGATGTCTTGCGTATTGTTTCTCCCATAAGCTGAAATGTATAATATCTCCATACAATATGCGCACATTTGGAAATATAGTGCTCGTTATTCGATATATGCGTTTATGAAGGGTAAGAATGTTCCGAAATGAATGCACCTAAGAATCGTTCCAGATACTAGCAGCTGTTAGAAGCAGTGCTTAAAGCGTATTTTCTCAGGCTTCACCAGCACATCTGCGGGTTATTCTGGGCCACGGTGAACGTCCGTGGCCCAGAATGACATCTGAACTGATCCTGGACGAACGGCTGTTTCGCCAACACCTGAGCTCAGCCAGCAGGGTGAATTCTGGTCTAACAAGCCTCGTGACTCACACGGTGCAGGGTGGTCATGATCCAGCAGTGGATTGTCAAAGCGCTTGGAGTAATTTGCATTACTAGCACTCGTAGGCGGAGTTTGAGCTTGAAAATAAATTAATGAAGGTGTCCAGTTTGGGCTGGACATTGCCCCCCCCCAACTCCGCTCATGCTAGTACTGTATTAACATATAATATGAATTATACTTCTTTTGTGACTTCCAACAATAAAGTGGTATGCCGATAGAAAGGCATACCTATGATGGAAATGTGATGTTTTGCCATCTGATTTGGCTTTGCCCAGATCACGAAGTGTGGGGAAAAGGGGACCTACCCTTGCCAAACCATAAAAACAAACTTTTTTTCTTGAATCATCTTGGCCGGTAAAAATAGCACCGAGCTACCTGGACCAGTAAACCCTACAACCCGCACAATTGACCAATTACCACATACGGTGAGTGTGTGCTGTGTGCATGTGCCACTAGTGGTGAATCATTCACGACTGCTGCCTGCACCAGCAATAAACGCAGCGGCTAACAACATTCAACGGCTGTGACAGTCGTACTCAACGGTTCATGGACAACAATGACTTAGAGTGGCTTCAAACTTGAAGGCACTGCAGTAGCGGCTGTATGCAAGCACAGGGTGACGCGTTCTTCACCGCCGTTGTCAGAGACGTATCCAGCGTGATAGATAGCAGTGGCTCTGAAGAAGAGCAACTGCCCAAACCCTTCTCTTCTGAACACTGGACGCTGTTTAGACACACTGCGTATTTACATACCTAATATATAATGTTGTACATATCGTTCATAGTATATCTTTGGGTTCATTCATCCCATGCATATACGCACAGATTGTTATTTTGATCATTGTTATGTTATTAGGTTTGTAATTTGGATTTGTGATTGATTTATTTTTCTATTTTTTATTAGACATTCTATTGCAATGTTGTGGAGCTGACAAGCATTTTGCTGCACCCGCTATAACATCAGCTTCACTGTGCATGCGACCAATAAACTTTGATTGATTGATTCTGTTCTCTGCCCATCAGCTCAAGAACGACGATGGGGCCGAGTCAACTCCCTCCATCATTGGTCTGACTTTTTACGGCTATTAAAAGGTTCGCATTTTGATTTAAAGCTTTCGTGACTGCAGTAATTCATATTCTTAGTTTTTTTCGGTAAAGTCACGTTGAAGGGAAACAACAACGACTTTACCGAAAAAACTAAGAATATGGTTCGCATTCATTACACGCAAAGTGCTCGCCACAAATGAACCACAATACCTTGCTGATCCCGTCAAGAAGCATAAACCATCATCAAGCAAACTCCGGTCAGCCTCGCAGCAGCGGCTTTTGCCTATTCACCGAACAAAGACGATCACTGCATCGGGCGCTTTTAGATGCGCTTCTGCGGCCGTCTGGAAAGCTCTCCCTTCTGATATTAGGAAGCCACTGGAGCTATGCACTTTTTAATCTAGATTGAAACCCCATTTCTTTACAACTGATTTTTTTCTATTTTGTTTGTTGTCCTTCCCACGCACCTCCGATTAATGCGGTTGGCTATGTACGGTGCAAAAGAAGTTCAACATACATACATACTTAATTTTGTTGCTTCAGTTGTACTCACATCTATTTGTTCAATATCATTTCTTTTTACATCAATACACCTTCCTTGTCTCGTGCTGCATGTTTCCTTGAACTTAATTATGGATGCTCGCTTTTGGGCAGGCAGGCCACATAGTATACACAAGTTTTCCATGGTTTTTTTTTGCCAAAGTTTCACTTGAAACGGCCAATGACTTTTGGGACTTTTGTCTCGCCACCACGTCAAATGAAGGGGACACATTTCAAATGATCGGTGATGAACACAACACTGCCCGACCCGTTATGAGCGAAATCCACGAGCCCTGTTTACTTGAAGCTCAGATGATGCTTCAAGTAGTGGCGTACCATTGGTTGTTGGCATAGGCCTTGGAACAATGAATAAAATTGGGCCCCCCGTGTACATTTACCCTCCCCTCTTCGTAGCCCGCCACCTGGACTACCTCCGGGCCTGGGGGGGGGTTGGGTACAGTTGAACCCAAGACAAATTCCACCCCGGTGCAGGCTCATCGTCGAATATCATTGTAATAATCGTTACAATGTCTGTGCCTCGTGCATGTATGTTGAACCTCCTTCCAACCGTGCTCGTCGGGAAACTTATACGTTCATGATGAAACCAAACGTCCCCACGTGAATCCAACAAAGTGTGGCCGCACCGCTGATACATTGAGCGTGTGCTTCCACTTGTCTTGACGTCATGCAGCCCAAACAAAACGGCGGGCACATGATGAATTATTCAGATCGCAGGTGACAGTTGTTTTCACTGTATCACTGTACACATTAATATTCCATTTTAATGTACACATCGTGGATTGTACGTGTACGCGCTGCAAGCCTCTGTCGGTCTACTGTTGGAGGAGGGCCTCCCGCACGGCATGATGGGTTTGTTGGGGTTATTTGACGCGACCTCGCCATGCCGGTCAGTGTGGCTTGGTGAAGATGGGGAACATAGAGGTGCAATACAAACGTGGATTTCACTGCACTGCTCTCTTGCTATCCACAATGTAGCCACAAAGCTAAAGACGGCCTTCTGTGCATTTCTGATCATTTGGCCTTGTGGATTCTCTCCTTTCGTTTCCTTCCGTCCCCTGAAAGACGATGCGTCTGTATTTAGATATCTATACCTGTTGCTGCCTTGTACCAGCTTCCCTTACCTCTAGTCATTATTGTTCGACATAAATTTCCACTGTGCATCCTTTGGTCCTCGTCTATTTCTTGAACGGTGTGCTTGTGTGCATAATGCCAGGTTTGTTTGTTTTGAATCCAAACCATCAATTGCCTCAAATCTTTCTCTATCAGTGTTGCCTCTTGTCCCACTCATTCTCTCACTGAATCATTTCATATTTTCCGTAGTCTCGATACTCGGGATTATTCTCAGGCAGCTCATTTTGTCGGAAATTTGTGCCATACATCATTATCGGCGAAACGTCATACTCGAATGGTAAATGTTGTGGGTTTGCTCTTCAACACACAACCGGTGCGCTGACCTAGTAACGAATTGGCACGTTTTGTTTACGTGACAAACCTTACTAATTGATTGTGTCGGGTAGTGGCGGGTCTTAACGACACATTTATATTTACGTGCTCTAACCCCCAAAAAAACCCCGCTATTATGGACAGCTATAGTGCTGAGCTTCACAAAGGCTACCGCTGCGAATGTACGATGTTTTTCTCTCGATGTCTTCCCAACGGCTTCCGTTTTGTGTCACTAGGCCTCCCAGGTACACAAATGTGTCGCCCTTTTTATAACCCTTTTCTTCCACCTTTATCGTTAATTCGTCCTCTCGTCTTCCAGTCGTCATGAGCTTTGTCTTTTCCCTGTTGATACACAATCCAAATCTTCTCCCCCCGTCTTGCCACTAAAAAGACATCCTGAATGATTCTGTTAACTTTGTGACCACTCTTACTGCGCTCGCTGACTGGCTGTAGATTCTGTGTAGCAGCAACTTGAGCAACTTCTCTGCCATGCCGTTTCCTTCTCAGAACCTGCCATAGCCCTTTCTGCCAGATGCCGTCAAAAGCCTGTTTGATGTCAATGTCAAGTTATTGTAATATTTCCCATTCTATTTGGCATGCTACTAAGAGATTTGTCTGATTGTAAGCAACTGGTCTATTATACTTCTTCCTGCTCTAAATTCAACTTGTTCCTCTGCCAATGCTGTTTCTATGTACCTCAGAATTCTTCATGAACACTATCCCTGCTACACTTCACAGCCTGATTACTCGATAATTATTTAACTCGCTCTTGTCTCCTTTTTTTGCATATAGGTAATATGATCGCTTTTCCCTGCTCATTCGGTACTTGCTCCTGCTGACTAATGTTGCTTAAACGCTTGCGCGGCTTTCCTATACTTGCTTACCCAGCTTGAATATGCATTTGTACGATTCTTAATGAAATTAAAACCTTGGACTTTTTGTCTTTTGTTTTTACCCATTCTTTGCAAAAAAAAGAAATGTCGTGGGGGTTTTTTTTCTGACCAAAGCAGTTTAAGCCTTGGGCAAGTTCCATCACTGCCCCTGTCCATCTAATGGCATTCTGCTGATACTGGAGAAGGCCAATTGGCAGACCGTTTGTGGTGGAGTGTGTTTACCACACCTTCAGTTCAAGAATGCGAGGGGGTTAAATGTAGTGCAAATGTTAATCCACCATGCTGTGAACCTGTTTGATTTCCATCCACGGCTAACATCAGTGGCTAATGATATCTGAACCGGTCCTAGATCCTGGTCACTCCTTTTCACCACCCCGCAATGACCAGCATGGACCTGCACCGGAAGGGGCTCTAGAATACCCTTGTGAGGATATTTGGCCTACTCTTTCAGGCTGGCTATACAGAGTAACCACACTGCACCCTGCCACATGCAGCCTCCCAGTCGACTTACTGGTGTACCCCTCTATACTGCTGGGTGAATAGAGGCAGGGGGGCTGTATAAAGTCGTTCATTGCAAGTCCAGCATGCTAACCATTATATTACGTCAGCATCCAATGTAGAATTGTGGGCGATAAAATACTGAGTGTTGTGGAGGCTTGGGAGGATAGGTACAGCAGAGCAATTGGAGTCAATTTCTTGCACAACAGGAAGGGAGGTGCTATTGCATGATTTTTTTCATAGGCTGCACTTATACAGAAATCTGGAATTTACGCAACATTTCTCAGTACAGTACTTATTATATTCCAGGACTGCAGGGGTGTTGTAAAATACTGAGAATGCCAGAATTGACTCTCAGAACTAATGCTTTGCATACTACCATTATCTCCAGAATATTAGATGCTCTGGAGAGCAAGTCCCTCCTCAAACGTGTTCTGTGCCAACAAAGTTACACCATCTGTTCACATACACACACCTACTGGATTTAAGAGACACACACCCAACTTTAAAATACACTGAAGGGAAAAAAGTGTCTTATAATCCAGAGAATATGGTAGAACCCGACTAAATTTGTTTGGACTGCACACTGCATTATTAGCTTGGTGGCCTAAGTTTTTTGACTGGCCACGGTCTCTGAATTTCCAACTTCACCAAACCGATACTGATCACCATGGTGAAGTATAGCCCAAAACCCCCAAAACTGTAACTGACATGGCATGAGGAGGCCTTCACACAGTTGTGAATTGCTACAAGGGTTCAAAGACATGACTTTATTATGTTACAATATTAAACATATCCTTTGCATACAAACACATATACAGTACTTAAATACAGTACAGTATATCAAATTCAGCCATTGATTCTACTTTATCATTAATAAATCAACAACCGCAAACACAATCAGAAATCAGTCAATATGATGGTGTACACATCGCGTTGACTGATAACAGCACTTAGGCTTGCGCAGCATATCTGTGCACGTATGTTGACGAAGGGGAGACCATCACGGAGATGGTGCGATGGAAATACATGAGCATCGTGTGCAGGTGCTGGATGGATCGTTCCATCGAAGGACTTCTGGAGACATTTGTCCAGCAGTGGACACAGATCAGAGCTGATGATGAATCCCAATTCAGAGAGCCATTTGCCTTAAATCCAAGTTAATGGCATCAAACAGAGTCATGGGCGTCTGCACGTGCAATCAATCTTTTGAATGACAGATTTTCCACTTGTCATAAAGGCACAACTTGGCATAAGCCCGTGCAAAGTTCAACGGATACAGTATAAAGGGCAGCTTTGTGAGCTGCGCATTTCATGCGCCGTGTGCTGTCGATGCAGGCAGAGAGGAATAAATAAAACAAGGCTGGATCACACGCTGCTGCTGCTGCTGCTGAGACGGATTCGTCGCTCACCACAGTCGGTCTAAGGTTCACCTCCATGCCGTTTACGCGTTAACGTGCAACGGCTGGTGCTGATTCTGGTGAACACTGCCGTGCATCTTCTCCGAGAATGCACAACCCCCTCCCATATAGCTTCTTTCTCGTCGTGCATTTTGATGAAGGTTACACTCTGAAACCCCCCCCTCCTCCTCCTCCCATATCTCACAACCGGTTCGGCCGGATGTAAATAGCCCAAGGGGCGGTTACAACTCTGTCATTTTTTTACCAACCTTATACTTTTGCCATTCGTGAAGAGAGAGAGACGAGAGAAGAGAGAGACACGAGTGTAAAATAGAAAGGAGAGAGAGAGAGAGGAGAGAGAGCTAAACCGCCACGCAGACACTTAAAAAACAAACACATCTTTGAGTTCCAGGCTGTGGACCGAGGGGGTTGCACGCCACCAACGAAGCGAATATTATAAACCTCGGGATTGTACGATCTAAGAGAGCGAGAGGAGAGAGAGGCGAGTGATGGCTCATCGCAAGAATCTCCAGTCGAGGCTGGCCAAGCTGACCAACTTCTATCAGTCCTTGGGCAAGGATGCGGATGCCGACACGGAGTCTGGCTCCGAAGCTGGATGGGAGCCCGGCTTCAGTGGCAGGTGAGAGAGGCACCCAGGGTGGTGGCTTGGTTGGTCTCGTCGCTTCCTCCCTTAAGGTCGCCTCTGTCGCCCTCTTTCAAACAACAACGACAACGACGCGCGGCGCAGAAGGGGAGAAAGAAGCGACTGCAAGCGATGTTACAGCGGCCGCGTGCTTATGATCCGTGTCTTTCATTCTTGTCGTCGTCTGTTCTCCCGATGTGATTGACGCGGCGGGAGTTTGGGGAGTTGTTAGCCACCCATGCACCCACCCACACCCCTCGTGAGCCACCACAGTTGCCGGCCTTCACAGGGCGCTCGCTTGCCACTCGCTACACACAAGCACTTGCCCCTGCAGCCTGTCGCAGGCTACACGGGGGATCTTTGTCTCTTGGGGCAGCGATCCCGACGCTGAGTACAAGTCACGATTGTGCAGGAGGTTCGGGTCGTGACATCGCCGCTAAAATTGTTACGGCGAGAAATTCTGATGGCGATTGCCGTGATGATGGATGATGATGGCCCTTAGGGGGTTGTCCAGAGGCGCACGCTTAGCGTTGAGAAATAATCTGAATTAACAACAACAACATTGAGCTGTGACACAAGGTGACGACGAGAACCACTCATTAGCTCTGTTCACAATGACGACTTCTTCCGGTAACAATGCAAGCGGTTTGCTTCACGTTTTGCCCTCCCAGGCTGCCGAGTGAAAACGCTGTTAACCTTGTAAACATTCCTACTGTCATGTTTGCACGGTGTGTGTCTTTAAACCACCACCACCACCACGATTCTACTGTACTGTTCAAATAGTTCTAAAATGCAACATGTGTTCCGATTCTGCTTCAAGCAAACATTTCACTTTTTTAAATTTTAGTTTAATTAAAATTCCCAAGTGTTTGTGAAATCACCTTCCACCAACACGGGCAATTTGCCCAAATCACTGTTGATATTGTATATAAATTTCGATTTAAAGCTTTCGTGACTGCAAGGATTCATCTTCTTTGGTTCTTTCGGTAAAGTCACGTAGAATGAGAATAAAATAATAAATTAATAAAATAAAATAACACAATAAAATTCTCACGACGTTTCGGCCACAACACAAGCGGCCTTCATCAGGTGAAGGGACGAGACTGTCTGGAGGACAGCGCTGGAGCGAACACAGCTAATCTCAGACAGTGACCTTTAAGCTGTGTGAGAAGAAACAGAGCGCCTTGACAAAGGAATTAGCATAAAAAATTAGCGTTTAATTGGCGGACTTAGCATGATGGAACGGTGTAGAGGGGGAGTTTACATATTGATGGTGTGAAAAGGGAATTTAAGCTGCTGCGAACGTTTGGGATACCACTACTTGAAAAATATACTGTACCATTGAAAATTAGTTTAATGTTTGGTTCGGATAATTTAGCATTGAAATAGCTGCGTGATTAGCTTGTGACTAGCTTGTGACGTAACGTTTTACACATTGAGGCCGCAATACCTGCACCACTGTGACCGGGCCCTGCCAGGGCCGGTGCAGTTTCGCTGATGTACGTAACGGTACCTGCGGGCAGTGCAGCCAAGCCAGGTCACCCACTGCAAAAGGATCCGCGACCGGCGGCTTAGCCCGCAAGCGCTCGTTCGTAGCTTGCGCAGACGCGGATGCTGCCGAGGCCGCCTTGCGAGCCTCGTGCGGAACGCGACTGGCGAACCTCCCGAACGCGACGGGACAGGGCGCAACTGTGCCTCAATCGGAGGGCTCGGCTCGCGTCCATACATCAAGAAAAAGGGTGGGTATCCCGTTGATGCATGCGGTGCCGAGCGATAGGCCGTCAAAACCCCAGGGATGTGCAATCCCAGTCCGTCTGCTGGTCATTGACCAAGTGACACTGCATCCCCGAGATGGTGCGGTTAAAGCGTTCTACCATCTCGTCCGTTTATGGATGGTACGGGGACTTCCACCCCTTCTTGACACCCAGCATGTCACACACCTCCTGCAAAAGCTTGGAGGAAAAGTTTATGCCCTGGTCCATCAGCAGCCGCTCAGGAGCCCACTTGTCAGCGACATAACCATTTACAAAGGCATCCGCTATGGACGCCGCAGTCTGGCCAGCCGACGGGCAGGCAACGGGCCAGCATGTAAAGTACTCAATCCCCACTAGTAGGTATCTACTTCCTCGAGGAGTGGCGGGGAAGGGGCTCAATATAACGAGTGCCACGAGCTCGTTTACCTAGAAAATTTCCTGCATGCACAACCTGTGCACGCCGATACTCCACGGCGGTCATTGGCAGACATGCCCGGCCAAAAATAGTAAAGGCGTAGCGCAGCATCGGTCTTACGGCTACCTAGCGTCCAGCTGGCGGCTCCATCTTGGTCCTCCCTCCGCGGGCTGCCTCGGCTGAGTTTCGGGCTGAATCTCGCTCCCAACCTGTGTCCTTGTCCCTTGCCCGGTCAGCTGCTCTCCGCTGCGCTCTAGTCGTTCATGTCCCCCGGTTGCCGCTGCTGTCGGTGGATATCGGGAGGACAGGGCAGAGTTTTCTCCCAGGTCCTTGTCCCTTGCCCGGTCAGCTGCTCTCCGCTGCGCTCCAGTCGTTCATGTCCCCCGGTTGCCGCTGCTGTCGGCGGATATCGGGAGGACAGGGCAGAGTTTTCTCCCAGGTCCCGTGCGGGATGCACGGTCGGCGGCGTCGCTGGTGCTGCTCCATCCCCTGATAGCTGCTGCGGAGTGCCTGTCAGGAAGCCTGACCGTGGTTCCCGTCCCGTCGCTGGGGAGGCGGTGCGGCTGAAGTTCCCCCGCTCGTTCGACCTCAGGACTCAGCCGGCGAAGCAGCGCCGTTATTGCCTCCGGCAGCTGATCCATCCTCCGATCCCTAGAGGATGATCTGCGGCGGCTGTGGCGCTGGGTCTGGACCGCCGGGTTGGTGGAGGAAGGTGCCCAAATGGGACGAGCAGCTACCACGGATCCTGCCGATGAGACGGGGGACGAATCCCGACTCGTCGTTTTCCGTTTCCGAGCAAATCTCGTCCCGGGCACCTAGAGCGTCTTCTGGCTGAGTCTCCCCCGTTGGGATCTTGCATCGGCTGAGGCGAGACATCCCCACCGCTGCCACCAGATGAAGAGGAGTCAGAGACTGGTTACGCACTTGTTTATTCTTCAACCCACAGCCACACTCGTTCCTAAAACCAACCCCGAACATGCGTCTCGCAGCCCCTTTTAAACCTTCTATCCCCGCCCTGGTTCCCAATACACATCCTCGTCTCGCACGCCGGGTCCGTGTGACATCAGTGCCCTTTAACCCTTGACCCCCGTCTAGTGTATTCCCGTGCGTGTGATTGGTGCGTGCTATGCTGAGTGCGGAGATTTCATGTTTGCGTGGTGTGAGTGCGTGAGGATGGCTCGCAGATCCCTTACACATGTTTACCCCCTTATTGCCACGGTTTCTGTTTGGAAAACGGCATTACTCCTTGTCTAACCCTGACATTCATTGTGTTACTAGCGTCATGCAGTCTCGGTGTAGCAGTTACATTCTTGTAAATAGTTTTTTTATGTTTGGATATTTGTTTTTGAGGCCTTGCTTTGTGAGATTGCGGATAATGACCGCCAAGCAGCGGTGGATAAAATGCACGTGGCCTGCCATCTAGCATTGGAGGCAGCCAGGGTTGGTGGATCGCATAATGGTACAGAAAATGTGGACTCCGCCCGTCCCACCTGCATGGTGTGTGGGATAGAGTGTTGTCCCTCTCGTACGCATGGGTTTTCTGCGGATGCTCCCAGTGCTTTCTCGCATGTTAACACTCCAGCTTACGTGTTAAACTCAATAGTTCGCTGAAAAGAACGAACGCACTATTAGAGGACAGCAGAGCTTTGGCAATATTATTGGTAACGCCGACTCACTGCCTGTCTGCCTTTCGCTTGTCTGTGGTTCCTCGCTCCTCTTCGAGAGATACCAAATAATGTACGGGCTAGGCATAATGCTATAGTATATGATCATTCATCATAGATTTTTGAGTCACATCTAAGTATAATTTGTTTTGTAAACCCTCCTTTTCTTCTGACACAGCCAGTGAATAAGGTTGCTACCTGAAAAAAAGTGCCAATTTAATTCCGCTTCAGAACGCCGGTGTGTTGGAGAGAGCTATCCACGCATATTTAACAATTGTGTAGTCCGACATTTTTCTGGTGGTCACAACCAGCATCATCAGACAGCTGCCAGAATTGTGAAGCTGTTCTCCAGTTGTGGGCCTTAAGTCGGGTGGTGTGATATCGTCAGTGGTACGCCCACGAGGTTTTGCACTTACGCGATCTGACCCAAGAATCAATTATGAATCATAATATTGGTCGCGAAAACCTGGGTGTTAAAGAGCATGTGACGTTCATTTGTATGAAAAAATAAAAATAGGGTTTGCCCTTTCTGGCAATAAAACCGGAGGTGTTGAGATGTTCAAACACCAAATAGAAAACCTTTTGCAAGGAATCAAGTCTGCATTAACCACACGTACTCGTGGTGAACATGCAAACAAACACACTAACTCTGATAATATATGCATTGTATTTTAAACTAATTGGCCAACACAAGAGACAGCTTTCTTCATTTGTCTTTTCCAGAGTCTGATTTATAATACAATATGTACTGCAGTCGTCAGTGATGTTGCAGTACGTACTCGATTCATTGTTTTGAATACGGCTGCTTTCCTGTTTCCACAATACATGAATGTGACATTTAATATGAAACTCATACACATTCAGTATTATTGCCTTAAAACGCATGACATCAGCCCTAACAGCCTGTAATTCTGCAATACATGACCTTTGTACATTTTACAAATAAAAAATTAAACCTTTGCAAGCGGTTAAAATGTATGCAATATTTTATTGCATTGCCATTTGCAAATTATTAGGAATTAAATGATTCATCGATGAACGTCAAATATCTCTCTGACAAGGAATGCATCGAATGGTGCAAGTAAGAATAATTTTGAAAATCTATGCTAATTTTATGTGAGTGCTACTTTGAGGCTAATGAAGCCAACAACAATAACAACAAATGTGTCTATACATGGCAGGGGGGTGGAGGTTGGAATCTAAACGAGACTAAATTTTGATTTAAAGCTTTCGTGACTGCAGGGATCCATATTCTTGGTTCTTTCGTTAAAGTCACGTAGAAGGGAAACAATAAAATAATTTCCCTTCTACGTGACTTTACCGAAAGAACCAAGAAGAATAAAATAGGTGTTAAGATGTTTAAACACCAAAAATAATATTTTTGCAGAGAATCAGAAGACCATTACAGTGCTGCGAAATGCAGGGTGCTTTTAAATTAAAGCGCCACTACTGGATATCTGTTTTAAAAAATGGCTTTATAGCTAACCGGATTCCTGCTCCAGTATAAATTCATATTCTGATTGATTCTGAAATAGGCCGTTTGGTATATCTGAAAGTAATGGCCGGATGTCTTGGAAGAGGTGGAAGGTTCCCACACTTTGTAGTCCCACACGACCTGCCAATGGACTTACTGTGGTGTTTATATAACCCAGCATTTCTACTGCTGGGTGGGCAGGAGGCTGGGTAATTTAAAAAACGTACCCATTGTTTCCACTGCGTTATGATTTTAGAAAACCTTTTCCATGATTGCCAACAGCCTCCATCCAGTGTATGTTCATACCACTCTCCAGCACATCCCCGACAGCTACCACCTCTCCACGTGCTCTCGCATGAGTTGTCTATCTTCACGCAGAGCTTGGCTGGCGATTCCAGGTCTCCTCTATAGAGTCTCTCTGTCAAATCCTTCAGTCTTCTGTTACATCCCTTATACGTTCGAGTGCCCTCCCACAAACCGGGTCAAGCTTATTCACATGAAGTAAAATAAACTTTTTACTTCGTTCAACTCGCGGTCGAGAAGTACGTCAATGATGCGGTGCCTGCTCCCACGTCAACGCTTACTTGAATTGATTACTCCCGTAACTCGTTCACACTGAGCAGGCGATTAGAGAGTTTAGGGACCGCGACGTTTTTGACGTACCCACATAAATACTTAATTAATAAGCCGTCCATACAAAATGTTTATTGCTTTAAAAAGAGCCAATTAATTGATTAATTGATGCCGATTTTGATACGTGCATGTATTGTCACCGGATCTGAGTACGTGTGCACAATTTGGAATTCATTGGACAACAGGAAGTAGACTAAATTTTGATTACAAGATCTGACCACGACAAACATAGGTGTCAAGTTAAGTAAAACCGTTGGAAAAAAAGTTGTTCAATGCACACACTTGTATTTTCACTCAGTAGTATAAAAAACACGATTTTTACCCCAGAAATAATCAAATTTGATGGGCTCTATAAAAGTGGGTGGCTTGCATAAGGAAAATTAAACATATCGAAAGGGGTAAAATGTACCATTATTAATTATTAAAATAGAGTTCAAAACACGAATAGGACCACGATGGGCGGGACCTGGACCAGGTTTTTTTTCATGAAATCTTGAATTGTCACTCCGAGGCGGCGAGTCTGTGTAGACAATGTCAGCTCGTTAGGGCTTCGTAGATCCGAAGATGTTAAGCGTCAAAGATTCCAAAGAACAAACGGGCAACACGGCAGGTTCAATAAAAGTGTGTAAGAATAATACAAGTCAGCACTGTCATACATCCTGTCAGCACTTCCCTCCTGTAATTAAACTCACTCACCTGGCACCTGATTATCGTGGTTGGCAACGTGAAAGTGCGATAAAAGTTCAAACGTACATACACGCGTACATGTCCTGTATCTATCGAACAGCCCTCTCCTTCCTCGCGCATCTTTGATATCTTAATCGCATCGACGAGGCTTTGCTCTCTAATCCAACTCGACATTCTTGGCCATCCTCAATCCAAGACATGCGAACACAGCAACCAGAGACTGCATTTGTTTTCACCATTAAAACATGCCTGAATTAAAGCTTTCGTGACTGCAGGAATTCATACCCTTTGGGTCTTTCGGTAAAGTCACGTAGATGGAAAAATAATAAGACAAAATAAATCACGACGTTTAGATCGCAACACAATCGTCTTCAGGTGAAAAAAAATCTAAATAATACAGCAGGCGGACTGCTGAGGCAGGAAGAAATATGTTCTTTCTTGCTGCTTGCTTGATATGTTATTTCTTCCTGCCTAAGCAGTCCGCCTGTATTTTTTCACCTGAAGACGATTGCTTGTGTTGCGATCGAAACGTCGTGATTTTGTTTGTTATTTTATTGTCTTTCTTCTATCTACGTGACTTTACCGAAAGACCCAAAGACTTAATACACCTGTCAACCCCTTAATAGTGCCCTACTTTATTACAGACCAATTCAGACCTTTTTGGTAACCCCGTGCCCTTATACATCTCAACTTTCATTCTACAAAGTCCCTTCACAAGGCAGAAACACAAACAAATAGAAATTATGTTACTAACCAAAAACTGTTTTCTGTACTAATTTTTATAATTTGTGTCTGATGGTTCTTATGCTACTGCCTGTGATCTTGCATGCTGATGCTGCTTGCTTGATATGTGGATGCACACACTCATATTGTAAATGTACAACAAGAAACACAACATTATGAAGGGTTAAACAATACACCACCATTCATGTACATCCCAATCCTATTTGCACCAATGTCAGGGAATCCTCAACAGAAATGCTTTACAGAATCATTGTCAGCTACTTTGGGGATCGCTACTCTCCAGAGTAAAAAAAAAACGCTGTCCCACGACTTTTTTTTTTATTTGGCCATTTGAACCTTATGGCAGGACCCCGGGGTCCCGAATAAACGGAAGTAAAAATCCTAATTAATTTATTTTTGGCGACTCCCTCCCACCGCGCACACAAACGCCGCGACCCACCTGGCGTGGATCATTCTGTTGTCATGTCGTTCAAGCGCAACGGCGAGGACGAATGCGCAGAAGAGCTGAACAAGTGAATGCACTCCATGCTCGGGTATGGGCAGGATCCTGAGTCTTATCCAAAGCTGCTCAAACTGCCTACACGACTTAAGTCCTTCACTTGTCATCACGGTATGCATAATACAGTGAAACTGCTCTCTTATCTTCATTATTATTTGTGACCTACCAATGTCTGCAGCCATGATCAATCGATGACAATCCTATTACCTGCAGATACTTAACAGATGAGATGCGTTGCACTGTTAATTCCTCATGTTTGATAATACTTCTCTTGCCCATATGCATCTGTGCAGATAGGTTTTTTTTTGCGGTTAAGCCACAGTCCCCACATACCGCTCTTATCAGTGCGGATAAGAGGAGGGGCGACCCACTATTCTGTAGAGTAACATTGGTATAAACAATTGTTACAATATGAACAGCGCATTGCAAACGCGTACTATTTTATGTACTGTTTACAAAGTGTGTTCACAAATCGACAACGAGAATCACTATTAATGACAGAGGGGTGAAAATTATTTTTTCGATAGTTTATTTAAATAGAGGTACAGCAGGTAAGAAGTTTTCAATTTTAAAGGCATAGTTTAACAAGACAACACTTGCCACCATCCTTCAAACCCATTGGTGAAAAAGAGCAAAGTTTTTGTTTACATTATAATATAATGTTTATATTATTTGAGTCTTTCGGTAAAGTCACGTAGATAGGTTCAAAGAAAATAACAAAAAGAACAAAAATAACAAAAAAACTACGACGTTTTGGTCGCAACGCAAGCGGTCGTCATCGGGCTGAAATAAGAGAGGAAAGCTGCTGAGGCAGACTGTTTTAAAGGTTTGAAATGGGCGTAGCCCAAGGGTCATAAACGAAGTGGGCAGGGCTAGTTATGTTAATGTAATAAATTAGCATGTTAATGTAAGATTGGAGGGCGACCTCCACGACGAGCGCATGGAGGTGGCTCTGTTAATGTGACTCTGCGATCTTACATTAACATGCTAATTTCTTCTAGATTTGAAGCTTTTATGACTGCAAAGATTCATACTCTTTGTTTTTTTTCGGTAAAGTCACGTAGGTAAAATAAGAATAAAAGAAAACAATTAAATCACGACATTTCGGAGGCAACACAAGCTTCCGAAACGTCGTGATTTAATAGTTTTCTTTTATTCTTATTTTACCTACGTGACTTTACCGAAAAAAATCAAAGAGTATGAATCCTTGCAGTCACGAAAGCTTCAAATCTAGAAGAAATTAGCATGTTAATGTAAGATGTTAATGTAAGATCGCAGAGTTGCAGCCACGTCGGCGCACGAGGTGGCTGAGAAATTTTACCTGTTAATGTAAAATCAGAGAGCCGCAAATAACAACTAATATCGGAAGGTAGGAGAGAAACATCACAGCCAGTTAAATGATTTTAAACGGCTGTACGCCGTATGGACCTGAAAACTCAATTTCCCTGTACAAGAATCTGGGGTAAACCGTATGGGTCGACAGGTATTCATTAACACCATGTGACGTCTCCTTAATCAACCCCTCTTATGCAATAATCCCATGATAAATAAGCATTGACATTTCCCCGTGCCCTCATTACCGCCTTTAAATAACTTCGTGGTGTTCTTTAAGATTTCTGAGACATCTGCATGAAATAACCCTCTCGTGCATGAATAATTCACCAATTTGTAGTAGGATGTGAATTTCGAAGTAAGAAAAAGAAACAAGAATCGCAAACATGCTGGCAATGTGCCGGTTCATTTAGTAAGCAATCGTTTAAATCATAGCAGGCCACCACAGTGGACAAAATGTGTTAGCGGGAGTTAGTAAAATGTCCATTCAGGTTTTGTTTGATGAGGTACTGTGTATTTATATCTCCTGAAAATGCATTTCATATGACCAGTTACTTTTTACTTTAGGTCCTTAAGTGCAAACTTGTGAGATTCATTATTAACACTGACCACTCAATATTAATACAGAATGCCAGTGTACACGTATTAACACTTCGAAAATTTTTAAATTATTTATGATGACCCGTTATTACAATTAGGTCAATTACACAAGTGCTGTATATGGGCTCCACCCATATTTCCGTTAGCATGCCGCTCATCATAAACTCCGCATTACGGTCAAAGTACATGAACGGTGCCGATTGCATTAATATCGGGGGCTAAATTTATTATATTTTTTGCAGAAATCAACTGATTTTCACCAGGCGCACTCCACCATATTCCATATCCGTCATTCACAGCAAACCTACTTTCGCCAGAGAAGACGGTGGGGGTGCGTGCGGCCGAGTTTTGAATTTGTTGTAGAGGGGCGAGGGCGTAGGCAGGGAGACCGACCAGGAGGGAGTTGCAATAATCCAGACGAGTGAAGACTAAGGGGAGTGCACAAGCAATTTGGCAGTGCTGATGGTGATAAGGGGGCGAATTTTCCTGATATTTATCAGGTGACAACTCCAGAGACCGGATGACGCACAAGCCCCACGTTGTTGGGAGGGTGCAGGATAACTTCTTGCGGGAGAACTTCTTGCTTGAGAATGCCGCAATACACCTCAACATTCGTATGACATTGAGACGTTTTTTTTCACACCCCCTATGAACTCTAACGTAGCCCGACTTTGAGACTCACAAATGAAGGACAGACATTGTTATAGTCACTGCTGTATTATTGTTGATTCTTGCTGTCGGTCTCGTCTGCCGCCGTTTATGCTTGCCATTTTAATCTGTAGCATTTTTTCCCCACTGCTTCTGTCCCGTCACTGCCTTTGATCCCTGCGTACTCTCGCCTATATTCTCTTCTCTCCGCCTCTCACCTGTCACAATATAACGCCACTTGCCATGCAAGCCTGAATTTACACCTGGGCTTCTGGATCTGTCAGATTTTGGTTGGTGAATTTTCATGAAACTACGGCTGCACTTTTCAGTTGCATTGTCATATCTGTCAACCCCTTATCATTGGCTACCTTATTACAGATCAATTCAGATCTTATTGGTCACACCGTGCCCTTATAAATCTCAACGTTCAACCTACAAAGTCCCAACGCAAGGGAGAAACACAAAAAATTAACACAAAAATATATACTTTTTTCGCCCGTAATGAAACGGCTGTCCACGGTATGGACTTAAAAACTCAATTTCCCTGTACGAGAATACGGGTAAACCGTATGGGTTAACAGGTGTGATACTATACACCACCACTATACACTACATTACACTACACTATTACGTACCTGTCAACCCCTTATCAGTGCCTACCTTATTATAGACCAATTCAGACCTTATTGGTTATCTAGTGCCCTTATAAATCTCAATGTTCATCCTACAAAGTCCCATCACAGAGGAGAAACAAACACATAGGCAAGATTATGACTTTTTACTAAATTTTCCTGTACAAGAATATGGATAAACGTATGGGTTGACAGGTATTCATTGCTCCAACCAGGGAACGCCCCTTTTGGCAAAGCAATGCTTTAAAAAAAATAAAGTTAAGGAGCCAATAGCAAACCTCTAGCATAGCAGACCAAAGACTCTCCGTATAGCCTTAACAGACTGTTGGGGCAAGTGCTGTTAGCGTGCACCTAATGAAAGCCGGCACGGCACACGAGCGGGTGGTTGGCCAGCACCACGCCCGACCGCCTTTGTCTCCCTCGTGGCGATGTTTACCCACCACACCAGGTACTTGCTTGAGGCCGAGTCGACTTAAGGGGTTGCCCAGGACCGGTTCAGTTATCACTGGTGTTGGGTGTGAGCGGGGATCGAACTCGAGTCGCTGGGTTCGGAGCGCAGCGCGCTAACCGCTACAATACCGCTCCCCGCAATAGCAGACCCCACCTAATGGCACACCCTAACTCTCACCACTGCCCACGACCAGGAAACCACAGCAACATTACTCACCATCCTGCACTGGCTGTCCAATACTGTACAGATTATAAATTGTACCTATATATCTTGCTGCCTTTCTTTCCCTTGCCCGGTCCCTCCCATTCACTAAACGTCCATTCCGTGTATGTACCTTATGGGCTCGTTACAAATGTAAGTCGTTGTTATGTCTATTTGTCAAAACTGTGTTATTGTGTTTCAGTGTTTACAGTTATATACCAATGGCCTATTATGATAATTAGCAAATCACCTTCAATGTGCCCTGTCTCATCAGATAGCGGTAGCTAAGCAGGGTTGAGCCTGGATAGCGCTTGGATAGGTGAACACCAAGCACAAACAGGTCGTCATCGGGCAGCAGGTTGTAGGCAGTAGGGCAGCAGTGCCGCAGAGATTTTTTTTCATTTAAATCTCTAGCTTTTTTTCCCACTCTCTGCTTCTCTCTGTGATCTCTGTGTACTCTATTTCTCCAATATTCTCTCCCCTTGTCGTACTGCACATTCATGACCCCCCCCCCCCACCTTTAAACTGATGCTGCCCAGCGTGGTGAAGTATGGACAAATTACCCTGCGCGGTGTCGGGAGACCCTCATCCAGCAGTGGATTGACAAAAGGGCTGTGTATGTACACTTTCCATTGTGGAATTAACATCATGTCACTGCATGAATGCATTTGTATATTCAGGCCTAATTTGGCGATGAGTGCATTTCATTATGTCAACGAACAACCTTTTGAAGATTATATCTTCGAAGAACGACTTCTGAAGTCACTTTTATGAAAACCTCTTTCCAAACAAAAGCGGTGCACCCTTTTCATATGCTCTGAAAAGAATGTTAATCACACGCCTTTTGGCGTCCTCTGGTCTAACACCGTGTGAGACTAGGCTCGAAAGAAAGCTGTCTCTGGTGTGGACCAATCAGTTTCAAAGACAATGCTTAGTTTGTATCTGCGGCAGTAGTTACATTGGGGAAACTAAGCGACATGTCTTTGACCGTGTTCGTGAACATGAGGCAGATCCGAAACACGGTAGGACCAATACCTCGGCCATGACTGATCATTGTTTTAATGCGGTGGGCTCACACGCAATTGATTTCTCCAAGACGAAGGTACTCTGCAAACCCACTGGCTATCAACAAAGATTCGTTCATGAAGCCATCCATATATATAGACACAGACACAATTTCTACCGAGAAGATGGGTACAAACTGAGCAAGCATTGGAAGGACGCTATCAACCAGTTTAAGTCATAATTGGCGATGATGTTCCCATCGTGTACCACCTTGCGATGTGAGTTTTGCTTTACGCCCATTTCAAACTTGCGCTTTCACAGGGTTCACACCAACACAGTCACTTCGCGCGCCGACCCCTTGGCTGTGGCTCTGCGATCTTCCATTAACATGCTAATCTCTCATTAACATGCAAATCTCTCAGTAACATGCTAATCTCTCTTTAACATGCTAATCTCTCATTAACATGCGAATCTCTCATTAACATGCGAATCTCTCATTAACATGCTAATCTCTCTTTAACATGCGAATCTCTCATTAACATGCGAATCTCTCATTAACATGCTAATCTCTCATTAACATGCTAATCTCTCATTAACATGCAAATCTCTCATTAACATGCTAATCTCTCATTAACATGTGAATCTCTCATTAACATGTGAATCTCTCATTAACATGCGAATCTCTCATTAACATGCGAATCTCTCATTAACATGGGAATCTCTCATTAACATGCGAATCTCTCATTAACATTCTAATCTCTCATTAACATGCTCATTTTCACCTGGCAGCCCTTTGATTGGTGAAAAACCAACCACTGTTGAGTTGGGCTGCCCACCACTCACATTATCATTGGCTGCTGACATTTGGGCTACGCCAATTTCAAACCCCTTATAACGAGTTTGCCTTGGAAGCTAACCCCCCTTTTCCTGAAGACGACCGCTTGTGTTGCGATCGAAACGTCGTAGTATTTTGTTATTTTCGTTGAACCTATCTACGTGACTTTACTGAAAGACCCAAGAACATGAATTCCTGCAGTCACGAAAGCTTTAAGTTAAGATTTAATGCATATATAATAAGAGTGTTTTTTGTTTGCATTCTGACCACAAGTATTGTGGTTAATGCAGACATGATTCTTTGTAAAAGGTTTCATTTTGATGTTTTAACATCTTAACACCTGTTTTGTTGCCAGAAAAAATGGGGAAAACCTATTTTAAAAACTGAAAGTGTTTAGGTGTTAGGTCCGGAATGTGGCGATTGCATTCGAATAACCAAAATTGTTTTTTTTGTATGAATATTGGTAGCCAGGCTAACACCATCAACACACACCACTTGAGAACCTTTTGTTAAGTTAGCACAGGTGGCTGTAGCCTGGATTCAAACCTAGGATCTCAGCAACGTGACATGGTATTAGCTCCCTGAGCCACCCAGACACCTTCATTCTCAAAGCATTTTGACTGCTCCCGAGTAAGCAGGCTGGGTAGCTAAATGCATTTTAAATATAATTATTCTACTCTCCCCCCCCCCCCTCTTTGGCAGCAATTGGATGAATTATCACAATTTAAGTGGACGATTTAAGGAAAAAAAAGTGTTTTCTTTTATGATAACTGTCTCATTTGTGTTGTTTCTTTTGTACATGTGCCTCATTTGTAGTATTGTTTGCCCCGTTATCCACAGATATGTATCAACAGCACATCACTTGCATGTGATTTCCTTACACTATATTCATGATTTGATGCATGTATGAAGACAATATCTGTTTTAATCACTGATGTGATGCCTCTACGCGCATGCCCAGTAAATAGGCAGGCCAATCAACGCCTGCTCACTGATGAACTAAACTCATCATGCATTGGCAGTGGCGAACAAGCATGTGATAAACAAAAACTCAACACATTCGTCAATAATACCGCGGCCCTAAAAGGAAACAAATATAGGACCGGTGACGATTCAGGAAATGGCGCTCCTCCCCTTCCTCCTCCTCCCTTCTTCCTCTTCTTCTTCTTCTTCGCAGCACATCAGGTGTGCTATAAATAAGGGCCATTGCCCAAGAAGCCTCACCTATTTTGTTTCATTGTACGGCCTCAGAGTTATTCGATATCTGTGAGTTATTGCTGTATGCCACTAGAGGGAGCGAGGCAGTCACTAACATTCACTTTTGATTTAACGCCTTCCCGGCTGCTTTTGACTACCTGAACCTGTCAGTGCAGCAGACAATGATGAATTGCGAGTACAAGAAGCTTCCAGCCACGAGGCTTGATTTAAGTGCCCTTTGGAATGTGACAACAACAAGAGCCAGTCTCTTTTTTTGCTCCCAAAACTCTGGAATCAAATTTCGTCCGGTGAAACGATTTTGGCCTCAAGTGGAAACATTGCTTTGACAGTTATCAGTCACTGCCAATTTAGGGATGAATTTGATGGATGTGTTTAGAGATGCGTAGGCCAACACATTGTTCTCAGAAAAAAACATAACTCTGCATGGAAATTCATTCTTGACAGACTTTATGGAGTTCCGCCCTGTTGCATTGTCAAGGGATTCCTCTATCAAGCAAACTAATTGTTTGGTGACGCTACATTGCCAGTGGTTTAGTAGCATAATTAATACACAAACACAACACATTTGTCAATAACACAGTCTTAACATCAAGAAAAAGCTAGCGTTTATGGCAATGGCCCTGTTTAGGGCACCATGGTGACGAGATGTTAACTACCTCACCTGGTATACAGGCGGTCATGGGTTCGATCCTGACCCCCAACGCCTGTTTGTTTGGAGTTTGCACATCTTTCTCCCCGTGGTCACGTGGAGTATTTGACTGCTTTACATTTCCATGTGATAAGCCACTTCGTTGAGCCATTATTTGTGGCCAGGTAGCTTCTGAAAAATAGCTATATAGCTCAGTTGTCGCTCACCTAGTAACATAGTTTTAAATTGTATAGTTTAGTCTTCAATATAGTGTTCTTGCTCGAGCTCCCTCTAGCGGAGGCCCTTGCCACCTTCAGTGGCATGAGCAAGCAATGGTTAAAGCTGCACCTTTACCTTTTATGGGCATCATCTTAATGCACAATTTTCAAAGGTAGCAGAGCAACAGATGGGACAGCCAATGGACGGTTAAGCGGTGGGGTGTATGGTCTATGTTAGTTAAACAAGCTTATTTGGCTGAGAACCCGAGACTAATACATTTAGAGCACAGTATACTTTTGGATTGGAGGTGTTTTTTTGTGTTTTGTACGAGCAAGACAACCGGAATGCACCCCCATCCTGTCAGGCCTGGGAGGCTAAACAGAGTTGAGCCCTGGTTGGTGACCACCAGGGATAATCCTGGAGTTTTTAAGGATTGTGGGCAGCAGAGGGCATTGTGGCAAAATCCGTTGTTGCACTGTACTCACACCCCACATTCACCAACCCGCACTCTGTCAGCGTAGTGAAGTATGGTGAAATAACCCTCACGATCTGCGCAGCCTGGAGAGGCCCTCATCCAGCAGTTGACGAACAGGCCGTACACGCTCTTGTGTTCACGGTGCGCTTGTGTTTTATGCACAGCTTGCGCTTGTCACCCGTTTGGCTCTCGTGCAGTGGGAAAGTATATACAAACTCAAGCAAAACCTGTGCAGTCCAAAGAAAATAGAGATCAGTTTAACACGTAGGCTTTCGCCACCAATATAATCAGTAATAGAGATTTTTTTTTGTTAGATAGCATGAATATAATTGTGTCGTTAAACCCGCCGCCACCACCCGACACAGCCAATTAGTAAGGTTTGTCACGTGAACAAAACATGGCGATTTGTTACTAGTACAGCACACCGATTGTGTTGGAGAGTAAAATTCACAACATTTATAAAGAAAAAACAATATGTTATCTACATTGGCAAACTAAGTCCAAATACTCTACTTAAATGGTCTGCAGTAAGGGCACCGGCCAGTTAAATAGATACAAGTGAACTGAAAAATGCTTCGTATGTGCCTAAATTGGAATCAGCGACAGAGCAATACATTTTAATAAATGAGCAAGTTATACTCATGGAGTTATTGACAATAATGAAGATGATAATGTGGCAATGATGGCCCTGGTGATCTTGTCATCTGCAGAGTTAACCTCAGCCATTGTAACAAAACTGACATTTATTACAAATACAAATCCTTCAAGTACGTACCGTGATTTTAAAGAACAGTGTCCACTACTTGCAGGTGTATTTTCAATCATGATAGTCAAAGTTATCTTCAAAAAACAACTGACTATGCAGGCTTGCCGGGTCAAGGATTATATATCATTTTTAATAGGGTATGCTTGAACGATGCTGACTCATAAAACTAACTTCTGTTGTGGAATTTAGCGTTGCACAAAACGTGGGAATGTACCACTACTACTGCAATGCGTCAGTCCATAACTATTGTATTTGCAGAACACCACTTTCAAAAAAGCTGAACAGTGCGGCACTTGAACGGCCGATTTTTTTTCCCCACCACTTTACAAGGGCCCTTTTTTACCACGTGGCCCACCGAGCAGACAGCCAATAGCCAAAGTGATTTAGTGCGCGCATGCCTTAGGGCACCTCTGCAGGGTTGCACACCTTTCAAATTGACCTCGCTCTACAATTAAACGGCAGCCTCCCCCATCTCAGTTCAACATACATACACCGCACCACCACCACACTAGCCCTCACCTCCGATTAGCACGGTTGGCTGCGTACGGTGCAAAATAAGTTTAACGTGCATGCATCTCACCACCACACAAGCCCTTGCCTCCGATGAGCACGGTTGGCTACGTACGGTGTGAAAGAAGTTCAACGTGCATACATAAGACATATGCTGCTCAAGCCTCATTGGTGTTCTCGTCAGTCAATATGATGTCGATAGCGTCAATATGTAGCATCATAATGACTAATATCTGATTTGTTTAGTGAACTGGATTTTGTTGGTTTATTCTTGATAAAAATTAGCAACAATGGCAGTCACAATATATGCAATACTGAATTTTATATACTGTACTGTTTTTAGATTAATGTATTTGTTCGCCAATGTCACAATGCCATGTTTTAGTGTGTGTTACCCCAGGTCTGCCGAGCAAGAGACACACGCTTCGTAATTAAAGCCATTCAATATCAACATCTTCATCATCACCATCACAGGCGTCATCAGCCTCTATCTATCAAATAAAGGCCACCGATTGAACTCGAAAGTCACCAGTTTCCAACAATTGACACTTCTTCGGAAACACCGTCAGAGCTTACTATGGAAGCATGGTTACTACGGTTAACACCAACAACCCAACTTCCACCTACGGGGGAGGTGACTCCCGCTGGTCATTTGGCACGCCCAGGCAAGGCGTGCGTGTGCATGCATGATGCGTGCCTGTGCCTCTGCGCAGTGATCGCGAACACCATTTGCCCCCTACAGTCTGTAAAGGCTATACCGGGGTGGGGGGGGGTGGATTTTTGTCTTTGTTTGTCTCCGTGCGTGCGTGTGTCTCCCGCTCTCCCCTCCGAACATGAAAAAAAACGAAACCCGCAGAGAGGCAGTGGCTGTCCCGCGCAGCTCCGTCAGCATCGTCCGTAACAGGCGCTCCTACGCAGAGCCCTCGTCCCCTCCACCCGAACAGGAGTTCCCATCGGAGAGCGGCGCGGACCTCGAGGTGAGACGCGCACGCACACACACACACCTTCGGTGACACATTATACCCACCAACCTCCGATTAGCACGTACGGTGCGAAAGAAGTTGGACGTACGTGTATCGATATAAAGTTATGTTAACTTCACCTTTTTTTCTTCCAAAAGTATTTTTTTATCAACAAAACGATAGCAGGTACACACAGAGGATATGAAAGGGGGTTGCCACCAGCACTGACCACACATTATGGATTTCAGTGCAATGCAAACCTGTCTTCAACCGCATGTTTAAACACACTCTTCAACCCTGGTGTCTTCCTAAGCTCTGATATTTCTTCACCTTTAAAATGGCATTCAGTTAACACCGTCCGTAAAAAAAAGACCTGTGTAATACATTTGACACTTGCTTTTAAATAATTAATACTCTGCCACGCGATGTTGGTGTTATTCATAACACATGATACTTTATGCACGAAAGTACTATGCGTGTGTTAACGGTGGCACAGTGAGTAGCGTACTGCGTGGTAAACCCAGGGATCAGAGTTGGATTCCTGGCAACAGCTGATATAAATTGACAAGCGACATCTGCTGAAATGATTCTGAACCAGTTCCCAATGGTACATTTTAAAGTGATCGAAAATCACGAATTATTAATGCGTTATAATTGTTATGTTCATGTATTATCTTAATGTCTCTCTCATTGCGTTTGTATTGCATGGTGTTTAATCGAGGTTTTTTGGTGTTAGATCGCGTAAATATAAATGTGTCGTTAAACCCGCCACCGAAAGCCTCCGACTACGTGTTAGACTGTATGGTGCGTTAGCTTTGACAGACTTTTGACTGAGCCTTGAGCCATGAAAACCGTGCTCCTTAAAATGTGCATCACTTTAATTAACATCTAAAAGACATTGCTTTGACATTACCACACGAGCCTTGCCACGACACTCACTGAGAAATGTGTTTTGTTCATTGCAATAAATATGTCCGGCACTAACCTGTGAAATGTCAAGCGCTATCTTAGCATAACATTTAAACGTTAAAACACGTATAAAACTAAAGGACAGTCTACGTAAACACAATGGGGAACTAAGATATATATTTGTGCCGTGTGTGGCATTGATAGCCCGGCACGGCAAGGGGATGCCTTCATGCAGCAGCGGACCAAACAGACAGCTTGCTTGATAAAGAATTGACAAGGGGGCTGAAAATGATAATGAATTATTTTGTATTACACGCTATATACAATCCTTGAGCTTTTAATGACGCTGTATGAAGGGTAAAGGTGCGGCCCTGCAAATGCTTACGGGTGGAAGGGCCTTCACTAGAGGGAGCGCTCGAGGACCCCTCTGTAGGGTCTTTTGGCCTCCTCTTCCACACTGGCCAAACGTCTTGGACTAGTTTTGGGCTTACCCACACGTTAGCCCAGCACACTCGACCTGCCAATCGTCTAACTGTTATGTACCCATTTATAATGATGGATCGGCAAAGGTTGGGTATTTAAGAAACTTGCAGCGTGGTTTGAATTGCCGTACAATACTGCGTAAAAGTTTTTTTCTACAAAGTGAATTGTTAGAAACCGCACAGAGACAAAGTACATGATTCATTCAAACATGTGCCCGTTTTAGAATGTAGTTTATCCCTAAATTAGGCTGTGGGTTTTCTGGAGTAATTATGTCCCAAGCTGTGTCGTCCTAACTCTGCCCGAACAAAGTGAGATTTTAATTTGAAGCTGCAGGCAAATCCTGTCTGGAAGAGGCTTCATAGAACTCACAACTCCATGTTATGGTTGTGTGTATATGGGAAGCTCCTGTGGTGTGCAGAAAGTGCACCTAGTATGGCACAAGTGCCATGGCGATGTCACCGTCACTTAGTGGTGTGCGGCGGTTCTTGTTGTGTTGCTGTTGTGTAATGATTAGAACAATGTACTTGCAATCCAGAGGTGTGCCTGTCCACCCAGCAGTATATATGGGTGCGCCAGTTAGTCAATTGGCAGGTTGCATGTGGTAGGTTAAAATGTGAGTACTCTTAACTTTTCCATTGTAGAAGAGTAGGCCAAATACCCTCTGGAGGGGCTATCCATTGGAGGTCCTTCTGCCAGCATCGGCATGTTTCCTTGTTGCCTGCTCTTCTGTACGGATGACTTTGATGTTGTTTTTGCGATGTGGTGACGCACCACGCATCTCCCTTGCATACTAGCTGGGTATCTGGATAAATGTTACTTTCTGTGTTATAACGTATGTACGTTGAACTTCTTTCGCATCATACATAGTCAACCGTGCTAATCGGATGTGCGGACAAGTATACATTGATCAATTGAACACGTAATTGCATGGTTGAACATTTACCATTTTACCTGTGTGTGCGTTGCGCTATGAACCCAGCGACACCAGTGACGATCTGAACTGAACTGGTCCTGGGCCTCTCCTTGGTCAACTCAGCCTCAAATGAGTACCTGGTGCAATGCGTAAATATCGCCACTAGGGAGACAAAGGCGGTAGGGCGTGGTGCTGGCCACCCACCCCCTCGTGTGTCGTGCCGGCCTTCATTGGTGCTCGCAGACAGAACTTGCTCCTACAGTCGTTTAAGGCTATACGGGTGATCTTTGTGTAAATACTGTGACGATATGTCTAAAAGGTTCACCCATTGACCCCTCCTTTGATAAGCACTGTTGATAAACAATGTTTACTCGTAACTGCAAACAGCACTGTGTATAATAGCAATCCAAATTAACTGGTTAAAACAAGGTTGTAAATAGTTGAAAGCCCTTTTAAAGGCCACAAACTGACAAACATACTTATACAAAGAATCATGTTGAGGAGATGCCTTTAGCAATTGCCTATACAGCAACAAACAATAACAGCAGCGATGTCACCGCGACACCTGTGCCAGGCTAAGTGCAATGTGACTCCACGTGGAGTCTGACACGCCACCCGCCACTGCTTTGTTAGCAAACTGCATGCATAGCTCAAATAAATTGGGTGAAACATTTTGGAATCCACAAATACAAAATCTGCAAGGCCAATAAAAAAAACCTTGCTTCTAAACAATTAACATCCATACACCTCTTGTAAAAAAATAGACATAACCCTAAGGTCACAGCAGACTTGGGTGAAATTAGCATATAAAGTAGGCCTGGGGCTGACCTAGGAAAATGAATTCACCACGGTAGTCTGCGCTCCATCAATTGAGTCCTGGCAAGTCTGAACAAACTGTATCTTGAAGCCTTCTCGTGGCTAGCTGACCTCAACATTGGCATTCATCATCTGAACATGTTGCCATACAGCGTGGACAAAAATCAATTCGATCATCCCAAAACTTAAGAATTTGTTTTCAGACAAATTAAATTACCTTTATTAATGTTAATTGGTGAATCAACACTTATCCCAAGCAACGTTTGCGGTTGGCTATCACAAATAACACTTCACATGATAGGTATTTTAGGAAACAACAACAAATAAATACTAACCCAAAAAAACCTGTATTCAACTATTTACGCGATCTAACACACACAAAAAAACTGTACTATGGATGATATTGGTCGCGCGAAAGCCTACGTGTTAAACTGATCAACAACAAAGTCAGCAGGGAGAGGAAAACATTTTACAGGTCATAAAAATCCCACTTTGGTTAAGCAGGCAATGCCATTGGCAACGGGGGCCTCTCATACCATTTACTTTGCTACATCCGAGCTCTTTGCTTCACATCTCGTGGTCACTTTAATTTCGTATCTTTCAGTCTGGAATGCTGCTGTGGTTTAATTGGTTAGCCCACTGGACTTTAATCTCCTTTAAACTCCAGGCACAGTCGTTGAAACAATGGGGCAAAGCATCTTAAATACCCCCCACCCCCACCTCTGGCCACTCAGCCCTGTAAATGAGTACCACCACAGGTATCCATCAACAGGGTGCATGTGCGGGTGGGGTAAAGTATGGGTTACATCCACCTCTTGCAAGATGTCTGACCAGCGTTAAAGAGTAGGCCAAATGTTCCGCAGAGAACAACTCCAAATTTACCTTCGGCGTCAGGGTCGGGATCGAATCCACGACCTACTGCATACCAGGCGAGGTAGTTGATATCTCGACACCCTGGTGCCCAGGGTAACTGGCCAGTAGCTCACTGGTTACCTCTAAAGGGGCTCTCTATAGCTCCCTTTAGAGGATGCCCTTCTACTAACAATTGCATGAGCAAGCGGTTGCAGGGCTGCCCCTTAACCCTTTCATTTGTAGGCAGGAGAGAATACCCTGACCTCCCTAGAGCATTATGATTAAGCAACAACAACAACATTCTCTGCCCCAAATTCTTCAAATTGGTCCTGATGTACTATTGTGGTCCTGAAAACACGCATCTTTTTCAGCTGTCAATCATATATATTTTGGTGCCTAGTGTTTTAAAATTAGCACCCCTATTAAACGGGTGGAGTAGTAATCGGTGCATAACTACAGTGCAGACGAATATCAGATCTGTGCATATATCCTGGTTAATTTAGTCGAGAAGCAACTGTTTTATAATTGTTATTGTTTAGAGGCAGGATTTATCATAAATTCAAAGCATTCTGGCTTCAGGCCAGTGCCTAGCACCATATAAGTTGCTTTGAGCACTTTTATGATACCAACATCATTTAAGATGAGAATCAAATATTCTTATCCGTCTTCATTGACCCATCAAAAGCCTTTTGACACATTAGACCATCCAATTGTGTTCTCAAGACTGAAATACTGGCATTTTCAACTATTTTTAATTTTACCAGATAAGGCCCACTGAGCTATGTAACTCTTTTTAAGAAGCGAACTGGCCACAAATGGATAGTTCAACGAAGTGGCTTATCGTGTTTCTAAATGTGGAGGGAAAAACCCGAGGACCTGGAGAAAAATCCATGCCACCACGAGAGAACATGCAAAATCCAAATATACAACAGGCATCGGGGTCGGGATCGAACCCATGACCTGCTGCATATCAGGCGAGGCAGATAACATCTCGCCACAGTGGCACCCATATCACTTATGAGACAGTAGCGTGATGTTCACATTACCTGGAGGGGGAAAAAATCAGTGTGTAAACATCATAATTCATCAAACCGATACCCGATTTTTATAAAACGTTTCTTTAAGGTCAGTACATGGTCTGCTTTATTTCAACCACATAATTGACACCCCCACAAATTAATATTGGTCACATCCTCCCACCAGTGTTTTATCTCAGCTATGCCGTCGGTGTCATTTCGTAAGACAAAGTATCCAGTCGGATCTCCCGCCATGGCAGCAAACGTACACATTACAGAATGCCCAATGCAAGGAGATGTCAAAAAGTTGCCCCTGAGATCCTTCCAATGTATACTGGAGGCCAGACGGTAGAGGGAAGCACTTTCCCATCAGTCAAAATCTAATCATATATATTTATTCTGAGAGATGGAATTCAGATACAATTGATGCAGATCCATATTTGATGTGATTGTATTTTTGTGCAGTCACTGGTGACCGGGCTGAGGCCAGCAACTCGCTATGCTTGAGGACCAACTTGGAACTGTTTCGTGATCTCGTATAATTAACATCTGTTCCCCCTCAATCAGTCTTCTATGATTAACTTTTTTTTTGCTTTGAAAATTTGAGCGCAAATGCTTTTGATTGTTCTTACCCAGCTAGTCCATACATTGTACGTGTTTGCTTCGTGTTAAACTTACACCTTTGTTCTTTCCTGATATTCATTTATTTTATTTCTATATAAAATCCTCGTGTAGCTGTTCCATTTTTCGAATTGGTTTTTTTACATGTTTTTTTTAATAATTTCTAAATATTTATTTAGGCCTTGAACGTGGATAACTGCATTAATTTCCACTGAGTAAAATGTATTTACATACTCTGCAAGGCTGGGTATAATTGACCTGTATTTCATATTCATTCATATTTTCCATATTGTGACTGATGGGTTGTGTGCAGTTGATGGTAGAAAACGCTTTCCTAAACCAGGGAAGCAAAATGGGTATTTTAATTTCTCAGGTAAGTTTTTCGACATTATTGAGGAACAATTCAATGTTTGAGGTATTTAATTTACTTGTAAACATAAATAGCTCTGCCAAATTAGTTTCAACAACTGGTCCTGCTTCTTTGGTGATGTCCACAGTTGTACCATCTGATCCATGAGCTCTCTCTTCTTTCGTGCTTTGAATGGCAGGGATTACTTCTTTAAATGTGACATTTGGAACCTCCACTTCATGGTTTTGAATCCTGGTATATACAATTAAATTGCTGATTTAAAGCTTTCGTGACTGCAGGGATTCATATTATTGGTTCTACGTGACTTTACCGAAAGAACCAAGAATATAATTAAATTGCTGTGGAATAACATCATTTAATTGATGTTAAGATTCTGTCTATCGTGCGTTTAGGTTACATATTTCTCCGGAAGGCAACCCTTTCTGAATTGCTAGTTATGAACCTGCTTTTTGCTGCTTACAAGTCCCTATGCAGTAGACATGCAATTAGAGACGGAGCAATGAGCTCATATTACAAGAGCTATATTAATTGCTGAATTATTTATTTTACCAGGTAAGGCCCACTGAGCTGTATAGCTCTTTTTCAGAAGCGACCACAAATGATAGCTCAACGAAGTGGCTTATACTCTTTGGTTCTTTCGGTCAAGTCACGTAGGTAGAAAAATAATAGTTCATGACGTTTTGATCGCAACACAAGCACTCGTCATCAGGTGTTGCGATCGAAAAGTCGTGATCTGTTATTTTTCTACCTACGTGACTTTACCGAAAGAACACGAAGAGTATGGATTCCTGCAGTCACGAAAGCTTCAAATCAAGATTGAAGTGGCTTCTGTGGAAATTGATAGCAGCAGCCAAATACTCTAAACGCGTTATTCTAAATGTGGAGGGAAAACCGGAGGACCTGGAGAAAAAATTTTCGCGACCGCGGGGAGAACATGCAAACTCCAAATATATAACAGGCGTCAGGAGTCAGGATCGCGCCCACGACCTCCTGTATACCAAGCGAGGGAGAAAACATCTCGTCACCATTATGAGAATGTGACGGAATGGAAATGACCTCCGTCAACCAGTGGGCAGATCGTGGCCAATGATGATCGTCACCACAGTGAATTGATTGGTTTTAATTGCTCTAATATGAGGATTAATATACGGGATATCTTGAGTTGAATTTTCTTGTCGAAAATTAATTTTGTGTTCTCATGTTTCGCTCTGCAACCCAGGTCCCTTTTGCAACAACAACAACAAATATAAAACATTTAGTCCCAATGAGCTCTCAACTCGTTGAAATAAAGGATCTGAATTATTTTTATACTTAGCAAACCTAGGAGAGGCACAAGGTACAGGAACATACCAATTGCCTCTAAAAAACACAATGGCAATACATTGAACCTGGATCAACTAGATTATATTACAGTCCACCAACACCATCACTCCCTACAAAAACAAAGGCGCACTTATACGATATGCATGGTATGTAATGTACTCTGACATTGAAATGCTTTCAGAAATATTACGAATACATTTATTTTATGATGCGAAACATGTATTGCCTTTGGGGGCGTTCAGATACAAATTTACGACGGGGATAATTTGAACACGCATTTAGCACTGGAGGCTGTTAGTGAATTAATTTTGTCTACGTACGGTAATTGATTTTATAATGGTAAACATCATCAGTGATGCTCTATGCACTGCTGGGTAAAGGTCTTCCCCCATTTCATAATCATCCCTCACAGTGTCATGATGCCCCAGGACATTTAACTCGTCATGGTGGAGAGATGTTAACTACCTCACCTCGTATACAGGAGGTCGTGGGTTCGATCCTGTTCCTGATGCTTGTATATTTGGAGTTTGCATGTCCCGCTCCCTGTGGTCGTGGAGATTTTTCTCCGAATCCTCGGATTTTCCCCTCCACATTTAGTTTCGACATACATTTAGAGTATTAGGCAGCTATAAATTTCCAAATGATAAAAGGTTACTTCCTTGAACTATCGTTTGTGATAGCATGGTCGCTTCTGAAAAAGAGCTACATAGCTCAGTGGGCTTTGGGCAGGTAAAGCTCAGTGGGCTTTACCTGGTAAAATAAAAATAGTTTTAGTTTAACTCCTTCACACGCACCTGTTTCATACATTCATCTCGACGGCGGTTGCTCTCTCAGACGATTTATATCTTTTGGCTGCTATTCCAGCAACAAACACCTCCGATTAACATAGTTGGCTACTTACGGTGCGAAAGAAGTTCAACATACATACATACATACGTTCACCGGGCATCATCCCTTTTAGCAGTGTGACCACCCGTGATATTTGGAGCATTCCTGGACCTCTTTTTCACCAGCCTGCACAAAAGCAACATGATGAAGTGTGGTTAAACAATCCCTGATTGACATTGCATGGGGGTGGTGTTCTGACAGCATTAGGTTGACTGAAGGGCTGTAATTTGGTCATTGTAAATTACACCACACATTCAGTACTACTGCAGCTATAGTATTGCAAGTAATTTGCCGTATGACCAGACTGTAATGGAATGATGCACTTGAAGATGTGAATAGTAATTCGATCACAATAGTTACAGTTATGCCTTGAAGAACGTAATACATATTATTGAATTTGACTTAATGTGTGTTCTGTACGGTATTATTATTATTTGGCCGGGTGGCATGGTGCTTCGAGTGCGTGGATCGTAATAAATACAGGCCCCCAGTTCCAATATCATGTTGGCATTGACTCAGCCTTTCATTCCTCCAGGGTCAACGCACTGAGCACTCCTTTTGTGGAAAGTCAACAGTGGTTGTCAATATGGAACAGACTCCCCCTATGTAAAAATGTATAATTTTTTGTCCACCACTCAGAACTGCAAACAGGTGATGAACTTGTGCAAAACTACTTTTTAGACTTGACATCAGATGTGCTGCTCCCCAGGTATGCAGGAGGTTGTGGGTTCGATCCCGACCCTGACGCATGCTGTGTATTTGGAGTTTGCATGTCTCTCTCTCCCCGTGGCCTCGTGGATTTTTTCCCGCTCCTCCGGTTTTTCCCTCCACATTTAGAAATGTGCGTTTAGGGTATTTGACTGCTATAGATTTCCACATGATGATGATGATGATAAGCCACTTCGTTGAGCTGTCATTTGTGGTTGCCAGGTCGCTTCTGAAAAAGAGCTTTATAGCTCAGCGGGCCTTACCTGGTAAAATAAAATATAATAATAGTTGTCAGCAATGTTAATCGTTTTAAATTAAGTAAGAGATTTAAGATCAATGACAACAGGATGTTATTATGATCACTGAGATGAGAGGCAGCTCTTGATGGGTCGACTGGCCTTCGGTTTTGCCTCTTAAACCAATGTACCACCCACCCTCGTGAAGTTCAACACAGATACATGTGGTTGGTACGGGTGACAGCTGTGGTCCAGGTGTTTCATAACAGTTACCGTTTTCTGCAAACTGACATTCCCGGTTATGTAAACAAGATCCATTAAAATTTCACGGCGTTTGTTCAAATTGTGCAACACCTCTGGCCAAAACTATTTAATAACGTGACGGTATAGTGTTATGTGAAAAAAACTTTTATGTGTGCGTGTCATTGTGTGCACGTACAATCGTTTGCTTGAGTACAATTGTATATTGCGCGAATGAATTTAATATTTAGATGTATTGCGTTAGTCACTGTATACGCAACGAATTTAATATTTAAATGTTTGGTGTTAGTCACTGTGTACCCAACACACCTGTGGTGGAGCATTGGGGCGGCGGTTAATGCAACCGTGCTATGCATCCGACGACCTAGGTTCGATTTTCAGCCATGGATAACATCAGTGGGGATTGATAGCTTCACTGGTCCAAAGTCAACCTGCGCTCACCATCGAGGTGAAGTATGGTTGAGCAACCCCCCGTGAGCGACACTACGTCGGAAGAGCTTACTTCAGCGCTGGCTGTAAATTCTGAGAATATTATTCTTCACACTTCCGCAAAAAGCTGCTGTTATTTGAGAAGGTACAAGTGAAGAGTTTCATACAAACATCAATAATTGATATGACCAGAATACCCTCAATGTGCCCGATCTCATCAGTTTGTGGAAGCTAAGCGGTCATGAGCCTAGTTAGTACTTGGATGGAAGATTATCTGGGCATAACAGGCGTTGCAGGCTTGGGCTGTTAGATTAATGCAAGATAGCCGAAAGGCCATGGATTCCTGAATCCATTTGTGTGGAGCTTTCAGGTTACCTCCCTCATATGCATGGGTATTCTCCAGGCACTCCAATTTCCTCCAACAAGCCAAACACTTTCGCTCCTCCAGTTAGCACGCTTGGCTATGTATGGTGCAAAAGAAGTTCAACATACGTACAAAAGACAAAGATCCCCCGTATAGCCTAAACAGACTGTTAGGGCAAGTGCTGTTAGCAAGCATCTATGAAGGCCGGCACGACACATGAAGGGGTGGGTGGCCAGCACCACGTCCGACCACCTTTGTATCTTCAGTGGTGATGATTTTGCACAGAGTATTAGGAACTCATTTGAGGCTGAGTCAACCTAGGGGAGGCCCAGGACCGGTTCAGATAATCGTTACTGGTGTTGGCCGTGAATGGGAATGGAACCCAGATCGCATGCATACTCACTTAATGGAATCGACCAAATATCCCAATGCAGGATCTTACTTGCATTGAGTCTCAGTGTTGCTTTCCTGAATAAATAGCGGAGTGATATCTGAACCAATCCTGGGCCCTCACTCGTAACCCATTCACTAACCTTCCTGGTGAAGTATGGTCAAACAACAACTACCATTCGCCACTAAGTGGCGGTGACGTGCCAGGCTATGTGCACTTTAAGGCCACGTGAAGTATCGAACGCCCGCTGGCAGGAGGTCACGGGATGGACCTGGGTGCCATGGGCTGACTGACTGAGGTTAACGGTCGATGTACCACCAGTGCCTCCGCTACTGTGCCAACTTGCTGCGTTTTAGCCACCCGGCACTCCCCATGACCAAAAAGTCGTTGGGAGGCCTTCATCCAGTGTTGGATTTAAAAGTGGCTTTTAAAATGAATTAGTTATATGTCAGCAACTTTCTGCTCCTCTGAGCCACATACCAAAACCTTCACATGACCGAGGAGCCACGATACTTGTGCTGAGCGGGTCACTTCGCTCGCGCTGATTGACGGTGGAGTTTTTTTTAATTGAGAAATCTGCAGGAGTATTCCGGCAGTACTCATGTCGAGATGTTAACCACCTCGCCTGGTTTTCAAGAGGTCGTGGGTTCCATCCGGACCCTGACGCCTGCATATTTGGAGTTTGCATGTCTCTTTCTCCCCGTGGTCATGTAGATTTTTCTCCAGGTCCTACGGTTTTTCTTGCCACATTTGTCAACACGCATTTAGAGTATTTGGCTGCTGCCATAAATTTCCAAATGGTGATAAGCCACTTCGTGGAGCTATAATTTGTGATAGCCAGGTCGCTTCTGAAAAACATTTTTGTAGCTAGGTGGGCCTTACATGCTAAAATTAGAAAAACATAGTTGAATAGCTTAGTTTCGTCTGCTGTCTTTGCTTCCGCAATTTTTTTTTCCCCTGTTTCAAATAAGGTTATATTGAACGGTAAAAAAACTGTATCTGTGTAACAATTGAGCCGCACTTGAACTGCACTGAGCTCGCGAGCCGTGGTTTGGCCACCCGTTGTCGTGTGCCACGGTGAGACGTGCGAATGGGATTTCATCTTTCTTCCCTCGCATAGTGTTATGCTGCACAGAAAAAACTGCAGTGTTAGGAAGGTACCGGTGTGTTCAAGGTAATATCAGAGGACACCCTGTAACACGATAGTGTGTGGCTCTGCACCTTGGAGCAAAATGAATAATGCACGCTGTGTATTATCAGCGATATGTGTGATTCGTCTTTAAAATGGTCGTGTATTTCCTGCGCTTGTTGTTCGTCATCCAATGGTGGTTATTTACCGGAAATTTCGTTGTACTTTGTCATAGGACTCATTTTAAAACGTCTCGCGCCTGACCATATTAATACTCATTCTGGCTCGGTCTCTCTCAAATTCATTTATGTAATACTGTCCTTTAGTCTGGCAAAAATTGCTCTTCCCAATGCTAAAATCACATAACAACAATGTAACGCTAAATGTTTAGTTTCCAGAGCAATCTTGATGTGAAGCTTTCGTGACTGCAGGAATCTTTGGTAATTTCGGTAAAGTCACGTAGGTATAATTTTATTTTATTCCTATGTGACTTTACTGAAAGAACCAAAGAGTGTGGTTACCAGAGCATGTTTGGACCCGGTGCGTGCGGAACTTTGGCGTTTAATGCTGTGGACCACCAGACTCTTGAAGCCCTTTTTTTTATCCCCTTCTTGTTGACACACGCAGAGAATAACGCTTAAAGCCACAAAGTGGTGTTTAACAAACCTGCCCTAACGCGTTTCAGGCGGGTGTGATTTACTACTACACATCGTTGGGGTTTGCAGCCCTAGCAAAGGGATTCTTCCTTTTATTGGATTTGACCAGCCATGTGCATCACGTTCTTTGTCATATACCTTTAGGCCATCACTGCCAATTTAACTATTTGTTTTCCACCATTTTTAAAAAATAAATCCCTCTTTAACTTTAGTTTATTTTGTATGCGGTAATAATAATAATTTCATTTATCCAGAAAAGCCACACTCTCGAGCCTATTTTTCAGTCGGATTCAAACAATGGGATATACCAGCCATCCCCTTGGTCATCTCACAGCCCAAGCCTGTAACATCTGGTATTCCCTAGCAAAATTCTCATCGAAGTACTAACCGGCCTCAACTCTGTTTGGCCCATGACGAAATCGGAACATTAAACAATCGTTCTCAGGGCGCTATGCATGGCGAGGTCGGAAAATAGTTAACAATAACCACGTGGAGAAGAAGTGAGAAAGGCGGTTTAAAATACCTAAAGAGAGAGCCACGTTTTTAGTCAAGATTTGAAGATTTGTAGCGTCTCGGAGGTCCTGACCTCAAAGGGGAAGGAGTTGCAGAGTTTAGCTTCGGATGAGATTGTGAACATTCGGGGTGATTTTTGTCATACTTATCCCAGGTGTTTCTTGCGAAAGGGACCCGTTGTCTCATTGGGCTTTCATCTGATAGAATCACGATTACAGACCGGCTAGCTGAAGTAGTATACACCTCTGCACAGCACGAGACTTCACCGATAGGATTTCTAAAGCCCATGAGATTACGTACTGAGCGTGTTAACGTAAAGTCCTGCAGGAGCATCTGTAAATGTATGTATGTATGTTGAACTTCTTTTGAACCGTACATAGTCAACCGTGCAAATCGTAGGTGCTGGGGAAGGAAAACAAACCAAACACAAAAAAGCAGTTCTAAATAAATTAGATGTCAATCTGAATGATTTCAAAATCCATAACTCCAGTGGCTTCCTCATATCGGACGAAAGAGCATTCCAGACGGTCGCGGAAGCGCATCTGCATGCGGGCGATGCGGTGACCGTCTTTGTTCGATAGGAAGCCAAAAGCGAAGTGGAGACACAATAGCCGATTAAAAGGTAAGGTGAAAGGTAACAGGGCTAGTCGTGCAATTGCTGGATCACGCCACCGCTGGCAGAATGGCCTCGGCTCGGGAGAGTTCTAGTGAGCCCAGCCCCACTGGAAGCTATCTGGCCTACTCTTCCACGCCAGCCAGATGTCTTGGAAGAAGCACGAATACCCAGACTCTGCCCCACTTACACGCGGCCTGCCGACCATCTGCGTTGAACCCATTTATACCGCTAACCAATACGGCACGCAAGGCAGCGTCCCTTGACAGTCAACGCCTGAAAATGATTTGCGACAGCGATTTGTCTCGGGCACTGTGACTACACTGGTGACAAGCGACACCCTTTTTAGCGAAGATGTTCTGATAACCTGTTGGACCGCACACTCAACCATTGCGGTGTTGATGCCGTAAATGTCACGGGGATTTTGCAAAACTCACCTTTTGTCTGGGGAATCGCAAACAGTTGACTGCTTTACAAACTGACGTTTCTAATGCCATAAAGAATTCCATTTTACGATTCACTAGGGACTGGGGTAGAGGCAGATATGTGAACAAGTCTGATATGTGAACATGGAATGGGTCACTACGTAGCATAGCGCTGGTTGCTGGCAGAGAAGGGAATCTGCAGTTGCAGCAGCCCTGTCTGGCAGCAGGTTACGTGATAAGGCAGAGAGAGGGATGTAGGGGAAAGGTGATAGAGGGGGCACGTGAGGTAAGCCCGGGAACCCGCTAGTAGGTTCTAGAAAGGGGGCGTGGCCAGGGTGGAGCGAGACCACGCCGGGAGGATAAAAGGGGACCCCGAGCGAATGCTCGGGGCTGTCGCCTGGAGTGGGATCCCCTCGTCGTGCTGCTGGAGTCTTCATCGCCGTCGCCGTCTTCATCTTCTCGGTGTCGTCAGTCAGGCGGTCTGCCAGCTGCCCTGACTGGGAGCTGTAGTCACCTCTTGTAACCTGTGAAGACTGTCAATAGATAGTGCCTCCTCCTCCTAGTGTCTCTGAGTGCGTCGCTACACATGTATAGAAAGCTCCAGCCACGTACAAATAGTGCACTGGGGTGTTGGGCGGTTTATTGGTCTGGACTGGTATGCGGTCAGTTATATATGACGTACTCTTTTGGTATTCTAAAAAGCCAATCTTTTTTTGCAATCAACAATAGAGAATAGACTGTTATCAATTGCACAAGGTCCTTCTCAAAAAACCTGCCATTGACTAAACCAATTACAGGAACTATGAAGACCGGTCAGCCCAAATATCAAGGTATCCCTTCCCTGTTGGTGACAGTAAACCAGCCTGTTATTAAGATGAATGAACCTTGTACATCAGTCGTTGAATTAATTTTACATTATAACAACTATATCCCTGATGCTTTTAGTAAGGTATAGTGGCTCATGTACATAATCCAACAGTTAGGGTTAGTAGTTCATGCACAAGATGAAGTCTTCATGTGTGTCGCTAGCCATTGAGCAAAGACGGTCACCGCATCGTGCACTTTCAGATGCGCTTCTGTGGCCATCTGGAACGCTCTTCCTTCTGATATTAAGGAAGCCACCGGAGCCATGCACTTTTAAATCTAGAATGAAAAGTCATTTTTTGAGAACTGCTTTTTGTGTTTAGTTTGTTTTCCCTTCCCCTGCACCTCCGATTAGCAGGGTTGGCTACGTACGGTGCGAAAGAAGTTAAACGTACACGCCGAACAATGTGTTTTTCAGGGAATTGAGGTAGTACCATGTGTGGGCAGCACAGCAAGTGATTATCTGAGCTCTCGGTTGTGAATGCTGAGTATGGGTGCCGCGTGTCTGCAATCCAGCACTGTGGAGGCAGCGAGGGTTTGGTGGGTCTCACAGCAGTTGTGAAGCTGCCTTTCACGTTGGTGTAGAGGTGGCTTACCCTGGCTTACGAAGAGAAGGCAGCACAGCAAGTGGACTCATCTCCCACCTTGCGTGGGTTTTATGCGTGTGCTCCGGTTCACCCCCCCCCCCCCCACATGTATGTACATGTACGTACTCATGAAATGGCTGAAAACAGCTTTAGAGAAAACCCCGATGGAGGACCCTCCTGACAAATACACCTTGGACTCAGCGTGGCTGTCCTAGGTAAATTAAAACATTATTATTACATGCTTGTGCATTCTCCAAGCAGTCTTCATCCTTAGACAGTCATTGCCAGGGAATTAGCTGAACATTCAAAGCAAAAATATTCTTATTCTTTCCAAATGAACAAATTACTGTATTGGTCACGGGCGATCCCGTATTAGTCATACCGATTCTCAAAACAAATTGCGTCCGGTCTTCCTAAAGAACGCTCATAAATAAAGTGGCGTGTTTATTTTTTTACGATTAAGGTTCTTTGTCCAGTGGGGCAATTCACGATGTGTGTAAACCTGTCAGTGCACTTTGCCACTTCAGCTGAATGATGTTTTGTCAAAACATCACAGTACTGCGGTTGCATAACATGGAACTTCTCGTGTGCTCTCTTGGAAGCTGATAATTGAAAGGTTCCTCTCTGCTCTGAGGATTAACCGAAGCACACAGAATGCTGACCCCCCAAACTAAGCAGATTCGGGCCTACTGCCTGTGGCACATTCTTTATGCAACCCCCCCCCCCCCAATAAATAATTAAAGCACACGAATGCCTGATAATAAACCACCCACAAATGTCAGGCGCAAATTATAGGTTTCTTCAAACCGTTTAAGAACTTTGACTATATTAAATGATACGTGCAGTAGTTTTAAATGTCGGGTGTTATTAACCTTTACGGTGAAATGTCATGATTATTCAAACTTGCTTGTTCGGCTTAACTTGATTTTGTTATCAAATTTACGGTTCTTGCTTTGGCTTCATTCCAAAGAAAACTCTCAGATAAGCAACGTGAGTGGATGAACCACGTAGAAATTAATCTCTCACAGTTGCTCTTCATTGGCCGTTACAAAACCACGATTCGTAAAACTCAACTGTGCCCGCAAAATGAAACGAACACTCCACGTTTCCGCATTTCCCTTTCCCGCTCGCAGTGATGCAACTGCTGCTGAATTGCCGATGATGTTTGGGTAGTTTATTGGTTTTTAGAAGGCATTAAAGGTTGGGTTGATTTCACCATCTTTTCATACGTTCTTAATTTCCCGAATATGATGTTTCGTTGTGCTTACGTTGAAGTTCTTTCGCGCCGCACGCAGCCAACCACGCTCAACGGAGGTGCGGTTGGCTACGTAGCACGAATGAACGAAAATCAAACAACAATACAAATAAAATGATTACTCTTATTATTTAAATGAAGATAATCTCCAGTGTCGAGAGGTGGCCGGGTGGCTTTGGAGTGCAAGCACTGAGCTTTGTACTGCTGCTGTTATCTTGGGGTTTTGTTCTAGGTTTTAATTACAGCCGCTAGTGATTAAATCATAATGTCGAGTGCAGCAAGGTGATTATTGGTCTCGGCCTTGTCGTCAAATGCCTGTGGAAAATAAATATCATATTGAAACTTTCTTTTGCTTAAGTTGGAAAAAATATTCCATCTGTAAGAATTAAAATCTCTCTTTTTTACTTTGACTGCCATGTAATGAACAGGACAAGCGGAAACAATGCAGTTTCTCCCGAGTGAGCATAGGACGTCGATAAAAAGCGATTTCAAAAGTTGTTCTGTGATATCGCCTTCTGCGGGCCGTTGCCCGACATTGGCTGTGTGCAAGGGTTGCGTGTGGACACTTCGTCCCATGATGTGACCCCGACGGCGGAATCAGAACAGCAGGAGTTTGTTTTTGCTTAAATAATCTCGCGTTTGACACATTGGCAAGTAAGTGCGCAGTTAGTCTGGATGAAGAATACATGTAATTATGAGAACAGGTACTGTGGTGCAGGAGTAAAAATCCAATCTCTGTTCAATATCATCTGCCACTCCTGTCTGTCTCCTTGCCTCTGGCTTTAAGCATTTTAGGTTCCAACAGCCAACAACGTCTTAATGCACGTACATATATACGTGCATTTCAGTGTGCGTTTGTTAAAAAATATGGGGGAGTGGTGCGTCATGGTTAGCATGCCAGCGCTACGGTCCGGGCAATCCGCGTAACAAAAACCGCTTACGGGCAACATGAGCGGCGAATATATGCACCTGTGCTGGGCCTCTCCTAGGTCAGCTCAGCCTTAGATGCATACCGAGTACAATCTGACAACGTTGGGAAGACACATGCGGCCGGGTATGGTGCTGGCCATAACTCCACCCGCTTTATGTGCTGTGCCCAGCCTCCACGAATGCTCTCCAATGGCACTTTCCCCGACAGCCTGTTTACACTATTACAGGGGGTCTTTGTAATTTTAAACATTCTCGGGGGAGTGGAGGCCTTTGCTTAAACCTCCTTGCCATACTGCGCCTTCCCATTACACCGCAAGGCAGGTGTATCATTCACACCGTAGACACGTCGCCGCGTCATCCACGGATCCTTTATCCAAGCCGCTGCATTCGTGCAGGGAGGTCGTGCGTAGCGATGTTACGTTTTTGACACTTGTCCGGTGCACCTCAGATCTGCCAGTGGGTGCATCTGCCTGTCCACGCGTGCTTGTAGGCACCAAGTTTGTCGGTCCACGTGCGTATCTGCCCATGCGTGCACCTCTCCATCCGTGTGTCTGTCCATGTGGGGAACGGTAGTGCAGCGGTTAGCGCGCTGCGCTACAAACTCGGCGACCCGAGTTCGATTCCCGCTCACGGTCAACACCAGTGACGATTATCGGAACCGGTCCTGGGCCTACCCTAGGTCGATTCAGCCTCAAATGAGTACCTAGTGCAGTGTGTAAGCATTGCCACTAGGGAGACAAAGGCGCTTTACCCAACAGTCTGTTAAAGGTTATACGGGGGATCTTTGTCTTTGTATCTGTCCATGCTTATTGTCCACACATGTGCGTCTTCATGTACGCGCATCTGCGCGCGCGTCAAATGTTCGTCACTCCGTGTTTGCGTCACTCCACGTTTTGTGCGCTTGTCTGTCCCTGTGCGTGCCCATTGTCTGTCCCCGTGCGTGCATGTCGTCTGTCTATCCCCGTGCGTGCATGTCGTCTGTCTATCCCCGTGCGTGCATGTCGTCTGTCTGCGGTGCAGCTGTACGGGAGCACGCTGCAGGTCGGAGAAGCAGTGCGAGGCTCCGGCGACGACATGGACACCTCTCCGTCCCCGCAACCGTCTTCAAATGCCACTGCCACTGCCGGCGGTGGTGGCGGCGGCGGCGGCGGCAGCGGTAACGACAGCGACGGGGGGACACGGCGGAAACCCTCGACCACGGCCCGAGCTCCCAGGAGCCCCCAGGATCCCCGAGGGCCGCGGAGCCCGCAGAGCCCAGGGAGCGGTCCGGAGAAAACCTTCGGACAGTTTCGCTCGTCGGCCTTCATAGACAAGGCCGGAAGGGGCGGCACGAGGTCAGACGAGGCACAGCTTTCACGCGACGAAGACGAGAAGGCTTTTGTCAGTCAGAGAACCGTATACTTGTAAGCAAGCAATGCACACGACGTACGTACTGTGCGAGGGGAACCGGTCTTACGTTACTGGATCCTGTTGTGCTAATTTTTCATTAACCCTGTTTGAGTTTCACTAATTATGGACCGATCTCTGTGGAAAGGGCAGTTGATTGGTGTTAACAGATTCTCATTAAGCCAACAATTGCAACATCCTGCAATGTTTTGGTGGAATCGATGTTGTTTTCTGCTGTCTGCTGCGCATTTGAAAATCGGTGAATGCGCATTCTTGTCTGATTCGCGAATCCGTGGGCGGCTGTTTCAAAAGTTGGCGCTGTCGCCACCTCGGCACTTCCTCATTCACTGATCCAATTGCAATGTTAACATCAAAGTTGTCGGTGGATGGCTCGCAATATGTTTGCGAGTTAATCGGTGCCACTTTGCGCGCATTCCTACCATGGGGATGTGGAATTTCTGTCACTGGCGCGGTGCTGTAAAAAGGAAATTAGCACTGCTCCATTCTCATTGGAGTGGAAAGTTTTCTTAGAATTTCATGCCATAGTTCCAGACTTTTGAAACAGCTTTTTTTTTTAATCATGTTTAACTAATATTTCACTAATAATTCATGATAACTATGTGTGTGTGCAGTTATTGTTCATCTCAACTTGAAATCCGAACTCAATAATTGAAGGTTTTCAATGGGATGCGTCGTGTCTCTTTGTGACTCTGTGCGTACCGAAACCGGCGTGGCTGAATGATTACCTCTGCAGCTCTCATACCGATTGTGGGCACATCGATGTATAACAAAAGCATGTGTCACCGACCGACTTAACACATTTTTTGGTGATGTTGTTGCTGCGTTGGCAGTGATGCACAATTAACAACAACAACAAAACTCAACACATTCGTGCTGAAATAATTTTGGTGACATTTCGGACAGTGGCCCATCTTCATAACAAACGTGTTCCATGATGAAAGGCCGATGCCCAAAAACGTCCACCTATTATAGATTTATCCTTTTAAAGCAAACGGCGTTGTGGACGAATGTGTTGACTTTCTTTGTTGTTGCTTTCACTAATAATCGTCATGGAGTTTTTCTTTTGTATTCTTACACAACGACACGTGACTGTGTCTCCAAACGCATGTTACTCGAAGCTACTCTATCTCCAAAATAGTCTTACGGGTAGGGGGGGGGGAATTCTCGCCCTTTTAACTGCTTAGCAGATTATAATGATGTACTTAAAGAGTTCATCATTTTCCTATTACCCAAACGTCACTCTTAATCATCGAGAAGAATGGTGGTTAGCCCACTGTGCTCTTTATCCAGTGATCTGAAGTCAATACCTGGCCACTTGCAAACATCAGTGGCGTGATATTCAAACTAGTCCTGGGCACTTGCTTCCGCCAACTTGTACCGACCAGTGTGGTGAAGTATAACCAAAGAACACTCATTGCACTGCGCGGGGAGGCCTTTGTCCAGCAGGCGATTCACAAAAGACTGCAAAGTATTATTTATGGGAGTAGTCTGCCCTCTTATAGTTTGGATTGTAACTGGCACACACAAATTATATGCAAACATCAATTGGCCAAACTTGACAAAGCAGCACCCCCTTGAAAATTAGTCTTGGGAATGAATGCGATCCTGGCTAAATATGTGAAAGTGGCTGTGTCATCGGTGACCGATTTCATTTCGTTTGCAGGAAACCCACCGTAAACCTCTTCAATCCACCTGCCAAGGTGGCCCGGTCGGCCGCATCCATTGAGGCCGCGAAGCAAGCGCGAAATGACACGGAGGAGGAACACAAGACGGAGAAGACGATCAGGCTGGTCAGGCCTCAGAAAGACCGACCCTCTCCTTTAAAATCTACGGAAACGGGTCGGCAGGCTGTGATGACAGGCGTGGGCCCGAGCCGTGCGCGAGGAGGAGAGGAGCCCATGGAGGGTGTCGAGGATGCGGGTGGTGAACCCCGAGCACCCGGCGCAGCGTCGAGGATGAAGGAGGCTCCAATGGAAGGGCCGGAAACGGGCCCCCGGGGCGGTTCGGTGTCGTACGCCACGTACCAGGGCGCCGCAAAGCTGAAGAAGAGGCCTCGGCCCAACTCCAAGTTGTTCGACGACAATGGGGCAGAGTCCGCTTCGGCCAGCGAGGCGAACAACTCGGAGGAGGCGTCCCAGTCAGACGCCGCGAGAAGTGCGAACGGAGCGGAGAGGAGCAAGGTGCTGAGGAAGACCCCAGGGAGGCTGCCCAGGGGAAATGGCAAGGAGGACGGAGAGGCCGTCCGCTCTCTCAAGGCCAAGGCGACGCTGGCCGCATCCGAGCAAGGGACTGCGGGGCAGGCGGCCGACGGCCAGGGTCAAGGGAATCATCCCAAGGAGGTGGTGATTGAGGAAACGGAAATCGTGACGATCGAGGAGATCGTGACGCCCAAGGACAAAGTGGGCCCCGGCTCGTCGACGATTTTTGACAACGAGAATTCTCAGTCCGTGAAAACGCAGATTTCGCAGCACACCAATACCAAGAAGACGGTGGTGGTTCAGGGCAATCGGATTTCCCAGGTGACTTCGTCAAAGGGCAGCTCGCCTCCGTCGAGTCCGAAAGAGAAAGACTCTGACGCCGTGAGTGGTGTGGGCAAGGTGAGAATAAACACGCGGGACCGTAGGTCTAACCCATTCACGGGCAGTGACATTAACTCCAGGGCGTCGCCAAAAGCCACCGAGGAGGCGAGCCAACGAAGCCCGGTTATCTCTAGAAAAATGCCGACGTCAAAGCCCGCGGAAGCCAAACCCATTTATAAACAGGACAAAGTCCTCTCCGGTGATTCGGAGACCAAACCCGAGGGCGGGCTGAATTCCACGCGTGAGAAAGCGTGCAACATGCCAGAGGAATCCGCCGATCAGAAAGCAGCGCCCGGTGTGGCAGAGTCAGACGCTACGGAGGGGGCAACGCAAACTCCAGCGAGCGGCGGCCGTCAGCTCACCAGTCGTGGCGATGACATGGGCGCCTCCCTGCCCATTCAGGGTGGCGCAAAGAATGGGGGAGAGGACCCGGCGTCTGATCCCGCGGCGCCCGAGGGCGAAGGGAATGTCGCGGGCGTCTTGCGCAAGCAGGATAATCAAGCGGAGCTGCGAGCACCGGATCGCGAGCGTGTGGGCAAGAGCCCTGCCGTGCCTCCAGGGCCTGAGAGTTCAGTGAAGAAACCCAGAATGGTTGAGGAGGGTGTCTCGTATGCCGCCGCCGCCGCCGCCGCCGCCGCCACCACCACCGCCTCAGGTTCAGACACGCCGCGTTTGGGCGTGCCTGTTAACGTAAACAAAAATGTTGATCGGTCGTCGGCAGCGAATCAATTAAGAGACGGGGAGACACCTGAAGTGGTGGCAGCAGTAGCAGCAGGCGATGTCTGTGCAGTGGCTGCCGAGAAGGAAACAAAAATGGACGTAATAATTGTCAAGGACCTTTGCAGTATAACCGGTTCTGGTACAGAAGTCATCTCGAGCATCCTGGATATTAACAAGGTCGTGACAGTCGAGCAAACACAAAGCCTCTTGAAAGCCAGCGCTGCTGCTGAACCATCACAGGATATTAATTCAGTCAAAGTAGACACTCCCACAAAAGCCACACTGACTGGTGAGCCTGCAGCACAGAGCATGCCTTTGCTCTCAGATACCAGCAGCAGCAGAAGCGGAACTCACGCTAAAGTCCAAGGAGAACCTTCACGACAGCATGTTGAGGCAGGTCCCATGGATGCCGAGCAAGCTGCGAGTGCATCGCTAGGAAATCCTTCGTTGGGAGTGGAGGAAAAAGCGCCGCAGCCATTGCAGCCCCCGGATATGGTCAGCGCAGAGAGCTCGACCTTCATAAAAGCTGGAACGCAGTTTGAAAATATCACTGATGGACAACAGCAACAACAGCAGCAGCAACTTCAGCAGCAGCAGCAACCGCAGCAGCAGCAACAGCAGCAGCAGCAGCCTGTCATCAACGCAGCCACTGCGGAACATGTCGAGGTTAGTGCAGGTAACTGCGCGTTACCTGATGGAGGAGGCGCCGGTGAAGCTCCAGCCGACGGGGCGCTCTCGGTGCTACAGAGCGCGGACGACGCCGCCGTCCCGATCGAGCTGCCAGGTTTTCGGTGTTACCTGCCGAGGCCTTCGCCCATGGAGATGTGCGCCGAGGTGGAGGTGATCGAGAACATGTTCCAGGAGGGGACGGCAGCGCCAGACACAGCGGACAACGGGGGGCGGCCCTCCCGGCAAAACCCGGCATTTGAGCAGTTCTCTCTGCTGTCGCCCATTAAGGAGGAGGACTTGGAGGAGGAGGGGGGTGACGAAGAGTCGGCGGGGGCCGCCAGAAGGCAGAAGTATTTCCCCCCGGGGGACGTAGCCCTCGCGAGCAAGAGCCCAAAGTTGTCGCCGCTGGCGAGCGGATTCGGCGAAAGTACAGGCGCTCCCGGAGTCGCCGAGGAGGACGGGGGTGGAGGAAGGACGAGCGAGCGTCCGCAGCCGCCGGACGACCAGCAAAATGTGAACCTTTGGTCCTTGAAGAGCGGCACCAAGTCCGAACTGCCTTCGGTCGACTTCCAAAAGACGAAGACGATGAACTTCTTGAAGGAGCAGATCAAAAACCGCAGCTTGAAGTCCATGGTGGGCCACCAGAGCCTGCACAACGGTTTCGGCAAGGACAGAGCGGGGCAGCTCAACGAGGACGCTGAGGGCAAAGGTGAAAGTGGCGCCCCGGGCCCGTCCCCCCACAACAAATTCTCGAACCTCTACAAGCAGTCCTCGCTCTTGCTGAAAGGCTTTGACGCCAGCGGCCTGGAACCGCGCAGCCCGGTGCAAACGTCGGAACCCGCGGACGTCTGGCCAAGCCCGAGACTTCCGGGCACCAGGGCGGCGCACGAGGGAGCGGACACGAGGGTGACATCTCCCAGAGGTGCGTTTGCCCCTGGCGCGTCCGCGCTTTCCCAGCTCGGAGACTTTGGCACGGCCGGCAAGGACGGTGGCGGCGTGCCAACGCTGCCGCCACCGCTGAGCGGCCACGCTTCGGCTGCTGTCCAGAGTTTCGAAGGGAGCAGGCAGCAGCAGCAGCAGCAGCTGGGCTCACACGGGGCTGCCCTGGAGCTTGCGTCTCCCTTGAGGGATATGACTTCCGCAGCGGCTCTCGGGCGCAAAGGATCCGGGGGCAGCAACCTCCTGCAAGAAGCCTTGCCGGGTCCCGAGCAACTGCTGGCGTTCGGCAGCTTCCCCGACCAACCGCAGCCCGGCATGTTCCCGCAAGGCCCCACCAACGGAGCTCCCCAAGTGAGTTTGTCCTTCCTAGTTTAAAGTCCCACCGTGCACCTGCAGAGCTGCACCTTTAACTTAATGCGCGCGGGGCGCAGGTTACGTGAGGATTCCTGAGCTTTTGTTTGCATTGCCGTTTCGTTGTTTTTAACAGTTGTCAGTGTCAAGTGATGTATATTTATTGATAATACACAGATATCGATTTGTTTCTGCCATATGCGTGCTTTGTCTTTACCAATTGACACGTTTGATTGCTGTTGTATTTTTTAGATGTACGAAACTGAATGTCGAAGTGAAACAATGTCGGCATGGGAAATTTGGTTTTTGTGTGTGTGTCAGCCTCTTGTGCATCGCGCGTTGCTGTTTGAAGCAATGGCAAGCGGTTGCCGCGAAATCGGCAGCGCGTCGTAACAAACCAAAAAAATACCCACAGTTATAACGGTCGTGCAATTAGCACGCTCGATTAATTTCGCGTTCTTCGATGTACAAAGCCACCTGCAAAGTCGAGGCGATAGCAGCACACAACGGTTAATGAGAATTAGTAATTCGTGAGCGTGCACTTGATGTGTTATGCTTTTCACGTACAGCCTCCTTGTAAACGCTGCAGTTAGTCGCAAGACAAAAGTTTGCTCGTGTTATTTTATTTCCTCTTTTTTTTTACTCTCTGAGACGCGCACGTGACCTACAAGCTAATGTCGCAGAGCAACTGTAGTTTACTGCCAATGCCCGACTCCTCGATTGTATTTCTTTGCAGCCTATTTTATAGGCTGCAGCATGCTCTGCTTGGGTTGCTGTATGGATTTTTTTGCATAGTAGGATTGGGAGGAGCGGCAGCGGCTTGGGCGGGGGGGGCTTCATCAAGCAGTGTATTGATCATGGCTAATAATGATGATGATGCAGCTCTGTAGCAATTTGGGCATTTGTGATCTCTCCTGCAGGATCCGGCAATGGAAGGTGAAAGACAAGTGAACCCAAGGCCGGGAAAGGTACGACTGGAGCGTCGCTTTTACGCTGTAACGTTACTGTCATTGTGTTTTGCCCAAGAAAATCCTAATTGAGTCTCAAGACTATCATTTCAAGGAGGGTCCTGCATGGGATCGCTTAGCCAATTACATTTAACCATTTGGCACGTGGGAGGAAAATGGAGTATGCGGAGATACCCCCGTGGGTACGAGCGATTAATTATAATCAGGACTCTCATTCGGATAGATGCAAGAATGAATCGCTTATCCCAACTCACCAGTATAGTTTGTAGATGGCGATTTGCTGCTTGTCAACAAAAACCTCGTGAGAACAGTTCAGCGCGGTCCAGGAATGCCAACATTTATTAATTCAAATCAATTACCGTAAATAACCCCTTACAGCCGAGCACAGTCGCTGACCCCTGTGATTTGTGATTTCGTCTTGAAAGATGAGGTGGTGGGAAAATGACGAAAGATTCGAGAAGACTACAATTTGTTTCCAATTAACGTTCTAATAATAGAGGTGGCTGGGAGGATCAAGGGCTTCGTCGAAAAGCAGGGCCCAGTCATGCTGAGATCCCGTGTTCTGATTCCTTCACTGGTGATCAAACCGGGTTCTCGTGAGTTTGGTGGTCTCAGTCCGGCTACCGACCAGTGACTACACCGACGTTGTGCATTGCACACTGATGATGACTTATCGGCGAAAGTGCCCCCCACCTCTGAAAATGGCCAAACGTTCTTGTAATAATGTAGTTAATCCCACCTCCCATTTGCACGGTTGGCTACGTACGGCGGGGAAGAAATTCAACATACATCTGTGTGGTGAGCATGCAGCAAATCATTATCTAGAGAGAAACGAAGGGCTGGCACTGTCTCATGTTGGGTGATAGAGGCCTGATGCACCAACAATTTCATACTTGCTATGTGATTTCACTGGAGTAAAACGTAACATATTGCCGATCTTTGGAAATTGTCGATCTTGTTTGCAGAGCAGGCTCGTGTGTGGTCAGTACTTAGATATGAGACTGCCTGGGAATCCCAGGTGCTATGAGCTTGGGTTGCGAGGGGGGGCTACTATAGCAATGGGTGACTGATCTATTTGTGTGTCGCTTTGAGTGTTACGCCCCTCGCAATGTAATTATTTTTGTGATGCTGCGTTGGCAGTGATGCATAAGCACAAATAACAAACAAAAATTCGATGCATTTTTAAACGACCGCTGCATGAGAAGGAAAACATATAATAGGAAATGATTTATGGAAATGGTCCTTCTTCATAGCACGTCCTTTGCTATCTGCTATGCAGAAGAGTCATTAATGCCCGTAACGTCGCCTCTTAAATATTTTTTCCTTTAAATGCCACACTGTTTTTGACGAATTTTTTCTGAGTTTTTGTTGTTGTTATTTGTCCCCTCATATTGTGTGTGTTTGTTACAAACTCATGATTCCTCCAACATGCCAGACCCTCCTAATATTGGAGAGATTGGTCAAACATCTCCAATGCAGGGGCCCTCCTGACAGAATCGTCTTTGTGGCTCAGTGACCCTTTCAGGAGTAAATAAAACACGTCATATTTCCGACATAAGTTTATTTACCTTCGTAACGTGACTACAATCACACGTTTGGAATATAATTGGTGAGAACATCTCCACAACATGCATACGAATCAGTTAAGGAATTAACTGTCCAGGATTGGTCTCAAGAAGTATTTACTGTTACCTGCCTTAAAGAGCTATTATTATAATTATTCATAGAGATATATGAGTGTAGAAAATCACTACCAAACCCGTATGTGAAATACCTGAATATAATGAGCTGAAAATGTAATTGCAGTAATTTCCTCATTATGCACGAACTTGCTATCCACGATTTTGGCTATCCTAAAATCGCATCTGGAACTCTGCATGGACTACATTGAGAGAGAGAAAAGCGATGAGATAGAGTGGTGAGGGGGCATAAAGTGATGGTAGATAAGCTGATGAAATAAAAGTTTGGTTTTCGTCGGCCAGTATCACCCGCAAAATTTGCTATTCGCAAGCATCCCCGGAATGTTTTCCACGCGAATAACGAGCGAATACTGTGATGTGTGCTTAAATAGATTATTAGGACTGCCATTCTTCTTGTAAATAAACCGCTCGGATGTGATGCTGGTTCAAACTACACTTTCACCATCAGTTCTGTATCTCCGCATAAAAGTTTGTATGTGTTTTAGTCCAATCAGCCTTTTGGCCTTACATGCTGATGTTAACAATGGACGTTGGTTGAACTTCAGACCAGTTTCACCCTTCTGGGGCTCATCAGCACACGTGTAAAACATATACTGCCGGTTTATGAGGTGGTATTGGAAAATAGCACTCTTGTGTGGACCATGAACTGTCGGTGCAAAAAACAAAACTAAAGTAAGTTTTGAGAATAGTTAAGCTTTGTGCAATGCACTGCAAATGTGGCGGATGAGGTCGAGAAATGTATATCCTTTCGACAAACACATAATGACCTTCCGTTTGTATCCGCACCATATACCCATGGGTTAACTTGTTTAGACACTGCTATACAGTACCATTGTGTCATTGTTAAAGGGTTTTACTGATTCCAAACTCTCTCCGGACGACCAACTGCAGTACAGTATTATTACTGCACTGCTGCCATTGCGACATTGTTGCCATACTAGACCCACAACTCAGAGGTCTGCCACGTTCAATCGTCCTGCACAGGCTGTTAAAACAATAAAGGAGAGATTCTTTAAAAAAAAAAACCTCTCCCGCCTGTCCGCCAAACAGCTTGACATTGCTACACTCACAGACTGTCCAGTTGATCGTCAGTATGCGTATTTTACAGCCTACGTAGCCAACCGTGCTAATCGGAGGTGCGGCAGGTTATGTGTGGTGGTGTAGACTGTGGGTAGCTCCACTTCTTCCAGACGTCTGAGCAACACTAAACTATAACACTGAACTCTTTTTTTTATTTTTACCAGATAAGGCCCACTGAGCTGTGTAGACATTTTTCAGAGCGACCTGGCTATCACAGATGACAGCTCAACAAAGTTGCATACTGCGTGGAAATTTATAGCAGCCAAATACTCTAAACGCTTGTCGATTCTAAATGTGGAGGGGAAAATCGGTGGACCCAGAGAAAAATCGACATGACCACGGCGAGAGAGAGATGCAAACTCCAAATATCCAGGCTTCAGGGTCGGGATTGACCCCACGACCTCCTGCATACCAGTTGAGGTAGTTAACATTTCACCACCCTGGCTCCCAGGAACTCTCTACAGCTCCCTCTAGTGGAGGCCTTTCCTCCAGCAGTGGAATAAGCAGGCAATTGCAGAGCTGCATATTTTGGGCTTGAAAGTACAGAAGAGCGGTTGAGTTGGCATCAGGATCTTGGGACAGCTCAGTGTGGGTTGTGGTTGCTTCTGTATTGCCAAAACGCGCATTACTCACGTATATGGGTGAGTCACTCAGGTGTCATTTTCTAATTCATAAAAGCTTTGTTAGTAGTAAGCCCAAATTAATCTTGACTGAGCCACCGTATTACATTTGTATACGATACTGTACTCCTACATGACCATGACATTTCACTGTTGAAGTGCCCCCAAACAGCCTACACACAGATGCATACACTACACAACAATAGCTGTCATTCGCCACAAAGTGGCTATGATATCATCGTGGTGCTTGTGCCAGGCTAGGTGCACTTTTAGACCACGTTAAGCATGGAAGGCTCGCTGGCAAGAGGTCATGAGACAGGCCCAGGTGCTATGAGTTGTCTGACTGAGATGATTGGCAGATGCTCCTGCCACCTATATTCCTCACTGTCTGAAACTTCTGTGTTTTAGCTACCCGACGGTCTGCTCGTTGTTGTGAGCATCACTCCTCCGCCCTCCATTGTTGTTGGAGTGCAAGTGCCTCCAACCGCCGAGTAGCGCCCCTTCAGGAGCCAAATGCACACTGTATAGACATACATACACACGCAAACTACACGAAGACTTACATTTATACAGGCACGTATACACAAATACACACAGAAACGCCTACGTTCACACAACAACAGCCACTATTCGCCACTATGCGGCGGTGACATCACCACATTGCTTGTGCCAGGCTACGTACAATTTAAGACCACGTGAATGTAAGTAGGTTCGCTGGCACGTCACCGGAATAGGCCCCCAGGTGTTATGGGTTGACTGAAGTGATTGACTAACGCACCACCTGTGTTAGGCTGCTCTGGCAACTTGCTGAGCTTCAGTCGTCCGCCACCCTCTTCTGAGCATTGCTGGTCCGCACTCTTGTTGCTCACATTGTCAACGTGTCAAAACACTGCACCCGTAATTGTTTCTACGTCCACGCATTAACGTCCTCCACGGGTCCACCGGCTCATTTTGTTTTCGACATTTGACAATTTGTTTTATGCATTTTGGAATAAACTGGACATTTGAAGGAAACTTTTTTTCATGCATTTTGGGATAAGCTCGAGTGCCCTGGACTAGGCCCACGTGTGTGATGGGAGCACACGTAGACGCCAGGCCAGTGCCAGGGAACCTTTTCATTGTTGGGGGCCGAAGAGGACTTTTAAATACTACCTTTGGCATGGCCACACAGTAGAAGTGGACGCTGAACTTTGATCCATTTTGATAGGCAACAGGTGAATGAGCGTGATATATGTTGAAACAGCATTGGCAGGTAGAAAACATACCTCTCTCGTACCCAATTAGTCCATATTAGGATGCTCGTGGCGATGGATAAATATTGTTTGCAGGCAGTTTTGAGGTGGCAGGCGTCATGTGGCCGTATTAAGTTGTGGGCTATTACCTGCCCGCAGCCTGTAGGTTTGCACTCCTGTTCTAAGCAGACAGCTTGTCAGAAATCTGCTTGCCGGTGCTGTACCCTACAGGTGCCACCTCGTTGTATTGCTGATGAGTTACTCAATTGCAACCGCTGTAAATGTTTTATAAGTAACAGGTAGTGCCCCGTGAACACAAGTAATGAAAAGCAAACAAAACGAGAATGACCCACGCTCAATTGGGGCATTAGGATGGTAGAAAATAAACATCGTTTTTGAGTGGAATGCAGGAGCCAAACCTACTGCTAATGCTACAAAACTAGCCAGCCTTCCACGAGAACGTGTCCTACCCTAACACGAATACTATCCCCACCTCGCCCTTAATCTGGGCACCTTTCCAACTCACATTCTCTTTCGTTTTAGTTCCTTGCGTAATAACATGCACACCCCGCTGGATAGGAAAGACAGGAATTCACATGTCAGGCCTTTCATAGTGGAAAGCACTTTGAATGGGTACGCCACGGTTATTTTATTTAATAATATATATCAAATGGGGGTATGCCTACGAATTATTTTATTTAATGATATATATCAACTGGAAAATCCCTTGAGATGGACCCTCTCATTCGCATGGCTATACAGGCTTTATTGAATTACGCATACATAGCAAACAGGTCCACAAACGTGATAAAATCTGGTCGATCATCCAGGTCGTGCGGGGTGGAGTACAAAGTGTGGGTACTCCCACCTCAACAAAGACATTTTTTGTTGTGTTTGTGTTGTTCTTCCCCCCCCCCGCACCTCTGATTAGCACGGTTGGTTACGTAGGGTACGAAATAAGTTCAACATACATACAAAAGACAAAGATCCCCCGTTTATCCGTAACAGACTGTTGGGGCAAGTACTGTTAGTGAGCACCTATGAAGGCAAGCATGGTACACGGGGGTGGCCAGCACCACGCTCGACCGCTTTTGTATCCCCATTGGCGATGTTTTAACACACCGCTCAGGATCTCATTTGAGGCTGAGTCAACCTAGGGGAGGCCCAGGACCGGTTCATATAATCGTCACTTGGTGTTGGCTAGAAGCGAGAACTGAACCCCGGTTGCCGGGTTTGTAGTGCAGCGCGCTTTCCGCTACACTCCCACTCCCCACAATACACACACACACACATCCATCCATTGGGCCAGTGTTTAGTTTCAGTCCTTCAAGCCATCAGTGGCAAAATAAAGAATCGCACGCCTGCCCCTTTTACCTTGGTTTTACTGACGCTTCTGCCCTTGTTGCCGCAGATGGTGATTTTCTACGAGCCGGGCTTTACCGGCAAGAAGATCGAGCTGTTCACGGACGTCGCTGACGCGACGTCCTGGGATCTCCCCGCCACCATCTCGCTGAGGGTGGTGCGAGGCGGGTGAGCTGTTAAACCCCCGCGCGTTCACCACTCACGTGGCCCCGCGCATTCGCTGCCCTAAGCCACAGTGGGGCCACGAGCCACGGTTTTGTTCCCAAACCTCTCTGAGGTCGGTGGAGGGGGGGGGGGGGGGGCACCGTACAACCACGCTCCACTCCACGGGAACGGCGAGACTTCGCGCAGCCCGCGACTGTTCACCCGACGCTGAAACGCGCCGAGCGTCTCTCAATTCCGTGTTCTGTGCAAGGCGCACCCACTCGCACTCGCCTTCTCCCCATTTTGGCGCTGGCGGTTCTTTTCAGTACAACATGGTCATGTGCGCGCGCCTAAGAGTGCCACGATTGCAGGCTGGCATTAAGGCCAGCGGGACCCGCATTCGCAGCGTTTTCGCGAACCTCGCCGACGCATATTTGGCGCAACAGTAAATAGATTCGTGTAAAATAAAAAGCATGAGCCACAGAGAATGGCGGCAATGGTGTGGTTAAAGAGTCAACCACTGGCTTGCCCTGTTGTGTGTTGCCCCACTGGGTTGCCCCACTGGGTTTCCCCATTCGGTTACCCCACTGGGTTACCCCACTGGGTGCCCACTGGGTTGTCCCACTGGGTTACCCCACTGGGTGCCCACTGGGTTACCCCACTGGGTGCCCACTGGGTTGTCCCACTGGGTTACCCCACTGGGTGCCCACTGGGTTACCCCACTGGGTTACCCCACTGGGTGGCCCACTGGATTGCCCCTTTGGGTTGCCCTATTGGGTTGGCCCACTGGGTTGCCCCATTGGGTGAAACCATTGGGTTTCCCCACTGGTTTGCTCCACTGGGTTGTCCCACTGGGTTGCTCCACTGGTTTACCCCACTGGGTTGCCACACTGGGTTGTCTACTGGTTTGCTCCACTGGTTTACCCCACTGGGTTGCCCACTGGGTTGCCCACTGGGTTGTCCCATTGGATTGCCCTACTGGATGCCCACTGGGTTACCTCACTGGGTTGCCCCACTGGGTTGCCCCACTGGGTTGCCTCATTGGGTTGCCCCACTGGGTTGCCCCACTGGGTTGCCCACTGGGTTGCCTCACTGGGTTGCCCACTGGGTTGCCCCATTGGGTTGCCCCACTGGGTTACCTCACTGGGTTGCCCACTGGGTTGCCCCATTGGGTTACCTCACTGGGTTGCCCACTGGGTTGCCCCATTGGGTTGCCCCACTGGGTTGCCCCATTGGGTTGCCCCACTGGGTTGCCCCACTGGGTTGCTCCACTGGGTTGCCCCTATGAGGGGCAACCCGGGGCAAGCGCTGGACTCCCGCTGGCGAGCAGAGAGGGTCCAGGTGAGGTGGAGGTCCCCTGCAGCACGTGGGTCTGAGACCTGCAGCACCAAAGCAGATTCCTCAGACGGTATCGATGGGGTAACTGAGCTGAAAGACTCCAGGGAAATGAAAAAAAGGTGAAAATGCTCAAGCTAGGTTCACTAATATCAAAAGTTATTATTATGAATCAAAACTTATATTGGCAATTTGATACAGGACTTTTGAAAATAATGTTTAAAGCAATCAGAACTAGGCCATTACAGGAATATCCCGCTGTGTATAACAGAATGCGTTATTGGGAAATGCTACTCCGAGAAGATATTTATGGTGAAAAATAAGTGCGTGACTGCTTGTCATGAAGTGTACAAAAATGCATATGGTTACAAGTTAACATACATCTTAACGAATAATAAATACAAATAATTCGATTAAGCTTACCAGAGATGGTCGAGCAGTTTGCTGATCGATGCCCCTTGGGGGTGACCAGTGATGGAGTTCCGCAGACAAAGGGGTGCCATCAGCTGCCTCTTCATCTGACGATGAAGCTGGAGCCACAGGAATGTTCACCAGCGGAAGCTGCCCCTCTTTTGTGCTCTCCTTCAGACCCTCTGGCTTGATTGCAAAACGTTTTAAACAAAAATCTGTCTTCTTCTTCAGCTCCTTGTAGCAGTAAACGCCAGTGAATATTCGCGATGGTGGTACCGTTTCATTAGCCTCTTCCCCCAGATTGATGTTTCAGCTGCATCAGATCCTCATTTGGTAGGTAGGTCCTCACAATTGGACTCAGTAGTGCGCGCTATGCAAGTACAGTACGGCATTACCTAATAGTCCGTTTTCACCGCGTGCGTTCTTAAGTTAACAAATTGCGCTCGTTACAGTGTCAAATATTTCAATCGGTCCTGGGCATCCCCTAGGGCAGGTCGGCCTTAAATGAGTACCTGCTGCGGTGTGTATACATCAACAAACTGGCGGAGACCAAGGCAGCCGAGGCGTGGTGTTAGCCACCCACCCCATTATCTGCCATGCTGTCCTTCATAGGTGCTCGCTAACAGCACTTGCCCCAACAATTCTGTTAAAGGCTATACGGGGGATATTTGTGTGTGTGTGTGTGCCGCAGGTGGAGCGGTAGTGTAGCGGTTAGCGCGCTGCGCTATGAACCCGGCGACCCCAGTTAGATTCCTGCTCATGGCCAACACCAGTGACGATTATCCGAACCGGTCCTGGGCCTTCCCTAGGTCGACTCATTCTCAAATGAGTACCTGGTGTGATCGCCACTGGGGAGACTAAGGCGGTTGGGCTTGGTGCTGGCCACCCACCCCCCTCATGTGCCGTTCCGGTCCTCATTTGTGCTACTCGCTAACAGCACTTGCCCCCAACAGTCTGTTAAGGCTGTACGGGGGACCTTTGTCTTTAGTTTTTTTTTCTGTGTGCTGCAGGTGGCTTGTGTATCGCGAGTCGGGCTTCACGGGCGAGTGCTTTGCGCTGGAGGAGGGAGAGGAGGAGATGACGGATCCGTGGGGGGAGATGCTTGCAGAGGAACAAGGGTTTGTGGGTGGGCCCATGGTGGGGAGGATCGATCAGGGCAAGGCGGAGGAGGATGGCGAGCCCAAGGAGCCGAAGATCGTCATTGGGTCCATCAAGCGCGTCGTCAAAGTAATGACGTGAAACAGTCGTTCGCGTCGTCGCGGAGAATATAAACAACGAAATGGATAAGCGCTCCATTTGTCTTCTTAACGTATATGTCTCTCCACAAACAAAACAACAGTATTCTTTCGCACAACCCTATCGGCCCCACGCCCCTTCTGGGAGTGCATCATTTCAACGGCATTGATTCATATACGAGCAAACTCTAGACCGGTTTCGACATGCAGGCTTGTATGTATGTATGTTGAACTTCTTTCACACCGTACGTAGCCAACCGTGCTAATCCGAGGCTTGCTTGAGTCACTGCTGCCAAAGTAAGGTCAATTTATACAGATAGTTATACTCGGGTGCAGGTCCCAACTATCCACGTTTCTTAGCAGTAACACGATTTGAGAGGTGGATAGGGTTGCTCAGAGGTGAAAGTGCTGAGCAGACAGCGCTGAGATCCTGGGTTTGAATCCAGGCAGCTGCCTGTGATTAAACCGAGTTCTGGAGTGTAACAAGATGATGGTCTCGTCATGGTTAACAATGACTAAACACAAAAAAGCCGTCACATTACATTTGAACCTTGTGGCAGTACCCCGGCTCTCGCACAATGTCCGTGACGCAGTCATTTTTAGTTTGTTGATGGTTGGCGATGCGGCAATTGACTCATCTCGACGAGCTGTACACTACGATGCACCACTACGGTGCGTACGAGCGATCAGGGTTTCAGCGCAATCTCCTCGCTGCGTTTCGACATTGCCGAGTGGCACTGATTTCGGATTGATTGGTACCCCAGTCGCGGAGTTAAGTACACCCCCGGAAAAAAAATAGTGTCCCAGAAATAAAATATTTAATTGTTCTCCAACACACCGGTGTGCCGTACTCCTAACGAGTCGGCATGTTCTGTTTACGTGACAAACCATTACTGATTGGCTGCGTCAGGTGGGTTAACGACATTTATATTTACGTGATCTAACCCCCCCCAAAAAGAACCTGTGTTATTTTAGATAAACAGTCGCGCATAAACAGCAGCCTCAGCGCCTAGTCGACAGCAGTAGTTGCGCGGGTTTTGTTGGAATCGCATAGTGCCGTAGAAGCCCCCGGCATCACCGCAGCCCTATGGGCCCGTGGCAGCACAATCTTAACCAATAACCGCTGGGAACCACTCGCTAGTTGGACACCCCCCCACCCCAACCTTGTAAAGTGTTGCCGTGCCCCATGCTTTGAAGAGAGTGAGAAGTCCCCCTTGTCAAAAGTGACGTGAGCATTGTGCAGTCACACCTTTACCTGTAAGTATCTTTGCACGTTGTACAATGTTCATTGCTGCCATTCAGCAACTGACAATCGAGGCGTTCATTGTCGAGTGGTTTTTCTCTTGAAAAGTTTTTTTCTTTTGAAGAAAGGGCATTCATTGCAAAAGGCAGTGGACTATCCCTCCATAGCTCTTATCTGTCTCAATGCAGAAGGTGTGGTTTCACATTCCATCAGAGTGCCAACACAAATATTGTAATTATTTTTCGGTCGGCATACTCGTGTAGCATTATGATTGTTTGAGAATGCGTGTTGCGTTTTAATCTTGATACTGCAGAGATTTCAGCAAAACCCGTTTCGATAAGGTATGAACCGGGCGTAAATGTAAAAAATTAAATTGAAGCCTGGATATAAGTTTTATTGTTCTCTCCGACTGCTATTGTGAGTCAGAGTGTGTGTGTGTCACGCTCCTGTCAAGCGAGGGTGTGATTTTTGTCAGCTGTGAGCCGCGTGGCTCAGGTTACCACACGGAAACTGGAGAGAGGGGGCGACGGCAGGCATGTGCGTGAAGCAGCAGACATCCGTCCAGTTAAAAGTGCCAGCTCACGTGTACAGCAATCCCTCGCCAACCGCCATGGGCGGCGGGGGGGGGGTAGATTCCTGGCAAAGGACGCAGTAGGCAAATGCGTGGTTGGTAAAGTGCAGGGGCTTATGGGAAATAGGGGGTTTGGAGCCACGGCCGCGGTCGAGCAAACTCCGTGCAAGGGTTTTCTGGTCGACTCGTCATAGCTTAACTAAGTTGCCTGTTTATTCTCTACACACGAATAAACTACAGTACATTACACACACAAAATAAAAATACATAAAAACATATACATCAAATTAACTTTACATACCGTTTACATTGAGGGTAGAAGTCCACGATGATGATGACGATGAGATGATGGGTGAAGGGTTGGTTAGAAGGAGGTGGGCCCATCCTCTTCCTTTGGGTCATCAATGACAGATGAGTGGGCAGGCGAGGAGGCAGGCAAGATATTAACTCCTTTGCCTGGTATACAGGAGGTTGTGGGTTCCACCCTGACCCCTGTATATTTGGAGTTTGCATGTTCTCCCCGTGGTCGTGTGGATTTTTCCTCCGGGGTGCTCCGGGTTTTTCCCTCCACATTTAGAATAAACACGCATTTAGAGTATTTGGCTGCTGTAAATTTCCACATGATAAGCCACTTCGTTGAACTATAATTTGTGATAGCCAGGTTGCTTCTGAATAAAGAGCTGTATAGCTCAGTTGGGCTTTACCTGGCAAAATAAAAATATATATATATATAAAAAAGGTATCTCTGTCTCCATTCCTCCCCCTGCCACAGGACCACTCCATGCCGGAGATCGTGCTCTTCTCGGAGGAGGAGTTCCGGGGGACAGACATCATTGTGTGCGACGACGCGGAGAAGGTGGAAGTTTACGGAATGCAGCCGACCGTCTCCTCCATCATCGTCAACTCTGGCGTGTGAGTTCCGTTGTCCGAAATGCGATGAAGTAGCGACGGCAGACCTCGTGCCTGAGATCAGCAGCCACGTTCAAAAGCCACGATGTCACGCTACAACTACAGCGCAATCCCTACACCATGTGACTCCCCAACATCTCTCCACAGCACAGGGACCCCTCTTGTGGGACTTCAGGTAGACTCACCATGAGTCATAAATTGTGATAATTTTAATTCGAAGAACCACTGTGCATCATATTGACGTAATAATTATTTACAGTTCATTATCAATCTACTGCTGGATTAAGGCCTCCTCATGCTCTGTTGATCCGGGGGAGGTTCTTTGACCTTACTTCACCATGCTGGTCAGTATGGGTTGGCGAGGAGTTGGGGGGGGCAGGTGGAGGGGCTAGGACCGGTTCATATATCACTCGCCACTGATGTTAGCCATGAAGTCAACTCCTTTTGATTTAATGCTTTCGTGACTGCAGGGATTCATATTCTTGGTTCTTTCGGTAAAGTCACATAGAAGGGAAACAAAATAATACAAATATTAGAAGGGAAACAATAAAATCATAAAACTATTATTATTTTATTGTTTCCCTTCTACGTGACTTTACCGAAAGAACCAAGAATATCAACTCCTTTTATCAGTATTAGGTTTCCAGGTTTATAGTGCTGTGCGCTAACCACTCTTCCACAGCTCCCCCCTGCATCCTATGAATATAACTTCTCAACCCAAGCTATTAATGCTTTGATACTTGCATTGGCTTTGTGCTGTTCACATTTTGGTGTTCACTGGTCTAACACTGCTGAGACAAGGCCATAAAGGAGGCTGTCTCTGATGTAGGCCGATCAGTTTAAAGAACAAACCATTTATAAATATATCAGACTTAATGCCTTGCAATTTGTGTCTATTTGATGTTTGAACATCTTAATACCTCCTGTATTATTGATATTTGTAAAAAGGGTTCGATAGATATCTGCGAGGATGCTATAACAGCAGACCTTGGAGGTCGGGTAGTCTGCTGTGCAGGATCGCACAGTTTAATATTTGGAGAATAATCATGCATGCATGCATGCGAGAGAACACCCAAACCAAACTCACAAGCGTTCTTACTGAAGGGTAGAAAAAGAAGCCCAGATAAACTCTCGGCACCAGTAAGGTCAGCGACACACGCTTCAACATGCAAGGGGTAGACAAATACCGCACACATGGATTATTAAGAACCCCACTTGCTTTTCAAATCGTGAATAAGCGCACTTGTTGCTGTGCAAGTGGACGTATCACGTGGTCACCATCTGATTACGGTCCAAAAACCCTACCTCCGAGTCTCTGTACTCCAGATGTGCAATAGAGGAATCGCGCGTAATCTTCCAATGTCTTCATCCCCAGATTGTGCTTTTAAGACGAGTTGTCTTTTACACTGTCTTTGTTCCCAATTGTATCCAGCTTCTGCTAGTGGGGTTATGTCAGGAGACAAACAATCCATACTCTTTGGTTCTTTCGGTAAAGTCACGTAGGTGAAAAAGTAATAAATAAATAGATATTAATAAATCACGACGTTTCGATTGCAACACAAGCAATCATCATCAGGTGTGATAACCACAGCAAGGGAATTTTTACTGAAGTGGGAGAGAGACCAGGGTTAGGGCAGTTAAAGAAGTCAGAGAGGGGGAGGGTAGGGGGGCGTGTAAACTGCCGGTACACCGGCGTCTTTGGTGTACCTGCAGTTTACGCACCCCTCACACCATTCACCCCCCCCCCCTACTCTCCCCCTCTCTGACTTATTTAACTGCCCTAACCCTGGCCTCTCTGCCCTAAAAAAAAAACCGCCACTTCTTTCAAATTTTCTTGCTGTGGTTATCACACCTGATGATGATTGCTTGTGTCGCAATCGAAACGCCGCTATTTATTTATTTATTTATATATTTTCCCCCCCGCCTACGTGACTTTACCGAAAGAACCAAAGAGTATGGATCCTTGCAGTCACGAAAACTTCAAATCTAGAACAAACAATCCACTTGGAACTGGTGCAGAACAGTGCAACAATTCGTGTTAGAGAACAGTCCACATAAGCAAATACCACAGAGGAACATTTGAAATCCCTTTTCAGTGACCTCTGGTCCACACACTTTCCTACTCGCGCTGCAACTGAGAGTAATGTTCAGCGAGTGACAGTCAAATCACGTTTTTTTTTGCTCAGAGCTTGAATTTAGCCCAATTAAGAGTTCCCATTTCGATGACGTACGCCTACATCATTCGAATGGAATCGGAGGAAGAAATACGTACCGAGGCTCCCACAAGGCCATGCGGGAGCGGGTGTGGGACAGTTTGGTGCCAGCTATCGTAGAGGGCCATCGTGTCGCTACGGTTCTCTGCGGCGAGTACAATGGCTTTAAAAACGACGGCGCTACGCATCTCTAAACAAAATTAATGCTAACCGTTTGCTCGTTCCGAGATTCAGCGGTGAACGGAACGCCCACTCTGCAACTTGCAGACGTCTCGGAACGGGAATGGGTTAAGTGAAGAACCATGCTTTGTTTGTGCAGTCATTGGCAACCGGGCTGAGACCATCAACTCTGCACACTTGAGAACCTGGTTTTGTCACAGGCAGCTGCCTGGATTCGAAAACCCAAGGGCCTCAGCAGTGCCAGCTCAGCTCTCTGCCCTCGGAACTGCCGCCAGCCATCTCTGACAGCCACATATGATAACTCCCGCAAAAAACGTTCGTGCTGACGATAACACTTTGTTATTCCTGGCTGTTTCTCCCATCTCAGGTGGCTGCTGTACCTGGGATTCCACTACATGGAGCTCATCAGCATCCTTGAGCCTGGGGAATACCCCACGATGGATTGTTGGGATGGGATGCAGCCTCGCATAGGATCCCTGCGGCCCCTCAAAATGGTACGGCCTCTCGTTAGTGGTGCGGTCCAAAGCCCTCCGCCGAACATCGTGGCCGGAGGAGTTTTTCTTGGCCAGACCCGGGACATCCGATCATTTAAGCAGTTGAATACTGTACTTATTGTCAGTTCTTCTAAAAAAATAAACACGATGTATATATTGCTGCTGCGTTGGCAGAGGTGCACAAGCATGAATAATAACAACAAAAACTTACTTAACACATCCGTCAACAACACCGCCTTAAAAGATACAAATATATAAACTCCTTAAAAAAAGTTTTTTTTTTTAAACAACGGTTTTATTCACACACAGGCGCGCCTGAGAGATGTGGCGCCTGCTTCTTGGGCGAGGCGATTTGAGAGTTTAGGGACCGCGGCGTTTTTGACCTGCACAAATCTCTATAAATAATAAGGCGTCCATACAAAATGTAAATTGCTTTAAAGTAGCGAACTAATTGATTAATTGATGCCGATTTTGATACAGGCATGCATTGTCACCGGATCTGAGTACGTGTGCCAAATTTGGAATTGATTGGGCAACAAGAAGTAGACTAACTTTTGATTACAAGATTTGACCAGTACACAGGAGTCAAGTTGAGTAAAACCGTTGAATAATAGATGACATATCCTATGAGGAAAATATTACCTGTCATGTTTTTTTTTCCTTTAAGGCATTGTTATTGACGAATGCATTCAATTTGTTTGTTATCGGTTGATCATTCGAGTGATCAGGTCACATTGAGAGTATTTGGAATTATGTTTTAAGGTAGTAAAGCAACACAGCACTCCTGTTCATGAGATGGAGAGTCATAATCGTGTTCAGGTCAACTCAGTCCCATCGTTATCAAACATCTAGGGCTGGCAAAGCGAGTACCACCGGGTGATACTTCGCCATTTAGTCATAAGTCAGTGGTGGTTGTTTCTATGCAAAAATGGGTCCTCACCATAGGAATGTGGAATTTCCATGACTGCCGTCGATGAAATCCTTTATCTAAATCAATGCAGATTAAGCGTAATTTGGATATTAGCCTGATATAGACCCAACATTCGTATTAGAATAAATTTAAAGAAATCAAGTTGCTGAACTCTCTTTCCGAATGCAGTAATCATCAAACTGACCTTTGATACCAACATTTTACTTAAGGAAATGACAAAAACATAAAAAAAACACTTTAGGTCTGAGCTCTTCCGAAATGACTGTAGCACCCAATACTTCTTGTGTAGAACGAGTACATGTCGTGAATGACGCTTAACATTAATTGTTTTGTTTGATTTTATTACAGGGAGAAATCAAAGTGGAGAGGCCGAATGAAGCGAAGGTAGAGAGTCGATGTTACTATTCTTCAACACCCTGTGGCATGATGGCTTCATTGAGCATTGAAACACATTCAATGTCTTCTTCTTTTTCTTCTTCTTACCGAAGCCCTTGGCACAGTCTAGCCCTGTCATATATAACTGTGAGCGAGGGTCTTACCTGTCTAACGGATGGTTGCAGCTAAACGTTACATTTTCAAGATTTTGGATTAACCGCCATGGGAAATAACATAATATTGTACACGTATGTATTTTAGAAATTATTTCGCACTGTACGTAGCCAACCGTGCAAGTCGGAAGTGCGCGCATTTCACACCTCAGGTGCTCCTTACCCATCAGTGGTCTGTGGCTCATTGCCCACATAGACAACGTTTCAGGCAATAGCCTATAAACTATTTTTGTAAAAACTAACTTGTTTTATTTAGCGATATAGCTCTTTTTCAGAAGCGACCTGGTCACTAATAATAGTTTAACGAAGTGGCTTATCACGTGGACCTTTAAAGCAGCCAAATGCTCTAAACGCGCGTTGCTAAATGTGGAGGGAAAAACCAGAGGACCCGGAGAAAAATCGACGCGACCACGGGGAGAACATGCAAACTCCAAATATGCAGGCGTCGTAATTGGATCGAACCCACGATCTCCTGTAAACCAGGCGCGGTAGTTAACATCTCGCCACTGTGAAGAAGAGCCAATGGCCGAAACGTCGTCAAATACATAACTCTACATACAATACACTTCCTTGTTGGGCAGCCCTGTTGACGAATGTGTTGAGTTTCTTGGTTTGTTCATTTGAGAAAAGGTGCACTTTGACCTTCGCCTGTTGACCCCCGCAGGTGATTTTGTACGAGGAGCCGAATTTTGAAGGGCAGCAGAAGGAGGCGTTTTTGGAGATTCCCACGCTGGGCGGAGTTTTCGGGGAAGACTCTCCCGGGAGAGTCGCTTCCATCCGCGTCAGGGCCGGAGTGTGAGCGTCCACGTGTGCACCGCGCTACCTTGACGCACCGCGTATTGCCCTGCAGCAGATTGGTCCCAGTTGCATCTATCCCAGTCTCGTCATCATCATCAGAAGTCATTCACAGCTGCACGAAGGCCTCTCAATGCCATCACCATCCCGCATGGCCCCACGAATGCCACAATCTCTGTCATTCCTACAAATTTTCTGATCTCATCACTCCGTGCATGCACGTGTGTTGAACTTCTTTCGCACCGTACGTAGCCAACCGTGATAATCGGAGGTGCGAACTCCATCTCCATAGTGAACATGCATTCTGTTGTGGAGGCCTGTCAATTATTTATGTAGTGGGCACACCACCCTTCGCCCGCTGTACTGTGCAGTGACATGGTTGCCGCTTGTTGCAGAGGTTCGCGGTTTGAGCCCATTAGCCGCCCTGGTTAATACTGTGGGGTGTATTAACCAACAGTACTCGCTGTCCACTTCACAGTGGACATCGGAGATCTCGTGACATTATTTGAAAACAAGTCTGCCATCTGTGCTGGCATCGGGGTCTAAATTTTCCAGATTTGGAAACACGTTAATTGGGCTTAAGCCACATAGGAATATTGCCCCCCGCTTGAAATCACTGCAGACTATACTCGTCTGCGAAAACGTGGTGCCTTGGGAATAGCCTTGCACCATAAGAATGGTGCGAATACCAGTTACACTAAACTATTATTAATGTTACACTGTCAGTTGTCAGCAGCGCTTCCTCGAATAGACATAGGCAGGCTAACAATGAGTGCCTCTGTCGTTGTAGGTGGGTTGGTTACGAAGGTCCTAATTTTTCCGGTCGGCAGTATATCCTGGAGGAAGGTGAATACCACAGCTGGCAAGAGTGGGGAGGCTGCAATGAGACACTTTCCTCCATAAGACCCATATTTGCTGTAAGTACATCACACGTTATTTTGCTTATGGACAAATTGTGGCCACCGGGGCTTGCCCAGGTGTTGTCGGCATGGGGCTGTGAGGTGGCCAGGGGATGGCAGTGCTGAGGGTCACCGGTTGCACCCCATTCCTCCCACAAGCCAATGCTTCGTTGACGGTATGCAGGGCCAAAATGGAAAAGACTCGTGAGACACGAGACACCTGCCTGGTTTTTAAAAAAAATACCATTATTATTTTATATTCTTTGGTTCTTTCGGTAAAGTCACGTAGATAGAAATTAATAAAAAGGTAAAAAACCACGACGTTTCGATCGCAACACAGGCGATCGTCCTCAGGTGAACAAATACAGCTGGTGGACCGTTGAGAAAAATATCGTGAGAGAGCTGTTTGAGCCAATTGCAGAGCCACTGCAACCAAAAGTTATATATGCTTGGAGTAGGCGGGGCTAGAGATGGAATTTGCAAGTTAATTCAAGATCACAGAGCTAGGAATACCTCGGCTAATTATGTCTGTATTCACCACAATACTTGTGATCAGCATGAAAACAAAAATAAGGCGATCGGTATTACCTTGGTGTCACGGCATCTCTTCAGAGAAGTGAGAGACTCAATCAGGTGAGCCCTGCTGTCTCGAAATCTGTTAAAAGATCTAATGGTTGGCCAAAATCAGTTGCGAAAATCAAAATCAGTCCTAGGCCTCCCGTAGGTCTACTCGGCCTAAAAATAAGTACCTCGTGCTCTGTGTAACAACAGCATTGGGGAGACAAAGGTGGCCGGGCATGTTTGCAGCCACACCACCCCTTCGTATGCCGTCTTGGACCTTCATAGGTGCTCGCTAACCACATTAGCCCCAACAGTCTGTTCTTCTTGCAACATACGTGTGTGTATTTATATATCGATGTCATTAAGCCGTTTAGTAGCCTCTTTGGAGGTCTGGTGGCTCGTCTGTTGAGGCTACAAGGCTATAGGGGGGGGATCCTTGTTGTTGTATGTTGTGTGTACGTATGTATGTACGAAGCCAACCGTGCTCATCGGAAGCTGCTGTCGATGTTGTGCGCTGCAGGACTTTGCGGAGCCGCGGGTGGTGCTCCTGGAGCTGCCCGGCTCACCCGAGGGCCGAGAGTTGAGCGTGGAGGGAGACTCGTTGACGGACGTAGAAGCGGTCGGCTACGCGCCCACCACCACCTCCATCTCCGTCGAGCGCGGCGTGTGAGTCACGTCCACCACCCCTCACCCCCTGCACGCGTTCGCTCTAGGAATGGCTTCACATCGTGCCGTGGTGAATGGGTGGTCGGCATGCTGGACTTGCAATCCAGTTGGTCCACCGGTTTGATCTCCTGGTTCGCGACGCTGCCGAGATGTTAACTCCCTCACGTGGTATGCAAGAGGTTGTAGATTCGATCCAAAAACCTGGCGCCTGTATATTTGGAGTTTGCGTGTCTCTCTCCCCATGGTCGCGTGGATTTTTTTTCCAGGTCCTCCGGTTTTTCCCTCCACATTCCTAAATATGCGTTTAGTGTATTTGGCTGCTATAAATTACCACGTGATAAGCCACTTCGTTGAACTATCAATTTGTGGCCAGGTCGCTTCTGAAAAAGCTCCATTGCGCAGTGGGCCTTACCTGGTAAAATAAAAAAGTTTAGTTTTGTGTAGATATAAAACAAAAAAGTATTTTTTGTTATTCCTGATAGTCTCTTGTTCACCCAGCAGTGTGAATGGCTACATCACAGTTAGTGGATTGACAGGTCACGTTTGGTGGGGTAAAGTGTGGGTAACTTCCAGGATGTGGAATATTTGGCCGAGCTACCCCCTAGCACGGTTGTTCTTCATTGCAAGGCCCACTCGCCACTGGTGGCCCCCTAGTGGCCATTAGTGCTGCCCCTGACACCACATCATCATCATGATCGTGCAGCTGTCAAACTCCCAATGGTTTCAAATGTGTGGCGGTCCTCACACTGATGATGTCTTATTGGAAAAAGTGGCCTCCCTCTGAAATTTTGCGAAGAACACTTCCCTAAGAGGCGATCTCTTGAACTTGGGTCAAAGGTGCGCAAGTGGATTGTCATGGTAACCGAGCACCTGTTTGGCTTTTTGCCTTGCTGGTACAGGTCTATCTGTATTACTTGAGAAGAGTCAAGTGAGCTACAGCGATGCACGTTTTACCAACAGAGTTTATGGTTTGTCATCCCTTACTCATATATATATATTTGCACCTCCGATGAGCATGGTTGGCTCCGTACTGGTGCGAAAGAAGTTCGGCTTGCATACATACGTACAGAAAGAACGCGTCAAATATTACACTGCAATTTCTAATTAAAACGTCCGCCTTTCTGTGTATGTGTTACTGGCTGCTCTGTGTGTGTGCGTTGCGCGCACAGGTGGGTCGCGTTTGAGCTCGAGGATTTCATGGGCCAGATGTTCGTCCTGGAGAAAGGATATTACGCAACACCGGCGGACTGGGGTGGCCAAGGTCCCACTCTGTCCTCCATTAGGCCTGTCCGACTGGTGAGACTCGCCCCTCGCACAATCCCCTGGCTCTCTTACCGCACACGCGTACGTATCCTTTTGCTGTGACAGCTGAAATTGAGATGGTGGCAAGTGGGCCATCGTGCGAGTGGGACGCTTTCCTTGTTGGTTTTAATTCTGCGCTTTTTTATTTTTGTGTTCTAGGAGCGAAGTGTGGAAATGAGTTCTAAAGCCAAGGTAAGATTATATAATGTTGAGGTTGTTGTTGAATCTTCTCAAATAAAGAAACCATCCCCAAATTCAGTTTCGGTTCTTTTTTCTCCGACTTCCAAATGGCATGCGGTAAGGGCGTGACCAAGTCTTGATATTGCACAAAATCCCCGAGACGTCAATGGCTACACTCAACACCAATGTCACTATCTTTGCATTTTTTAAATAAACATCTGCTGAGCTTCCATTTGAACAAAGATGTAGCCCAATCAACAAGCAGCTCACCCGGGCTGTGTGGCCTAGACTTTCTGACAAGTTTTTAAGCCGTTCTGGCATTTTTCTGCCGACTCACGTGCGGTCTTTGCCTCACTGGTCGTCCACCGCCACTCATCCCGCCGTTAGGCCTCCTCCTCCTCTCCGCGATTTCTTCATATTGTGGTTCAACGTTTGGAACGATCTCTTTCTACATCTATTTATTTTTTCGGTCTCCACCCTGTTGCCTTGCAGTTTTACTCTCCGTTAAATGAGAAAGAAAAACAATTTGTGGTGTGACTGCCGTTAAGTTTTAATGCATCACTTCAGCGCCAGGATGTGTTACGCGTGATTATAAAAATAACTGAAAAGTATTTGTTATCGAGGAAGACTCTGAATTGTGCCGGTAAGTGAAGCATGCACAGACTAGGCTCCTGTCTACAAGACGAGGGCGTTTTTTTTTTTTCAGCCACGTTCTCTCTTGACCGAGTCACACATTCTCTGACACGTGTTCACACTTTTGCATATAATCGGTGAATCCTGTGACAAGCCGCTGCTTCTTTCATCGGCTCCCTTGATGGGGAGGCAAGGATGGTTGTGCGTGGGAACGTTACGTGTATTCCCTCGGACACATTTTACAACGCCGCTCCCCGTTCCTTTGTGTGTGTTCAGATGGAGGTGTACTCGCAGAGAGATTTCTCAGGGATGCATCGCCTCGCGGATGCCGATTTTAAGACCCTGCCCGAAGGCTGGTCCACGGTTGGCTCCGCGCGAGTGTTGAAGGGCTGGTAAGTGCGTGCCTGTGCCCTTTACTCATTGTGACGTCAGGCATACGGTGAAAAGTTCTCCCAAGGTGGGGCACCACGGTGGTGTGAGGGGCGCCAAGGTTGTTGGGATGCGATCTTCCTCACCGGGTATGCAGGAGGTCGGCCGTTCGATCCCAACCCTTGACGCCTGTATATTTGGAGTTTGCATCTTCTCTTTGTGGTTGCGTGGATATTTTTTGTCCCTCCACATTACATGCGTTTAGATTATTTCGATGAATTTGCTGCTGTAAATTTCCACACGATAAGCCACTTTATTGAGCTATCATTTGTGGCCAGGTCGCTTCTGAAAAATAAGCTCAAGTAGCTCAGTGGGCTTTTCGCTGTGTTTTGTGCTCTGTGCAGCTGGGTCCTATACAGCAATGATGACTTCTCTGGGAGGGAATTCATTCTGGAGGAGGGCTGCTACTCATGCCCAGAAGCATTTTTCTCGCTCGACGCTCAGATCAAGTCTCTTCGGCCAATTCCTATCGTAAGTATGTATGTATGTTGAACTTCTTTCGCACCGAGCTTAGCAAACCGTCCTAATCAGAGGTGCAATTAGCATGGTTGGCTTAAGTAGCTACCGATTCCACACCACGGCATGTCATTTGCTTATTACAGCCCTACAACCAGTTCCGGATTCACTGGCATAGCCACGTGACGTGTAACCACAGCGAGAGGTATGCTTGGTGAGAGACGCAGGTGAAATGAAGCCCTGATTCTATTAATTAATCAAATAATGTTTGCTGTATTACTAGGTAGGTGTTTGCGGTTGTGCTGTGTAGCTCTCCGCTGTACGTTCCGGTCATTCAGTGTATTGTTCGAAAGGATGTCCCTCCACACGCTGGGAGCTTTAGTTTGTGTAAGATATCGACACTGTTTGCTTCACCAGTATGCATCGACCCTTGCGCAGAAGCATGAGCTGAGCGCTCATCTACGCTGCATTGCGCTTTTCGGTTCGAGTTTATTTGATTCCTTGAATGGATGGTCCCGTTGTGGCAGCTTCCTGGATATTTTACAACGGAGATCCGTAGTATGCGTGTATGTGCGTGTGTTGAACTTCTTTCGCGCCCTACGTAGCCAACCGTGCTAATCGGAGGTGCGTAAACGCAGACGCAGCCGCAGCAGCAGCAGCAATGAACGCATAATACAAAAGCATCGACGTTGTGGAAACCAACAAGCAACAGAGTCCTTGAGGAATTTTGCACAACCAGCAAACGTGGTCGTTAAACGAAAAAAAACACAAATATTATTACGAGAGCGAGAGGTGTCTGGCAAAAGAAGCTAGGGTACAGACGCAAGCGAGCACCTGCGTCTCACTGCGCAATGCGGCCCGCTCGCGCAGGTCTTCTCGGAGCCGTCCATCAGCCTCTTCTCGCACGAGGACCTCCGTGGCCGGGAGATGGTGCTGGAGGAGGCGACCCCGAGCCTGGACACCCTCGGCGGTGGAGGCTGCGTGCGCTCGCTCCACGTCCACGGCGGGCTGTAAGCGGCGATCCACTCCCCGTAGTACGCATGCAGCTGACTCCCCGTCATCCGTGGGGATCTTGGAATCTCTCCGGGATGAGTCCTATTCATTATCATGATCAGATATTTGTCACTGGCTTTCCACTTTGCTGCCGTTTTCTATCCACTTCTGTATAGACAGTGGCCAAAGGAATGCCTCCAACAATGGAAGGCCTCCTTCAAATCTTCGCCATCCAATGCAGTCATGCGGTACCACAATCTATCATACTCCTGCATTTGAACTGATCTCACTGCTCCACCATCTCTGCAGTGGCCATCCTCTCGGGCATACTAAGCTTTGTCCATAATCCCTTTCAACAATGTACCTTGTCCACGCCATCTTCTCGTAACGGTGAATGTGAATGTCTCCGATTGGCGTTTCTTTCACTGATCCGAGTGCTCTAATTTCCGAGCCCGCGTGCATAGCCAGTTTCTTCCGGGTTGCGGATAAACCGTGCTTTTCCTAAGTAAGGAAGAACATATTCTTAGTTTTTTCGGTAAAGTCACGTTGAAGAGAAACAACAAAATAACAAATTATATATAAAACAATAAAAAATTCTCACGACGTTTCGACCATAACTCAAACGGTCATCATCAGGTGTGTTGGTTTGCATAAATTTATTTTTAAAAACGGCACATTTATTTATTTATAAAAAAAAACCGTTGGCGTCACGCGCAGCGATTGGCAGTTTGCCCAGGACTAGTCCATCTATTTTTTTTTTAAAGAGGAGGGGGGAGACGAAATTTTTTATAATGTATGCTGTCTGAAAGCCACTGTAAGCGTGAACAATCAATCAAGAACTGAAATGATTTATCAAATCTTTCCAATGATTGCTAAGATAGAATCCATCTTCTCGGTTGAAATTGTCTCTGTGCTTGTATATGTGGATAGCCTCATGAACGAATCTCTCATGGAAGCCAGATGGCTTACAAAGAACCTCCATCTTGGAAAAGTCAATGGCATGTGAGCCTACTGAATTAGAACAATGATCTGCTACGGCCGAGGTGTTGGTCCTACCGTGTTTAAGGTCTGCTTTATGTTCACGAATGCGGTCCGAGACATGGCGTTTGGTTTCTCCAATGTAACTACTACCACAGAGGCAACTTAGTTTGTAGACACCAGGGTATTGTATGTCCGGAATCACATCTTTTACAGATGGAACCAGATCACGGATTTTATGTAATGTGTTGAAACGGACCTGGATCTTGTGTTTATTCAAGATTTTGGAGATCTTTTTTGTGATCCCAGCAATGTAGGGTAAAGTGATGGTTTTGAAAGGCTCCTCAAGAGGGTTCTTCTTCATGGTTTGAGTGATAGCTTTGCGGATTGTATAGTCGGAGTAACCATTAGCCCTAAGAGCTTGGTGTACGTGCTTGAGTTCACTGTTTATGTGTTCCTGGTCGGATATGCATTGGGCTCTATGATACAGAGTCTTGATGAGAGAATTCTTCTGTGATGGATGGTGGTGGGAATCCGGTTTCCACCACCATCACAGAAGAATTCTCTCATCAAGACTCTGTATCATAGAGCCCAATGCATATCCGACCAGGAACACATAAACAGTGAACTCAAGCACGTACACCAAGCTCTTAGGGCTAACGGTTACTCAGACTATACAATCCGCAAAGCTATCACTCAAACCATGAAGAAGAACCCTCTTGAGGAGCCTTTCAAAACCATCACTTTACCCTACATTGCTGGGATCACAAAAAAGATCTCCAAAATCTTGAATAAACACAAGATCCAGGTCCGTTTCAACACATTACATAAAATCCGTGATCTGGTTCCGTCTGTAAAAGATGTGATTCCGGACATACAATACCCTGGTGTCTACAAACTAAGTTGCCTCTGTGGTAGTAGTTACATTGGAGAAACCAAACGCCATGTCTCGGACCGCATTCATGAACATAAAGCAGACCTTAAACACGGTAGGACCAACACCTCGGCCGTAGCAGATCATTGTTCTAATTCAGTAGGCTCACATGCCATTGACTTTTCCAAGACGGAGGTTCTTTGTAAGCCATCTGGCTTCCATGAGAGATTCGTTCATGAGGCTATCCACATATACAAGCACAGAGACAATTTCAACCGAGAAGATGGATTCTATCTTAGCAATCATTGGAAAGATTTGATAAATCATTTCAGTTCTTGATTGATTGTTCACGCTTACAGTGGCTTTCAGACAGCATACATTATAAAAAATTTCGTCTCCCTCCTCTTTTCAAAAAAATAGATGGACTAGTCCTGGGCAAACTGCCAATTGCTGCGCGTGACGCCAACGTTTTTTTTATAAATAAATAAATGTGCCGTTTTTAAAAATAAATTTATGCAAACCAACACACCTGATGATGACCGTTTGAGTTATGGTCGAAACGTCGTGAGAATTTTTTATTGTTTTATATATAATTTGTTATTTTGTTGTTTCTCTTCAACGTGACTTTACCGAAAAAACTAAGAATATGAATTACTGCAGTCACGAAAGCTTTAAATCAAAATTTAAGGAAGAACATGTTAATATATGTGGCATTCCCTGCTTATTCACACCTTTTGCGCCCTTTTCACTTGAGACCCAGTGGCGGATTACTTTAAGAAACAATATCACCCATTATAAATACGTGTCACACAGTCATTCCCCCCCCCCCCCAGTGGCATGCAGGCGAAGTCAACCTTCCCCTATAGGTCCCATACCCAAAAGCACGATACCTCTGTTCGTTGCACGTTTGGTTCTCAGGTATGCCGCTCGAAGGACTGTCAGGTTAGTTGGTGAGTTGATCCTCTTCATCTCCTATTGGACGTGAGGCCCTTCACTACTTCTTCCTGTCTTTGGCAACGTATTGAGCCTTGCCCCAAGAGAGGTTGACCGCTGCTGCCGGCTCGTCCTTCACGGTCTTGCGCCAGGTGGTCTTCGGTCTCCCAGGTTTCCTTCTGCCCGGTGGTGTCCATCGTAGAGGGCCAATTATTGGTATAAGATCCTGGTCCATCATTCCGAGTACGTGTCCGAGCCGTCTTGAGTCGCCGTTTCTTGACGTCTCGTCTCTGGTATTAGTACAACCGGTCTTCTGGTTCCGTTCGGTGTTGTGTATTTTGTTTGGTCAGAAGATTGTACGGTTGGGTTCTTGCAAAATATATTTTTTCAAAAAAGGAAAAGACATCAACGCTGACACTTTTTCTGCTTCTTCACCCCAATTCTAAGTAGGTGAACAACATTTGTATAGCATAATTTACGTATTTATCTGTGTTTGTTTTACGGATAAAGGACAGTTTACTACCAATAGCCCATGTATCTAGCCAGTGCGATATTGCCGTGCATCGCAACCAAGGTGGCGATTTTCCACAAGATCTACTGTGGAGTCACACCCCTGCTTTCCCTTCCCACGTCATCTTGCCCCCCTTCACACGCTCTCCGATCCAGAGACCGAGGCCATATGTAGAAGCCCCCCCACCCAGGTCCACCTCGAATGGGAGGTTGCTCCTTTTTCACTGCCGCTGTAATAGGGAAAGTCTCCAGCCCTTTGACTGCACTGCCGACTCCCTGCCCACTTTTCTATGCTCAAGACCATGGACGGAGTTTGTGGGGGGGAGGGTATGGGGGGGGGCGCAACAGCTTTGTCAATTTATTTTCTGCAGTTCACAATTCAGATTACAAATAAACGAATTAATTATATGCACCCGCGATTCCTAATGTGAGGGACAAAGCGAACCCCTGCCTCCCCAAATATAGAAGTCTACCTGTGACAATCCTCAAGACCTTCACTTTTCCCTCTGTGTATGACTGACTCCCTTCTACAAAGTATCTTCAGCTTCACTTTACCATACGCTAATTTCTCCTTGTCCGCCCTACAGCCTCTTACCCCCTCAACCCTCCCCTAAATAATACGATTCCTATTCTTATTTTTGAAATCCCCATGGGCCTTTTAATGCGCATGTATACCTACCTCGTTCAATATTTTCCAAATCTAAATTGTATTTTCATACACGTTGTGTTAATAGGGAGCTCATGACTGAGGAACGATTGTGCAGGCATGCATAACCATCGCACCCAACACAGCTGTGAGCTTCCGTACTGTAGCAAACTGGCTGAGCCAGTCCCAGAAGTAGCATACATATGCCAAGTCTCATTTGAATTGAGGCAATTTGATGGTTCAAATCAATTGCTGTTCGTCTGCAATCGTTTCAATGTTTGCCTCTTTTCATCAGAAGCGCTTTGCACAACAAACATGAACAATTAACTTTTGCTGTTACAATTTGAAGGGCGCCGTCTGTAATCTCAGCACCGCCTCTTCACCACTACGGTAGTTGTCAACCCCAAGGGACAATCGTGACAGTTGTGGTCGAACAGTGACGCCCCAATTTAACGTCTCGGCACCAACCCAACCCTTGAGGGCCCCCTTGGCTTAAACCTGCCACGAACACGATGGTCCACCCTCAAGCAACTGACCCGTATAGCACCCATGGCAGCTTCAAGTGGACATTCAGAGGAGGAAGCGGGTGTCACGGGGAGCAGACCGAAGGGCACTGCACGCGCGAAAACATTGTGAAGCTCGCCAGCTCGGTGGGGGCATTGAAGACGTCCTTCAGATTCCTCCGAGGAGCCGCGCCTTGGCTATCAGACGCGGGCGCACGGAGTTACGTGTGATTGGCTGTGCGAAGCCATGCTCTAGAAGAATGCTCGACTCACGATATCACCCTGTGTTTTTTTTTGTTTTACTTGTGCAGTTGGGTGGCGTTTGAGTTCCCTAACTTCCAAGGGCGTCAGCTGCTGCTGGAGCCGTCGGAAACCCCCGACTGGAAGCAGCGGAGCTCCTGGGGCCGACTCGGTTCCATCCGGCCCCTGAAACAGGTGGGGACCGGTGTTGATGGAGTCAACGCTTTTGAGTTCTAGTCGTAGTCCCGGTCTAGTTGATGGCAACCTTGCGGAGTTTTAATCAAGTCTCAGTCTGTGGATTTCATTGAGTAATTCTCGTAGGCCCGTCGACTAGAGCAGTCTAAGCTTTTTGTCAAACGCTCTCAGTTATTAAATGCTGGCTCCACACGGCCCCCCATTTGAGGGTTTATTGTTCCGAGTTTGACACTTGTTCGTAATTTGTACCTCCCTCTGTCATGTCTGTGTTCTGGGTTCTTGAATAAAAAGAATAACTATTATTAGTAAAAACATACAAAAAAAGTACGTTGGTATGAGGGGTATGCAATTTCCCCTAACCCAGTTCTTCGCCAATGTTATCAAATCAGCCAATCAGTGAACTCAGTAAACAAAAATGATAAACACATCTGAAGCTAATTACCATTTTTGGTCTGTGTCAGTGCACTGGGGTCCCTAATAACGTTACTAAATAATCATTGTCTGCTTCTCAATTCAGAAGTTGTTAATTTAATCTCTTCATAGTCTCTTGTGCTTTGGTCTTTTGGAGGGTCATTTCCTGCTGGGTGATTTTGTCCACTCTCATAGTTCACTGTTGACTAAAATGAAAGGCACTTCACTGACAATCGTATTAACATCACTAATTTCCTGGAAAAATGTATCACCGAGTGGGACCTACTGAGGATTATGCTTCTCATCGCCGACATGGTTGGGCGATCGCGGGTTTTAACGCTGGCTGCAGATGTTTGCGGTTCGAGCTCAGCGGCTGCCCTGGTTAGTACTGCAGGTGTATGGGCGTCACGTGACAGTGACGAGATGTTAACTCCCTCGCCTGGTATACAGGAGGTCGTGGGTTCGATCCCGACCCTGACGCCTGCTGCTGTATATTTGGAGTTTGCATGTTCTCGCCGTGGTCGCGTGGATTTTTCTCCGGGTCCTCCGGTATTTTCCTCCATATTTAGAGACATGTGTTTAAAGTATCTGGCTGCTATACATTTCCACGTGATAAGCCACTTAGTTGAGCTGTCATTTGTGGTCAGGTGGCTTCTGAAAAAGAGCTATATAGCTCAGTGGGCCTTGGCTGGAGAAAACCATAATTTGCGTACCGACTGTGTCACAGTGCACGTTTAAGATTCCGTGACATGACTCAAATACGAGTAGGCCACTGTGTGCTGGCAACACGATCAAAATTTACCAAATAAAAAAAAAAATTATCCCATAAGTTACCCATGCGGCAACATCGCCCCCCTATTGACAGACTATACTCGTCTGTGAAACACAGCGCCTTCGCGGTAGCCTTGTGCTATTTATGAACAAAAATGTCATGAATACGAAACGTCGCTGGGTGCGAAGGCAGTTGCCGAGGATAACTGGCGGAGCACATCCAGCGACGAGGTTGCCAACAAAGTGGCTTGAGGAGATGTCGCGCTGGTGGAGAGGGCCAGCGGTAATGTGTGTGCGTGCACCCCACCCCCTCCTCTCCCCCCCCCCCCCCTGCCCAAGCACAGTCGGGTGTGTGCGTGCGTGTTAGGAACCAGGGCCAGGACGGCGTACTGACCGTGAAGGGGGACCTGGCGGACCCGCGCGGCGTGTCCGTTTGCCTTCTCCCTGATTGCGGCAAATCCACGCAGCTTTGGCTCTTCCAGGATGGATTCCTGCGTAGCTTGGTTCGTACGAAATGTGTGCGTGCGTGCGTGCGTGCATGTGTTCGTGTGTATGTGTGTGTTGTGGCGGACGTGAGTGCAGCGGTTAGGGTGTTGTGCTATGGACCTGGTGACCTGGGTTCGATTCCCGCTCACGGCCAACACCAGTGAAAATTATCCGAACTGGTTCTGGGCATCCCCTAGGTCGACTTAGCATCAAATTAGTACCTTGGTACCATGTGTAAACATCGCCACTAGGCAGACAAAGGTGACCGGGCGTGGTGTTGGCCACTCACCCCCTCGTGTGCCATGCTGGCCTTCGTAGGTGCTCGCTCACAGCACTTATCCCAAAAGTTTGTTCAGGCTTTACGGGGGATCTTTGTCTTTGTGTAATGTGGGGAGCGGTATTTGCGGTGATCAATGCACCTCGCTACAAACCCGTCAACCCGAGTTCGATTTTCACCCACGGTCAACATCAGTGTTATTTACCAGTCCTGGGACTCAACATAAAATGAGTACCTGCTGTGGTGGGTGTAAAACATCGGGACTTAGGATACACAGAAGGCTTGATAAGTTGCAGGTCACACCCCCTTGCGCACCGTCCTGGTTTTCATAGGTCCTCACAAACAGGACTTGCCCCAACAGTTGTCTTTGCCTATGCGAGGGGGATCTCTGCTTTGAGCAGTGCTACAGTGGGTCCACACACTGCACTTCTAATCCTATTTCAGACTACGCACAAAATCAGTGGCAAGTGGTGTCAGAACATGTACTGGGCCTTCCAATACATGGTATGGAGCGGTAGTGCAGTGGTTAGTGCTCTGTACCACGAACCTGGCCACCCTAGTTTGATTCCCGCTCACAGCCAACACCAGTGACAATTATCTGAACCATTGCAGGGCCTCACCTCACCTAGTTTCACCTCCGCCTCAAATGGGTATCTGGCGTGGTGTGGTGGCCGAGTGTGGTGTTGGCCACACCCCACCTCCTCGTGTGCCGTGCCAGCCTTCATAGCTGCTCACTAACATCACTTGCCCCAGCAGTCTGTTAAGGCTATACGGGGGACCTTTGAGTGCGTTCCATAGGGCAACCTGGCCTTAAAAGAGTACCTTGTGCAGAGTATAAACGTCAGCACTTGGGAGATGATGGTGGCTGGATTGGTTCTGGCAACAAGACCCATTTTTATGCCAGCAATGTGTAAACAAAACTAGCCTCGAAGAGATGTTAATAGATGTAGCTATCGGCACTTGCTTGCACGACCTGTAATACGTTGGTGTTACTTTGTTGACAGTGGGTGCACAAAGACGTATAATAAATAAATAAAAACCTCAACACATTCCGAAAAATAACACAGATCTCTTAAAGAACAAGTATATATTGGCAAGACATGGAGAGGCCAGAGATGTAGAGTCAAACGCTTAAGGACGATTAGAGGAGTGGTTATTAACCTTAACTGCAGCCTGCACCCCTTTGATTCTCAATCGTAAAAAAATTTACAATGTTAATAAATACATCGGTTTGATGAAACAAAGCAGTTGTACTTACGTGCCTGCGCTTAATTTGTGTTTCGACGATTTTCCTTTCTAAAAAAATCTGGCCACATTTTGTACCCCCTGAAAGGGACATCTCGCACACCCCCAGGGGGTGCGTGCACCCCAGGTTAAGAACCGCCGGATTAGAGACTGGACGGTCGATGTTTGCATCTGCTGGCTCGTGGCATGGTGCAGGCGAGCGAGGCATGCCTAGAGGTGGTGGGCGGGATGGCGCGCGAGGGCACTCGCGTGGTGCTGTGGCCGGAGCACGGCAAGCCGCAGCAGCGGTGGTACATCGACAGTGACGGCACCATCGGCAGCCGCCTCCGTGACGACCTCGTGCTCGACGTTCAGGGTAAGCGAAAGCGGTGACAGATTGCACAACGATCCATCGTCACGTGGAAGGCTGACCGACGAATGGAACGCACGAATGTAAATGCCAAGTCAATCCACCGATGAATGTAAAGTTCATGAATTAATTATTATATTAATCTGTTTACGTATGTTGAACATGTTTCGCACCGTACGTAGCCAGCCGTGCAAATTGGAGGTGCGGGGAGGGACAACAAACTAAACACAAAAAGCAGTTCTAAAGAAACGAGTTTTCAATCTCGATGATTTAAAGGTGTATTGCTCCAGTGGCTTCCTAATATCGGAAGGAAGAGTGTTCCGGATGGCCGCAGAAGCGCATCTGAAAGCGCGCGATGCGGTAACCGTCTAATGTAAGTGTGAGATGAATCGAAGATGAATTTTTAAATCTCATGAATCAACGATAAATTAATGTATTCAAATATCAAGGGAATCAATGAATACATTCAAAAATTATAAATAATTACTTATAGCCCTTTATCAAACGACTATCCATGCATGCCCTGTCGGCCATGATAATTATTTGATCGTACTCGCAATTGAAGTGGATGCCCAGGGCCCTTGCAGATGTCACTAACCACTGATGTCAGCTGTGGCTGAGACTTGAATGAATTCAAATGTCAAGTAATTCAATGATGAGTGAATTATTTCAAATATTAAAAAGGTCAAAGTTGTTTCCTGCTCAAGCAAGCAATGGCAGTGCTCATTTAGAGCTTAGAAGCAATTGTGTACATTCCACATTTCTATTGCAGGGAGCCAGTCCATCAATAGAATAGCGATGCTAATTTGATTCACCCCAGAGGGATGAAAGGCTGAGTGGAACTTCAACGGGGATTTGAACTTGCATACCTCTTCTTCCATAATACAGTTTTTTTTTGGGTTAGATCGCGTAAATATATAAATGTGCCGTTAAACCCGCCACCACCCAACACAGCCAATTAGTAAGGTTTGTCATGTAAACAGAACATGCCATTTTGTAAACTGCTAGCTCTAACCACAGTACCAGCTGAGTAACGAATTTTAATTGTCATTTTAAAAAAAAGTTACCTTGGGGCAATGTTGGCTTAGTGGTTTAGTGCACTGCGCTGTGAACCCGGTGACCTACATTCCTCTCCCAGCCATGGTACCTAAACTGTAAGTATGCTCAATCTCCCATCCAGCAGTGGATTGGCAAAGGGCAGTACATATTAGAAACTTTTGACGGAGGCCACTCTGAGATTCGGCCACTTTATCTATGAGTTGTTTACTCAGGAAAGCCTTGAGGAGTCTCAAGAGTCAGTTTCAGGATGGAGTTTCTTGAAATTCCGCGCCGGTTCCGCCTTGGAGTATTGTTTGTGCAAGAGAGGAAACAAACTGCAGTTCCCAGGGAAGATGACAATCGATCCGTGGGAAATCATCTCCCATGCCACTTGCTCTCACTGCCCTCTGTAGGCACTCGGCCGCTCCTGCAGTGGTTCTGTGATGCATATGATCTCTGAGCCCAGAGCTAGTGCCAACATTGAAAATGACAGAATTCAATCGCCGTCTCCATCCTGAGTGCTGTGCATAAATTATATGGGGACTCGGTGGCGCGGTGATCCGTGTGCTCCGATATGAAACCAGGCCACCTGAGTTCGATTCCAGGCAACAGCTGACATCATCAGTAGCAAGTGGTGATATATGAACCAGTCCTGACCACCGCCCCTTCACCGAACCACAGTGACCGGCATCGTGAAGTATGGTCAAACAATCCTCAAGACTGGCACGGCATGGGGAGACATTCATCAGCAGTGGATTGACAAACAAACCCTCTACACTATTACATACATTTGATAGTATAACCACAACTGTATAACTACAGGTCATTATCAATCTCTAATTTATTCAGTGTTGTTTTAAGAGCCCATTAAACAATTCCTCTTGTTGGTTAATGCAAAATCATGGGGGTGTTTAAAAGTAATGTTTTCACCAAATGCACAATTGCCTCTGCTCAGTAATTTATGGGCAGTTGGTGGCGTGCGTGGACACTTGAATGATTGCCTGGTGTCTGTCTTTGGGATGGAATGTGCACATGTTTGTGCATGAGTTCATTACCACCGAGGGTCTTTTTTCTGTGGGTGCGGCCCTCAACAACAACCCACAAAACATTCTTCCAGCTAAATTTCTGAAATTCCGTCCCACGGTGGAAATATCTTGTGGTGCACTGATGTGTTCGGTACGGCCCAGTGCAATAACACCGTCAAATGAAGCAATTGGCGGGACCCCGGGGTCCCATCACTGCCCCGGGGTGGGAAAAAACCACGTAGCGACACGAGTCTTGCCTTACCGACAACACAACTAGTGTCAATCGATTGGCCTAGTCGAGAGCTACTCGGGGCACTAAGTTTCGTAAAAAGTTGAAAAATTACATAAACACGTTAAATTCACTGCCTGGGGGGCGGGCTCGCCTTGGCAAAGAAGCTGAGGATCTACGGCTGACCGGAGGGCGTCGTCGCCGCGCGCGACTGCGGCAGACGCCCCCCGGGGCTCGCGATTGGCCGGTGGGGTGGCGCCCATCGTGTCGATCGCCGCCTGCTGCTGCTGGCGCTTGTTGGCGCGAGTCTGGGCGGGCGGCGCGTTGCTGTCGGGATCACGAGTGGGCGGACTGAAAAATAATAATTATTGACCTGATTTTTGCGGAACCCACCGGGTCCTGCCAAATGATTCAAATGTATATGCATCGGGTCTTCATGACCAGGCAAGGGATCGTAGCAGTGCAGTAATACATCAAATGTGGTAATGTACTTTCTATGCTCCCACATCTTTGCTCTCCACCTTCATCATCCCTGACGACCAGTGCGGTGAATCTTCTTGGTTCTTTCGGTAAAGTCACGTAGAATGGAAACAAAGTAATTATTTTATTTTATTATGTTTTATTTTATTTTATCATGTTTTATTTTTATTACTTTGTTTCCATTCTACGTGACTTTACCGAAAGAACCAAGAAGATGAATCCCTGCAGTCACGAAAGCTTTAAATCGAAATCAGTGTGGTGAAGTCTGGTAAATAAGCCCCCATGGTCCATACGGCATGGGGAGGCCCCCATCGAGCAGTGGATTTTCAAAAGGGGTGTACATGAGGTTCTGCTGAGGCCTCAAGTCTCTTAATCATCAAGGGAGACCTGTGTTTCATCATCTCCATCTGTCGCTTCGGCTCGCTCGTTAGCGATGGCCAGGCGAAATAAATTTCCACCGTGGTTCTATTGCTTCAGCCAGTATTGCTGCTTCGCTCGATCTCAACCTGTCACCTCCTAGGTCTTGTACCGCTGAATCTAGCCCCGCGTGGTTTTCTGTCTTGCCCGACTCGTTTTTTTCTCCCACTTGTGCGTCGCATCGTCAAGCGCTGCGGGGATGGTCTTGCCCTGGCTCGTTCTCGTAACGTGGTCCGAACCACTGCGGTCGTCTCTCCTTCACTTTGTCTAACAAGGTCGGTTCACTCCGAACCGGTTTCTTATATCGTAATTTTTCAGTCTCTTGGAAAGTGCAAACAAATACATTGCACAGTTACAGAAAAAAACTGTTAACAATTGCAAATCAAGGAAAATAAGAGTGAAATACCGTGATCAAAACCACTTGACGTTATCCGTGATATCACTTTCAAAAATGCTCTTCAAAAATGTGCAGCCCTTTGTCAATGCACTGAAGAATGAAGGTCTCCCCATTGCGGGATCATGGTACTCAGACGTTCGGACCAATCGGCAAAACATCCATCTGTGACTCATATTTTTCAACATGGTTGTTGAGCCCCTAAACGCTAAGTAGCCAGGAATTAACACGACTTTTGAAGATGTAACGGTGAAGAGTTCATATATTTCTTGAGTTGAGCGAGGTTACAAAAACCTGTGAAAAGAGACGACGGAAGGAAATTCCAAAGTCAAGTAGTGTGAAGGAAAGGGCAGCATGGATTGAAGTCTGTGGAAACAGTAACCATGGTAGTAATGATAAAATACTTATAAGGCTGCTGGCTAAGTGAGATCTAGCCAGGCTATGGTGGCAAAATGTTAACTACCTCGCCTGGCATACAGGAGGTCGTGGGGTTGTGGGTTCAAACCCAACCCTGATGCCTGTATATTTGGAGTTTGCATGTTCTCCCCGTAGTTGTGTGGGTTTTCTCCGGATCCCCCCGGGTTTTTCCCCTCCACATTTGGAAACACGTGTTCAGCGTATTTGGCTGCCTAGAGGCGGTGGTCACCCTCCCCAAAAGTAACTTGGTTTCATTGCTAGAGGACGCCACTCTGCAAATGCTGCGATGAAGTGCTGCTCTTTGCTGTAGTCCGTGTGCCGTGCACTGCTGTTGAGGTTGGGAGGGACGTTGGAGGCGCTCGCGATTGGCGAGCGGCAGCGCGAGACCAGATGGAAATCAAAATTTATTGTGGCGCGAAAAGTAATACAACATTAAAAAAAATTCAGAATGCATTTTCTCAGTTTCTACCCTGAATGTTCTTTCGGGCATCATTTCAGCAGTGGACATCACAGATTTACTTCTTAGTTCACTTGCAGTCACCACTATTCCACACACCTGGATGCAGAAACATAATACTTAGCACGTGATAGTTAAACCAAAATATTTTTTATATTTATCAGATTTGGGACTTTAGCCAAAATGAGTGAAGAGCAAACTTGTTTAATGGCATGGCCTTTTTGTTGTTGCTGTGATTATCGGTGGCTGAACTGAGATCACTTTCTCGCCTACACTTGAGAGACCGATTTAATCACAAGCAGCTACCAGGTTCTGGCTCAGCACCTTTGACCTCTGAGCTCACTTCTTTGCTGGCCCTGCGGAGGCGACTTTTTAGACGTGTACAATTTTAAGAAAAAAATACAATCGCTGGCCAGTAGGTGGAGACAAAGCACCGTGCACATAGTATTGGACCGAGCATTTTGATTTGATCAACAAGTTTTTTGTTACCTTCCCATACATTTTACTGGAAATTAGGAAATCGTTGAAAGCAAATGAAGTACACTCCACTTATAATAATAGGGTTTTCCCCCTTTTTTCTGGCAACAAAAATGAAACCTTTTTACACGGATTCATGTCTGCATTAACCACAATACCTGCAGTCAAAATGCAAACAAAAAACATACTATGATAATATATGCATTGCCCTTGAAACTGATTGGTCCACATCAAGGGACTGCTTTCTTTAAAGAAAGCACATATTATCATAGTATGTTTTTTTTTGCATTTTGACTGCAGGTAATGTGGTTAATGTAGACATGAATCCTTGTAAAAAGGTTTCAGTTTTGTTGCCAGAAAAAAGGGGAAAAACCCTATTATTACATTTTGGTACTGGCAAAGGAGGTCTAATGATACACCTGAATTTTTTATTAAAATTTCTTTATCCAACTTTCTGGAAAGTCTAATGTGTCAGATGTATAAATTCAATGGCTTCCGATGTTTTGCCCGATTACAACCCAGACTCCTGAGGTCAAATAAACTTCGAGTCTCAAAGGGCTCTTGCCTGAATATAAGCGCATTTGTCATCTGTTATTTTTTTTTATTAGTATCAGGTGCTTGGTCTTTCCAAATTATTCCTAATGTTCTATTAGCACCTAATTGCCATGATAAGCCACTTTGGCGTGGCATTCGGAACTGAAAAAAACCGTCAGACGCTTTCATTTTGCAATCAAATTGTGTTTGATGTTTGTTCGAAACTAATATATGTTTTTTTTTATTCTCTGTTCTGGCTGAACATGACCACGCCGCCGTGCGTACAATGTGGCCCCAATCTGTATTTTTCACCGACTGTCTTTGAACAGGCTTACGCTGCAGCTGTGTTTACCGTTTGCCGTTATTTTCTGAGAATGATAACGCTTCAAGCCGGCGCATTCAACTCAAAAGGAAAGCCCTCTCATTTCCTGACCGAGGCTTGTTAAAGAAAGAGGGGGGCCGTGTTCTTTTTTTCTGTTTTTTTAGCTCTCATTTGTCATCCAGGAAATTTGAACCGCAGCATGACAACATTTTTTTTTTTACCAGATAAGGCCCAGTTAGCTATACAGTTCTTTTTCAGAAGCGACCTGGCCACAATTGATAGCTCAACGAAGTGGCTTATCACGTTGACATTTATAGCAACCAAATTCTCTTAAGCGCATGTTGATTCTAAATGTGGAGGGAAAAACAGGAGGATCCGGAGAAAAATCCACGCGACCACGTGGAGAACTTGCAAACTCCAAATATACAGCAGGCGTCAGGGTCAGGCTTGAACCCACGACCGCCTTGTATACCAGGCGAGGTCGTTAACATCTCGCCACCCTGACATATATGATTCAATCAGTCAGTCAGTCACAGGCCCCGGCTCGGGTGTAGTGGTCCTCACGATTCATAGTCAGGCAAAGCCGCCACCCTGTTCTGCTGACAAATTTCGATTCTTAAATCATATTTGTAGACCATATAAGGGTGGGCTTCCTGTTTCTGCAACATGCATGGTTTAGATTAATAATGGTGCATAGGCAAACCTTAACTATATATTAGTAGAACAGACCATTCCGTGCTTTCTGTGAGTAATATTTATTCATTACGTACATGTTGCGACAATCATTGAACGTTTTTTGGGTAAAAAAAAAATACAGTATGTGGCCATTTTGAGAGGCGTTTTATTGGCTGCAAGGTTCAAGCTTCGCAGCCGCATGACACGCGCTTGTTTGATATTCCTCCATTGCAACTGAAAATGTATTTAAAGAACTGACGTCAGTTCCAGTAATACAAACGGTCTTTGCTGAACCCCACCCTCAGATTCACAAACAGATGCTTTCATCACCGGCTCTAATTTAAGTGGTTATTCATTAGCCACGGCTGCAATTGCTAATGTATCGCTTACAACGCCAGTTTTTGCACTCACACGCCGAATTCTGGGCCCGAGACTTCTGCCGCTTTGTGTGTCTGCTGGCGTGGGCCCCACGTGTTTTTTAAGTGACTGCGTGTGCTAAAGTCCTGCCCATAGGAGGACAATTTTCCCATAGTCTCTCTTGTGCTGACCACAGACTTCAGGTATAATATCACAAAGAGAGAGAGGGGTATAACAACAACTGCTGAGGTGAACAGGTGGCTCAGAGGTCAGGGCGCTTAGCCAACGTCGTTTGGGATTCTGGCTTCAAACCCAAGCCACCAATGGCTGCACGCAATAAAACCCCATCACGTTTGGTTTTGCGCTTGCATTTTTTTGGCTCCATAATCCGACAGTCTCGTAGCAGCATGGGGAAGTGCGACTTCCCACCTCCGACTGTGTAATGGGAGCAGAAAGCAAATTTAAGGAATTTTCGGAGGTACCAAAGGTTTTCGCTGAGATTTCTAAACACATTATTTGTCTCCTGACGTGACCACAATAGCGCACTTGGAAATAAATGTGCGTGTGGGGTGGTTCAGAAGAAAAGACGAAACAAATATTTTTTTAAAATATTGCCTGAACTCACACATTCATCATTACTCTCAAATGTATTTAAAATTCTCACACTCGCCTATCTCCTGATCTCTACTAAAGCCCTCTCCCGTCCTAGTTCGCCGGCACAGCAGAGGTGCACCGTTTCTGGAAAGGTCACTTAGGTCTTAATGGGGTAGGAATTACGAAATGGGGGGGACAGTGATTGTGAAATAGATAACGGGGAATTGTTGTTCGAAGGTCAGGCAAAGCCATGAGAGCAACGTCCTCCCAAGCACTTGCCACGCACTTGCAGGTTATCTTAAGGGGCTGCTGGTCTGTCTCCAGACCGGTACGTGGAGGTTTTGGGAAAAGATTAGGCCCGTGGGAAAACAAAAAAAACACAGCCCTTGGAAAAATGGGTAAAGATCTCCGTGCTCATCACCCTTAATGGTCATTGATTTTTTTTTCAAGGAATGTTTTACTTGCTACGACCAGGTGCAGTGTAAATTATTTAGCCTTTTTTATGTTTAAACAATTCCGTCAAAGGTGTATCTCCCTGAACAAATGAAAGGGGGTTCACTGGGGATGCCCTTCCCGCCAGCAGTGGTGTGCGTGCGCAACTGCAGCGCTGCACCTTTACCATACTTGCGTACCATGCAAAACCGGGAACAGAAACTGTAACGTTTATAAGTTTGCATGCCTTGTGCCCAAATCTTCCGGCCGATAAATTGCATGGCGATGTCCACATCAGAGTTCAACGCTGTTATTTGCTGTTACTCCTTGTCGCAGCATGTATTCCCTCCCTCTACCCCCACTGGTGGCATTGTGCATCTAAAACCCACGGAATTCCACAAAGCTTGCCCCTGCGAGCTCCCACTTGGACACCGAAAATTTCCCATTGTTGACGCACCTCGGTCCACGAGGTCCAGGACCGTGCTTTTGTCTGCCAGCATGGCAGCACGCCCACACTGCAGGCGATGCCATAAAGTTAAACGATTTAGTCGCAAATGCTGCACTGTGGCGCCTTTGCTGACCCCGCTCGTAGCCTCATGGCACAGCTTTATTTTGGCTTGGCAGCCGGAGCCATCGCCGTTACGATAATTTATTTAAACAAAGGTAGCAGCGGGCCGGTACATTTGTGGGGGTCGCAAACCCCTCTCACAGCCCACTGCCTGTCCCCACACTCCTCCTGGTGCTCAACGGAAACCTTAACAATGAATTAAAACACCTTCTGTTCCATCCATGTACATCCCCTTTCTTCAAACCACTGCTCGATGAAGTCCTCCCCATGTGGTGTGAGTCATTGGAGTTTTCTTGGCCATACTTTACCATGCTGGCTACAGCGGTATGGTGAAGGTGGGGAGCATAGCTGTTGGGAGCATGGTATATTACATAGCTGTCGGGAGCATGGTATATTACATAGCTGTTGGGAGCATGGTATATTACATAGCTGTTGGGAGCATGGTATATTACATAGCTGTTGGGAGCATGGTATATTACAAGTGTATGGACGTGTGGATTTTTCTCCGGGTCCTCCGGTTTTTCCCTCCACATATAGAATCAATATCACGCATTGAGAGTATTTGGCTACTATTCATTTCTACATGATGATCAGCCACTTCGTTGAGCTATCATTTGTGATGGCCAGGTCGCTTCTGAAAGAGTGCCCGGTAGCTCAACGAGCCTTACCTGATAAAATAAAAAATATATATAGTTTAATAGTATTTTTATGCACTGCTCTCTGCTGACAATGTATCGCACAGCATCTGTTCTATGCATATTAGCTGCTCAGCTATGCACTATCCAGGCTTACGTCCTGCTTAGGTTCATGAGACCTGGTGTGTTCATTGTGATTTGGCCAAAGGCTGACTTCTGCACGTCCACGTAAAAATGAAACCCACATTAGCCTCTCGGCCTGCTCTCATTAGCTCACAGCAAGTAATAGGTATCCAAATGTTCCACTGGAGTCTGTGGGTAACTATGGAAGAAGGAACCAGTGTTTTGTTGGAAGCCTAGTATCATTAAAGTCACTCTCCGCAATCTCTATTGTGATCAGCTGTTTGACCAGCGCTGAATTAATGCAGCACACATGGCCAAGCCTATGAAAATAAATCACCTGGAATTCACCCAATTTCATCCGGTCACAGAAGCTAAGCATGGTTGAGCCTAGATAGTGCTCGGATGGTTGACCTCAAAACAAGTTGTCTTAGGCGACCGGGGGGGCGGGGGGGCTTCACACCAACTCGTGCTCACCAGTATGGCCCAGTGTGACCCTCATGAACCCGAGGGCGTGGGGAGGCCCTCATCCAGCAGTGGATGAACAAAAGAGCCGTCCGCGTACATGCATGCTCAAAAGCAGAGGTGTATTACTCAGGTGAGCTTATGCACGTTTCTCATAGCCACTCGGTCATACAGTCAAGTAGCTTGTAAAATAAATGCCATTAGTTTATGCAGCAAAGTTACTGAATAACGTTCCACTGTACACGGATAAATTGGAAACCCTACTTTCTGTAGTCTTCTACAGGCACCTCACAACGCTATGGGTATCTATAACGCAGATGGTGTAACCCCTACAAAATGTATCCCAAGCATTATCCATAACCCCTGTATTTCATTTATCACCATGACGGTGGTCATGGTAAGAACATTAATACACCCGTCGTTGCACCGCGTGGGCCCCAAACCAATTCTGATTAGCAGCCGCAGTGTTGTAACTGCAGCGCCACACCTGTGTCCAGGTTGCCAGGTGACGGCCATTATCACACCGCACTTGGGTTCAAGGTAGTTTGTGCAATACTTTTTCCAGCCCAGCGCAGCGATGTTTTCCGAGTGATTTTTTTTTGTACGGGGGGCTACTGATTTCCAAGGAATGCTTTATGTGCGTGTATGTTGAACTTCTTTCGCACCGTACGTAGCCAACCGAGATAATCGGAGGTGCGGGGGGGAAGGACAACAAACTAAACACAAAAAGCAGTTCTGAAGCTGTAGCCTTGTTTTAAGGATGAAGTTTAAACAAACAAAAAACTCAGCGGGTGGCACAACACGGTCACTGTTAAACTCTGAACAAATGTCCGACGCTAAATGGGATGAGTTAAAGCCATGACCTTATTTAGCTCTCATTCGTTCGACTTGAGCTCTTACCCCCACCCCCCCCTATTGTGTACGAGGAAAGACTGCGACGCCATTGCTTAGTCGTACAGTATTAATATTCGTGGCCTGACAATAGTTTATACGTGGGGCTGAGCCTTCATCAGAGGGTGTTCAGCCACCTCCTGCGCGCTGCATTTTTTCTGCGTCCTCGTCAACTCGGGACGGTTTTTCCCGTGATGGCGTGGAGAAGGCCGTGATGGCGTGGAGGAGGCCGTGATGGCGTGGAGGAGGCCGTGATGGCGTGGAGGAGGCCGCGATGGCGGGGAGGAGGCCGTGATGGCGGGCAGGATGCCGTGATACACTCACACTTCATACACTGACTCACTCATCATATGCTGACTCACTCACACATACACATACACTCACTCACACAACCACTGACCCATTCACTCATCATACACTGATTCACTCATCATACACTCACTCATCATACGCTGACTCACACATCATACGCTGACTCACACATCATATACTCACTCACACTACCACTGACTTACTCACACATCATACACTAACTCACTCATCATACTCTGACTCACACATCATACACTCACACATCATACACTGACTCACTCACACATCATACACTGGGAGTGTCAAGATGCCAGCTATGGCTGCAAGTTTGGTTGTACATGTTATGTATATCGTTTATTGTTAAACTTGAATCACAGTTCCTATGATTACTGTTGTTACATTGTTTTTATAGATTTATTTTGGTGATTTCGAAAACATGGTGAAGCCATGTTTCTTGCAGAAGTGTGGGGTTGGCCTGATAACTTTAATCTAAATTGTCGTATGGTTGTTATTGTTTGACTTGCATCACACTGGCATTTTTGCACGCAGTGTTGTAATATCGTGGGTTTTTTTCTGGAAGATTTGCCGATTTATCCAGGATGTTTCTGTTGCGCGTCGTCGCTTTAAGATGTTTCTCTGTTCATATTCTGTTTGTTGCGGTTGCACCTGTCTCAAGAGCCGCATGGCTCACAGGGCTATAACTAATAAATGAAACTTGAAACTCCAATCCCCCCAACGCTTCCACCTCACTCACTTACAGGGCTGGTTCATATAAAGGTAAAACTAAAACTATTTCTTTTTATTTTACCAGGTAAGGCCCACTGAGCTATGTAGCTCTTTTTCAGAAGCGACCTGGCCACAAAGGATAGCTCAACAAAGTGGCTTATCACATGGAAATGTATAGCAGCCAAATACTCTCAACGCATGTTTCTAAATGTTGAGGGGAAAAACCGGAGGATCTGGAGAAAATTCCACACTGCCACGGGGAGAGAGAGATGCAAAGTCCAAATATACAGCAAGCGTGAGGGTTGAGATCGAACCCACGACCTCCTGTATACCAGGTGAGGTAGGTAACATCTCGCCAGCGTGGTCTATGCCGTTTTTTTTATTTGAAGAAGTGAACAAGTGATGCGTTGGCATGATTGTGGCATCCGAAGATTGTAACTGTGGAGGAAGGTAAGGGGCTTGAGTCCCCCCCCCCCCCCCCGCAGTGCTTCAGGCATTTGAGAAATCACTGTGAAGGTCACTGGCCGATTAATCAATAACAGGGCAATTTGGACGTCTTCCAAATTGCTAAATAAGATCTGTGCAGTGATATGTCTGGTTCTTTGATTATACACGCTGGTCTAGCCCTGTGACCTGTGACGTCTTGTTTTACTTTGAGATAACAAATATTTTTTGGCATAAACAGACCCGTGCAGAGGTCTTTCCATTCCTCACGTTATGAAACTCAAGGTTTAAATGTGCAAACATACTAATATATTTTATGAAGTTATACTGTCTGGCTTCCTAGTTGGCTGGCTGGAGCGTGGGTGGGCGGGCATCACGCCCACCCCTCCACCCCAGTCATGGATCCCGAGCAAAAAATGTTGGGATATTTTTAATTTTACCACGAAAGACCCACTGAGCTTTACAGCTCTTTTTCAGAAGCGACCAGGCCATCACAAATTATAGCTAAACGAAGTGGCTTATCACGGGTATACATTTATTGCAACCAAATACACCAAAAGCCATGTTGATTCAAAAAATCTGGAGGGAAAACCGGAGGACCCAGAGAGAAATCCACGCGACCACAGGAAGAGAATGACTTGCAACTCCAAATACACAGCAGGCGTCAGGGTCGGGGTCGAACCCACACTCCTGTATACATGCACAGGCAGTGCTGGTACATAATAATAATAGTTGGCCAAACATCCCAGGCAGAACTTTTTTGAACATCCTTTTTCTTGAATATGGCTCTGTATCACGACGAAAGTGCATGTCCCCAGGTCCTTATAGTCAAAGGGCAGCCCGAAGGAATGTCACCAATTTGTCTGCTGAAATTTCCGAGGCTCACGATGCCACCTGCCTTTCTCTGGTTTTCCACTTCAATAGATGAAAAAAAAAGACTTGAGTCACTGGAACAATAATTGGCACTTGTTTAATGATGTTTACTTGGTAACTGTCGCACTTAAAACATGTCTGCACTAAGTGCTGTTTGGGATTACTCATTATTTGCCGTGGGCATTGAGTCCAATGGAAAGAGATCAAGGTCCAATCCACTCAACGGAAATATCCATCTCGGAATCCCCAGTAGATGCAAATGGATACTTCAGCTTTGAAGGGAATACCCACTGAATGTGACATCATCATAGGGCTTCTCCCTATGTTTCGATTTAAAGCTTTCGTGACTGCAATGATTCATCTTCTTTGGTTCTTTCGGTAAAGTCACGTAGAATGAGAATAAAATAATAAATTGATAAAATAAAATAACACAATAATATTCTCACGACGTTTCGGCCACAACACAAGCGGCCTTCATCAGGTGAAGGGAGCGAGACTGTCTGGTAGGACAGCGCTGGAGTGAGAGGGCCACGTTCAGATCACGGCTTTTAAGCTGTGTGAGAGGAACAAAGAGCCTTGACGAAGGAATTAGCATAAAATTTAGCATTGAAATGGCTGAATGATTAGCTTGTGACTGGTCACAGAAATAGCTATGTTAAAAGTTAAAGCATACACATCCGCAGAGGCACCCATTGTTAAAAGGAATTAGCATAGAATTTAGCATTGAAATAGCTAAATTAAGGCATACACATCCGCAGAGGCACCCCTTGATAATGGGATTAGCATAGAATTTAGCATTGAAAAGGTTGAGTGATTCGCTTGTAACTGCTACAGAAATAGTTACGTTAAAGTCAGAGCATACACATTCACCGAGGCACTTAGTACAAATCAAACAGGAGAATTTAGCATTGAAATAACTAGGCGAATTTAGCATTGAAATAACTGGGTGATTTGCTAGTGACTGGTCACAGAAATGACTACACATCTGAGCTATTCACAGTACTATATAGTGAACCAATAAAAACTAAAATATAAATTACCTTCATGTTATCAATAAACTCTATATTCTCACACAGCTTAAAAGCCGTGATCTGAACGTGGCTCTCTCACTCCAGCGCTGTCCTACCAGACAGTCTCGCTCCCTTCACCTGATGAAGGCCGCTTGTGTTGTGGCCGAAACGTCATGAGAATATTATTGTGTTATTTTATTTTATCAATTTATTATTTTATTCTCATTCTACGTGACTTTACCAAAAGAACCAAAGAAGACTTCTCCCTATGTGTTTGTTATTTGGCCTCTTCTTCATATGACATCATTACAGTAGCAGAGTTTTTTGTTCTGTGCATTGAACGTTTTTCTTTTGAGTTACAAAGTAAAACCCTCTGCGAAACCAGGCAATTTGGCGAGGAGAGTGTTTGATGAATGAGTGAATGAATGAATGAACTGATCTAAAGCTGACGTGCATTGCTGCTATCGTCTCATTCCAGGGAGTGGGATTATCGACAGGAACCAGGCGGTGATCATGCTGCGGAACCAGCACAGGCGCTCGCAACTCTGGCAGCTGGAAGTCCAGTAGCGGTGCGGCACAACCACGACACGCCTAACACCGCAAAGTCCGGTTTGCCACCGCCAGCTGCTTGTGAAGCCGGCGCGGAGAAAGTCGCGCGGCACTCCGTGTTTGAACGCTTCTTCGAAGACGCCGGAAGTTTTTGGGTGGACGCATCAAAGAAGATATTTTTTTTTGTTGAGTGTGAGAACACGCTATTGAACTTGACACGTGCAATGTGGGTCCGTGTGTCCTTTTTCAGAATTCCAAGCTGAACCCCTCCCCACCCCACCCCACCCCACCCCTGGTCAACTTTGCCAGCTTAACCCTTTACCATTCCCAGACGCCTGCAAGTTGCAGGGTGGTGGGGTGTCCCCTTCACCCGCTGAATCTCGGAGATGCGCAAGCGGTTCGGCTTTAATTTCATTTAGAGAGGCGTAGTAGCGCCGCTGTTTTTTAAGACATTTTTCTGTACTCACCGCGGAGAACCGTAGTGACACGACCGCACTCTGCCGCACACGCCCTGCCGCGTGGCCTTTTTGATTCCGATTCCGTTCGGATTCGATTCCGTCGCGATGACATACGTCATCGTAACGGAATCGGAAGAAAAACCGACGACGCGCACACGCACACGTACGTCATCGGAGCGGGAGGGGGTGAACAGGCAACAAGAAACGTGAGCCATTTTCCTTGCACTCCGCGCGTTGAGTCGTTGCCACATTACCCCACTCATATCTCGTGGGGGGAAATGCGTGAGCGATGACGTGCAAGCATTCGCGACCGCGCGGGAAATTCGAAACCAGTCGTGAGCTGTGGAGAAAAAAAAAACATCTACCAAGTTAAATAAGAGTGATAATCTGGATATGACGTAGGCGTCGAGAAGTGGGGGGGGGGGAGTGTGAATGACACTTGCCTGTGCAGGCGATACTACCCGCGTGATAATGGCAAATGCACTCTGAAAGGTCGCTGAGCTGCACAAATGTCCTCATGGCGTAGCACCGTTTAATGTGGCAACAGCCCGACCGGGTAACCAACTTGTAGGACTTACAGCAAAGACGTGTATTTGTCAATAGGCAAAGCACTTTAAAACCACGCCGAACCTTCTTCTCTCCATTGGCCACGCATGCCTTTGTACGGCAGCCCGGCTGCTGAGCATTAGGGGATTTTGCCAGCTATGATATTCATTTTAAAATCTTCTTCTGCATGGCACTTGAAAAAAGCAGCAACCTGCAATTGTATGTTTAGTGTTGTAAGCCATTCCACTGCAGCATCCGGAGTGAACTATAAACTAAACTATAAACAATTTTTATTTTTCCAGGCAAGGCCCACTGAGCTATATAGCTCTTTATCAGAAACGACCTGGCCACAAACGGTAGCCAACCAAATGGAATGCCGCAGTATTTTTTCGTAATTATCTGAACGGAACGAACCCTCGTGCCCATCCGGCTCTCCATTGGCCATGCACGCCGCAGCCCGATAGCCCAGCAACCGCCAGCCCTCTGCCCTTTCGTGCCCTTTCAAGTAACTTTGGTCGCGCATGGGCAGTCGGGCAGACGGACAACTGAGACGCAGACACGCAGACACGGATGCACTCGCGCGGAGACGCGCAAAGATGCGCAAGAGACATGAGGTTCGCAGTTGTTTTATTTCGGAGGGGTTGGGGCGGGGGGGGGACATGGCTCGATCTGCGGTATATCTGAGTCCAGAGTGTCGTGAGCCATGTTCTGTCGGGCATTTACTGTACCGTTGATTTGGCTTCAAAACCCATGTGACCACTTTGTGACGAGAGGGCGGCATGTTCCTGCTGATTTGGGAGAAATCTTACTGAACCCACGCCAAGGTACAGACCCATGATATATTCTTGATTTACATGTTGTACAGCCCTGTTTTGTTAATCTACTGCCGGATGAGGGACCTTTCCCACGCCATGCAGGTCATATGTATTGTCTTGGCCACACTTCACCATGCTGGTCAGTGCAGTGATGATGGAGCATACAACAGTACAACAGTGGATTTTGGTGGAGCCCTGCAGGAGTCTATAATACCTTTTTCACTGCAGGGTGGTCACCCAAACACTATCCAACTTTAACCCTACTTAGCTTCCGAAATCTGCTGATAATGTCGTCGATGGTACTCAACCCCATTCAAGATATCAACACCAGCTTTAAGACAGTTAAAAATGCGTGCTGCGTGCTAGACCTTTATCCCCGATTCTTTTCAATTGTGATCGCCACTTAAGAGCATTTACAATTCCCAGCAACATGGCTAATGTGCCGGGTACTTACCCAAACGCGAGCAAATAATTGCCGAGTCAATTTCCCCTGGAGCATTAAAAATAAACCAACCGTGCACCCAACGCAAATTCCAATGTAAATGACATCTCGTTGAGTCCTGCCGGCCGGAGCGTCATTGTCGTCGGTAAATTTCACATTTAATCACACCTGGCCGCAATCGCAACGGCTTCGAATAACGCGATGGCATCGAAGCATTCGCGATATCGCCACCGCCACCTTTGTCAATATATCTGTTTGCGGAGCCGGCGGAGATGCGTTCGCTCGTGCGCCCTTTTGTCATCGCGAGCTAATTTGCAGAGGGTAAAAAATTGTTTGTGGCGCACTTTGGAGGGACATCGCTCCTCTGCCAAACACAAAGCAATTTGCCTTTCGCAGTAACTGTATACCCGCGTTGGGAAAAACCAGTTCTACGCGAGAATGAGATGCTGTGCTCTCCTTTACATGTGGACGTGTTGGGCGGGTACACTGGTGCAGCGTAACACATCATTCCTCGTAAAACTATTCGAAAATCTAAATTTGAACTGACATTCATCTTCCGACTGCTTCGTCCTCACGAGATCTAATTTTGACGCTCGCCACCACCCCGCAAGATTTTCTCACCGGGGTTGCAAATCGCCGGGGCAAATAAATAAAATCAACAACCATCACCCAAATATTTGTTTTTGTATACCACGCACCATCGGTGTTACCGCCAATACGTTCATGTACTCTCCAAATCCGTGATGAACTTACAAAAGTCAGAACGCTGGTGAAACTCGATATCCAAGGTGCTCTCAACGTGTTAGCCTCTTCGTGTTTTCAGGCAGTGTCTCTTAATGTGCATTCACCGAGCGAGTCCGTCGCCTTCACGATTTCTCCGCAGGCACCACCGGGCATTTTAAAGAGTGGCTCTGTCGGCTATGGGCAGCATAGAGAGTCCCCCATCATTCGGCAATGGCTCGTGACAATGAAGAGGGACGCCCAAATATATAACGAGTTCTGCACTGAGCAACCCTCCAGGATCGCCCGCGAAACGTTTTATGTTTCTCTTTAACTTTACAGCTGGGTTTTCAGACATCGATATAAACGAAGCTTCATTCTGTAGGAGCACAAGCTAATTTCCAGCATTGCATTATCCCCATGACAGAGAAGCATTCCCGAGAGGATGAAATGAGGTATTTCAAGACGGGCGTGTTATTACATTGGTCAGGATCGCAATGTTTTTTTGTTTTTGTATGAATACAGTACTGTATTTAAGTAATGCATGCAATTATCTGTATATTGTTTTTGCTGTTAGAGAATTTGTTGAATGCTGTATCTGCTGAAATGTGTTATTAAAGAGCATTTGGGGATTTCGCCAACTATGAAATTAATTTTAAAATCTTTTTTTGCGTGGTATTTGAAAAAAGCAGCAGCCTGCAATTGCACGTTTAATGTTGTATGCCATTCCACTGCTGAACTATAAACTAAACTGTAAACTATTTTATGTCACCAGGTAAGGCCCACTGAGCTATATAGCTCTTTATCAGAAGCTACCTGGCCACAAATGATAGCTCAACGAATTGGCTTACCACGTGGATATTGATAGCAGCCAAATACTCTAAACGCGCGTTGTTTCTAAATGTGGAGGCAAAAACCAGGGAGAGAGACTTGCATACTCCAAATATACAGGCGTCGTGGTTGGGATCGTACCCACGACCTGTATAACAGGCAAGGTAGTTAACATCTCGCCACCGCAACACCGAAGTGATAGCTCAATGGAGTCCGTTTTGTCCCACCAGAGCACGTGCGTTGCATTGGGCGGTCACCGGTGATATTCGCCTGGTGGTTTGCACCTCACCGCATTCACGGTTTTGCGAGTCCGTGATCTTCCATTCGTGGATGAAATATCAACAGCGTTAACGTGCAGGTTTTTTTAGTTTTTGTGCGGCCGCTATCCACGTTGGGTTTGCGTGTGTTGAGAACCCATCTCAAGCTTTCACCACACGCTGCTGTGGGAATATTTCAGGAAATCCGATGCGCTATGAAGCTCTTTTGAATTAGCAAAATAAAATAGGTGATATGCCTTCACATTTCTGTCCCTGCACGTAATTTTGTTTAAAGTATATTTTTTTACACATCCCCATCCCATCAGCCACATGGTCTTCTTGGAGTGCATAATTTCAGCAACATTTATTTCGACACAAGCAAACTCTGGACCGGGCTTCAACATTCAGTGGCTCTTCGGCAGAGCCAGGTTTGCTTGAACCAATGCTGGTGACCTGTCCGCTGTTTATAGGCGAGGAACCCTTGCTGTTGGACATGTGTCCCCTAGATTGCTTGTGGTTGAACCAATGCTGCTGAAAGAATGCACTCATATGGCTGTGTGGCTGATGGGATATGGAGATTCTTTCTTCCACCTTTTTAATGTAGAGGTAAAGATGTGTGAAGGAGATATATTGTCTGCTTATTTATTTTGTTGCTAATATTTCCTGCAATGACGCAAACTGTTAGGTGTTGCGGGTAATCTCACGTGGTGTTATTTGCCCTGTAATCTGCTGCCTCGGTTGAGCAAAGTACGATCATGGTCCATGGAATACCTTCATTGTCTCCTTCATGAACACCGATTGTTCTGTGCCCGTTTGATCTCGGGGTAACTTTGATGACTTATGTATACTGGCCCCGGTATTGATCTCTCTTAAGAATATCTGTAAATCGGTTCCCTCTGTGGTAGAGCCACATCCCTGTGTTTGTGTTGTATTTTTGTTGTTGTTGGCATGAGGAGCTGATCAATCAGAGTCCGTTCCAATGTTGTGCCTGGTATAGCGCTTGAGAGAATTGCTGTGCCTGGAAAAGCGCTTGAGAGAATTGCTGTGCCTGGCATAGCGCTTGAGAGAATTGCTGTGCCTGGCATAGCACTTGAGATAATTGCTGCGCCTGGCATAGCGCTTGAGAGAATTGCTGTGCCTGGCATAGCGCTTGAGAGAATTGCTGTGCCTGGCATAGCGCTTGAGAGAATTGCTGTGCCTGGCATAGCGCTTGAGATAATTGCTGTGCCGGGCATAGCGCTTGAGAGAATTGCTGTGCCTGGAAAAGCGTTTGAGAGAATTGCTCTGCTTGGCATAGCGCTTGAGAGAATTGCTGTGCCTGGCATAGCGCTTGAGATAATTGCTGTGCCTGGAAAAGCGCTTGAGAGAATTGCTGTGCCTGGCATAGCGCTTGAGAGAATTCCTGTGCCTGGCAGAGCGCTTGAGAGAATTGCTGTGCCTGGCATAGCGCTTGAGAGAATTGCTGTGCCTGGCATAGCGCTTGAGATAATTGCTGTGCCTGGCAGAGCGCTTGAGAGAATTGCTGTGCCTGGCATAGCGCTTGAGAGAATTGCTGTGCCTGGCATAGCGCTTGAGAGAATTGCTGTGCCTGGCATAGCGCTTGAGATAATTGCTGTGCCTGGCATAGCGCTTGAGAGAATTGCTGTGCCTGGCAGAGCGCTTGAGATAATTGCTGTGCCTGGCATAGCGCTTGAGAGAATTGCTGTGCCTGGCAGAGCGCTTGAGAGAATTGCTGTGCCTGGCAGACCACTTGAGATAATTGCTGTGCCTGGCATAGCGCTTGAGAGAATTGCTGTGCCTGGCAGAGCGCTTGAGAGAATGCCTGTGCCTGGCATAGCGCTTGAGATAATTGCTGTGCCTGGCAGAGCGCTTGAGATAATTATGTGCCTGGCATAGCACTTGAGATAATTGATGTGCCTGGCATAGCGCTTGAGATATTTGCTGTGCCTGGCAGAGCGCTTGAGATAATTGATGTGCCTGGCATAGCGCTTGAGATAATTGCTGTGCCTGGCAGAGCGCTTGAGATAATTGCTGTGCCTGGCAGAGCGCTTGAGATAATTGCTGTGCCTGGCATAGCGCTTGAGAGAATTGCTGTGCCTGGCAGAGCGCTTGAGAGAATTGCCCAACCCAGGAAATCACCACTTGAATTCCAGAGATGTTGCCACTTTTCTTTAATCGACTACCACGTCTTTTTTTCCCTCTCTCTCAGGCTGTAGCGTGGCAAGCCGTCGGAGCGTTAGCAATTACTACGGCCGTTTTGTTTGTCATGGGGTGGAGGTAGCTTTGACAGATACTTTTTTTGTATAAAAAAGTCACAAAAATATAAATAAGCTTTGTGTAAATTCACAAGCTGCTGCATAATTATATTAAATAATGAGGATGTTACATAAAAGTTGTTTTAAATAAATAAGCTGCTTTTTGTGTTTAGTTTGTTGTCCTTCCCGTGCACCTTCTGTTAGCACGGTTGGCTACGTACGGTGCGACGGAAGTTCAACAAACATACATAGGGCATTGCTTTGAAGATGCATTGCATTGCGAATTTCGTAGCAACTTTTTTTATGGACCTGCATGCGTTTAGTGTTAGACTTTTGCCATGCATGTGTTAGTTTTGAAATTGCATTTTTCGATTGTAAGAACCGGTACTGATTATTGCATATACTGCTGTAGCATACGTTCAGATGAGCCACTCGCTGTTCACACTTTTGCTAAAGTCTTAAATACATTCCCCTAAGCACTGTGGATTTTTTTTTATTAAGCGGGTGACACAGAACACTGTGTTTGCAAAATCTTCCATCATTACGTTACATTAATTTGGAGAAACAACACGACATTAACCATCATCATCTGAACAGGATTTTTAGCCAACCTCGCGCGAGTGGAGCTGCTTTTAGTCAGCATAACAATGAAACCCTTTTGCACACGTCACGGCATTTGGGTACTTTGTAAAATGTATATTTGTGGGATTGTGGTATATGTTATATTTTTTACAATATATAATACCCCTCCGTGTGTCTTTCTGCTCGTTTTTTTTATTCTTAACCAATTGTGTTGCATACGTGTTAACGTCATCGTCACTACGATGACGACGATGATGAAATGCAGACACTAAATGACACTAATAGCACAGGGCGTATCAAAAGATCAAAGTACTCTTAGATTAAAACCACCATAGCCATTAGCATGGATACAGTTCATGATTTAACAATAACAATGCTTAAATAAAGTCTCTGCAGCATTACCTCTCCGTCACTGGGGCATTTGTTGGGGACATTATCTTGAGCGATAGCTTATCAGGGTGGGCTCGCTTGTATGGAGATCATTTTCCTATGCAAATGTTTTGCAAAGGCAGACACGATTTAACATCCACACTTTGTACTCAAAGAAATTCCCAACAAAAGAAAAAAAGAGGTGGATATGGGCTCCGATTAATCATCTCTTAAACATGAGTAGTGGATTGAAACTGGATACCGCTGATAGTGAAACAGCTTTTTTGTTATATCGGAAAATAAGCGACGTCATAATTTTTAGTTGGAAACGTTTGAACATCACACTTTTTTTGGTGGCACAGTATGCTCCGTTGCTTCAATCCGTCCCATCGCCCGAGCAGAGTATGCATGTCTTCTCTTGACATGTGGTTACATTTGTGCTCCGAACCTGCTGAAACCGTTTTTTTTTGTCCTTTATTTAAGCGAGCTCCACGGTGATTGCTGCTGACATAACGACCTCTCGCCATTTTACATTCAACGACTGATGACACCTCCACGCACCGTCACGGCCTCTCCGATCCGCTCATTCACATCGTGCTCCACGTGCCGGGAACTCGACTGCACCAGGGGTGACGGATGCTGTGCATGCAGCCGCGCCAACAGGACGGAATGCCCTGGCTACCGGTGGTGAGACAGGCGAGCTCACTCGCCCTGTTTGGGTCTCCCCTAAAGACTCGCCTGCTTCGCCTGCGGGCCTACGCTTCCCCATGTGTGACCAGTGGGACTCTGTGGACTTGGTAGTATTCATATTAAACTTGATTTGGTGCTTTCGTGACTGCAGTAATTACTATTTGGTTCTTTCGGTAAAGTCACGTAGAAGGGAAACAATGAAATAATACATTTTATTGTTTTATATTTTTATTATTTTATTGTTTCCCTTCTACGTGACTTTACCGAAAGAACCAAGAATATAGTTCTCACTGTATTGACCCACTAATAATGAAGGCGATTGTGAACCTCAAGAACCAGTACTCCAGCCACACAGATTATTTTACGTGCTGTGTCATTCAGTGTGTTACAACACATTGGCAATTGTATTGTAAACTAATGCAAATAGAGTGCTAAGAATTACACCATCAGTGCCTGTGGGCCAAATTTATGAGTTTGGGCCAAGGTGTCCATGACAAATGTTGACTGCACCTTGTAAAAATCTACCCGTGCTCACCATGAGCATTGGGCAATGCTTGTACGATAAGTCACTTGTCGACACTACGTATGCCTGTGGTGGAGAATGCTCCTTTAGACAACCTCTGTTAATCTTCCAACAAGAGGTTGCTCACCACCTCTGACCAGAACGCCCGGAACGCGCCCAATCTCATAACGTGTGGCACTCTTAAGCAGGGGGTTACGCCTGGATCGTGTTTGGATGGGCGATCACCACGCTCAGCAACCCACACCGATTAGCACGGTGAAGTATGATTAAACACCCCTCAAGACCCACCACAACGTGGCGAGGCCCTCATCGAGCAGTGGATTAGGCCAAAAAAAAAAAGACCCCACGTGCGTGCAAAATTTTACGAACCCCTAGTTGGGACTCCACCTCGTGCAATCACGGGTAGAGGCGCTCCCGCGTGAGGTGCCTGGCAACAGTTTGTCACCAAAAGAAAAAGCTTGCCTGTTAGACGCGTCTCGTTTATGGCAAGTAAATAGATGGGCCACGCGAAACGTGTTGAGGCGATCAGGTGGCAAAACTGCCAGCGACAAATGTCGTGCTACAAAACGGGTGTTGCATTACCCCCCCGCCACCCCCAAGTGTCTCTCCATGGCAACGGAATGGCAAATATCGTGCTTTATGATTTACTGGCACGTAATTTTAATTCTGTACAATGCATAAACGAACGGCTTCGGCGGGGTGGAGGGGGGAGGGGAGAGATATTTTTGACAGGAGCGTGCCCGCATTGCATCCCTTGCACGAGGGATCCCATGCCAACGGAGCCACGCCACAGCCTACGAATACGCGATGCTGAATGTATCAGGTGAATACGCTTCGGTAGCAATCATAACATTGACCAAACAAGAGTCTGATTACTCTGCAGATATATTCTACCATGACCATTAAATGCTCAAATTGTGATTAGCAGTGCACGTAGGAACACGCTCACGCATAACAACTCGTTTAAAATGCACACACAGTCATTCACATCAAACAGGCGGCATTAAATTGACTGTTGTGCCTACAACAAAAAGTAGTGTGAAGTGAGTATTAATCGTGATACAATTTTTTTAGTTTTGTACTTTGTCAAATACACTGCTGGATTGCTGGAAGAAGACTTTCTCACGTGGTTTCTGTCATAGAGGGTAGATCATACTACACCACACGGGTCAATTGTGAGTTGGTAAAGTGGGGTTCCCAGGACCAGTTCGGATATCACTGTGGCCATTGATGTTAGCCGTAGCCGGGAATTCAACTCAGATATTCAGGTTCATAGTGCAAGTCTACTAACTGCAGTGCCACTCCGCTCCTCACCCCCGTTGTATCGATGTAAATCGGTGTCCCCATGCATTAATGGCCATTGGCTGGTGAACAACTCTGAGTGGTTTTGTCGGTTGAAATTCCTTATTTATTTGGCTGGGATCAGTCACCCCATGTGAATTATGATTATGATCACTATTTAATCACGCAAGGTAAAGTGCTGGCACAGGGCCACGGGTGGCGGAGGGGCCTCCACTCGAGAGAGCCCATCCACGTGGTAATTTGCCTATCTTCCTATGCTCGCCCGATGTCTTGAAACGTGCGAGTGCCCACACTCTGCCCCACTGCACGAGACCTGCCGATCGATTAAACTGCGGGGCCCGAAGCGGAAAATTATTTTGGAGGTCTCCCATGGTTGGGGTTTGGGAGGGGGCACGTGGGGGCAACGTCCCCCCCCCCCCCACTCCTTACTCGACACTTTTATTAATTTATTTTCAGTAGTTTACAATTAAGATTACATTTTAATTCATGATATGCACCCGCGATTCCTAATGTGAGGGACAACGCGAACCCCTGCATCCCCTGAATATAGAAGTCGACCTCCGCCTATGGGGGGGGGGGTCCTCCCCATTTCAATCGAAGAAAATCCATAGCAAATGACAGAAGCCCAACGCGGTGCCGTCGGAGAGAAGCGACGACAGGTTGATGTCTCTCGTGCTGCGCGCTGTTTTGTAATCGCTGCAAAGCGCCTCGGTAAGGGCGCGATACAAATCCCGATGAGATCAACGATGCATTGCGTTCAGAGAAGAGGGCTGAATTGGATTGTTTTGTTTGTTCCACATTATTTAAGTTTCGTTTCTTTTCATTTGATTCCGAGCGGATATTTGACTCATCTCCTTCTCTCGATTAATCCGCAGCCCGTTGTGCTGCTCAGGGCGCTAAGCAATTTGCTTGCATTGCGTATCCAGAGCGACTCCACTGCACGATAGTCTTGGTTGACGAGAGCCGGGAATTTCCCTAATTAAAGTGCGGCACGTCGGCACTGTGAACCTGGGTAACCCGAGTGCTCACGAAGGGTTCCCGGCGTGTCTTATGAGCTTGCACTGTGAGCTATAAATTGTTACAACGCAAAAAGTTGAAGACCTTTAAAAGGATGCTGCACAACTCACACACAAAAAAACAATCGTCAAGTCAAATTTCGATTTAATGAATCGTCAAGTCAATAGTATTCCCCATTCGTGCGAGTGCGATTACAATCTGGTTGCTCCGTGTCCTGTGTTTTTTAAAGGATAGCCTTCTCACCCAAGTAGCTGCTGTCCTGGGCGACAAAAAAAACACAATTGTAAATCTTCCTGAAACAATATGAAAAAAATGCCCTTTGTGTTGTGTCAGTTGCGTGATAGTACGCCAACGCGGCTTCAGATCTCAACGCGATACAGCGGCCGTGGCCTTTGCTGTGCATCAGATTCAAGAGAGGTGCAGAGAACGGCGGACAGATCTTCACAGTCTTCCATTGACTTTGCCAAAGCATTCGACGATGTCCGCTAACCTGTACTTTGGCATCGACAACCGAGTGCAGCGGTGGCTGCCCGTGAACATTTTGCTGACGTTATCCAAAAAATTCACGATCGTTGGTTGCCGTCAAGGTCAGCAGCGTTGGCGTTGCTTCACCCGAAACCATTTCTTCTTCACGAACGCCCGCGTAGCAGGGATGTCTGATGAGACCGCCTCTTTCGTCGTCGCTGCAATGATCGAGGGCGCGAGCGTGAGGTCTGAACGCCGGTATATCGATCCACTCCAGATCCACCGGAGAAAAGTTTTCAACCCAAATAGGCCGTACTAGTTCAACAACGAAGGTAGTTCCAGAGCTCTTGTACGTCTGCTCCCTGGAAGCTCTCTCACACACACACACGAAGAAGATATGCAGCGTGCCACAATAACGGCGTTGTACAATATATTGAGAGGTACGGACTAACAATGAGAAACTTGAAGAAAAAAAACCCGAGATGGTATTGCACTCCGCACCCGGCAAATCCTACATACAGCCCAGGCATCGCCGTTGGCAATGCACAACTCAAGGCTGTTATCGAGTTCTGGCTGCCTTGGCAGCACGCTATGTCACCGATGTTGTTTGAGACAAAGGACCGATGACTGGACCACCAGAACCAGGGCATTATTTTATCTCACTTGAGTATGGAAGCAACAGGGCATGAAACGTCGTGATCAAAACGAAGATAAAAATTGTGCACTGCGGTTGTACTTTCCAACCGAATGTACGATCCATCTCAAACCTGCGATGGACCGCCCACCACGAGTTCAGGTGGCCAAATCAACCGCGCCACGAGGAACTGAAGGAGGGGACCTGCTCACAAGTTGACCAGGGGACTCATTTGTACAGGGTGCTTAAAAAAATGTTTAACACTTCTGAGAATGTGTAACAATGCCACGAGAAATGTGCTGCTGCCTCTGGGCGCTGGAGATCACCTGGAGAAGATTCCAAGCAATGTGTTGACAATGATGGCGAACAAGTGGAGACTCTTTGACTTTTTGAAGCTATTAACATCGCATTTGTTATCATGTTACATTGTGCTATCCGTTCTTTTTCCATTAAAAACGATAGTCCCATGTGAGTGTTAACATTTAAAGCACCCTGTACTTTCCAACCGACTGTACCGGATGTGAGACCATGACCTGTTATTGAAGCCGCATCCAAATCCAGGACGAATTCCGTATGCGTCACCTGGCAACGCACACGACACTAAGAATTAAATGGTAAGGCGACGTTTCCAATCACGGGGTTCTACAACGTGCATCCCAAATCCGCTGTGACGTGAAGTGGCCAGGTGGGTGACAGTACAGCAAATGGGTGGCGAACCCCATCTGACCATTGCCCTATTGGGTGTTACCCCCCCCCCCCCCCCGTAATGTGTGGCAGTGTGTGCACAATGATAAGGCCTGACCCTAACTGCAAGGTTCCCTGGGGTTCGATTGCCTATTCCGGTTCCTTTCCGTGTGGAGCTTGGATATTTACCCCAATTAAACCATCGCAACGATCTACGTGCACTTTTTTTCCTTCCCCCCTCTAAGGTTTCATGTAAAGCCGAGTCCATTGTGGGCCAAGGTACATGTGAACCCGAAAATTACTTCTGCCGTGTGCAGTCTGACATCATTGTCAACTCTAAGATTAGCCTGAGTGGAGATAAATGAGGTATTGCACAGCGGAGGGTCTTTGTGTGTGTGGAGTGAATGTAACAAGTGCACGCGTGCAATGCTGCACCCGCTTTCCATCTGCTCTGAAAACAATTACCCAAAACACGATGTAAATTAATCCCACAAGGTGAAACTGCACACAACAGGATGCAAAAAAAACTGTAATTTGCATAAAGGTTCAGCACCATCAAGCTGCAGTTCAAATTCCAGTTGGAGGTTGCACCATTGTCTCTCCCCCCACCGCTCAAGAGAATACGTGACCCTTTGTGGGACGACAGAAACAGTTAGACATATCTCTGTAATGGGAATGTTGAATTTCCACCATCGGCTCAGCTCCATAAACCCGGGTTGCAAACTCTTCCACATTCTAAACCAAGGTATATTTCTGAGTCAGCCTATGCATATCGGAACCGTGCGGTTAACTGCAATGAATTTCAACACTGCCACCAGATCTCGCTACAAGCGCAGGCGCCATTTCCGGCACCGTCCGGGTTAAACCCGGTCAGGTGGCAATCCTGCCACGAGCGGCCACGACCCCTGTGTCGCACGAGGGTTTACCACCCTCTGAGGCCAAAGTAAACCTGGACGTCTCGTGCGACGAAGGCTACCTCCCAATCTTCGGCAGGCGGCTGCGCACGCCTGCAATCCGGCACTGTGGTGGCAAGGGGTTAGCGGATCACAGAAATGCTATGAAACTCCCCGTGCGTGTCGAGAAGGTGCCATACCCCCTGGCTTGCCCCCCCCCCCCTCCTCAAATGTGTGGGTTATGTCTGGGGGGCTCCGGTTTCCTCCCACGTGTAAAACACTCGTGAATTGGTCGATGACACCTTGACATATGGAGGACTTGCGGAGCTTGTGGGGGAATTTGGTTCCGGCTCACCGGATTCGCTGCCTTCGCGACTTGCCCACTCGCCTGCGGTTCCTCGTTCCACTGAGTCGTTCCCTTGGTAGTCTGTGGGGGGGTGAACTAAGCACAAAAAGCAGTCCTAAAGAAATGAGCTTTCAATCTAGATTATTTAAAAGTGCAGAACTCCCAGTGGCTTCAAGAAACCACTGCTGCCCCCACCTCCCCCCACCCCGAGCATCAATGGCCATTACCTTCCAAGTGCCATGAACCTTTGGAATTATCATCGGGCAATATCTTTGCTTTGTGACCCCGAGTCCATGGAGGAAGTGGCAACGTTCAAATTACGGGCAGCATGAAGTCGTTGTCTCCACGAGATTGCTGCTGCTGCTCACATTCCACAGCCTGCGGTGGCGAGATGTTAACTACCTCGCCTGGTATACAGAAGGTCGTGGGTTCAATCCCGACCCTGATGCCTGTATGTTTGGAGTTTGCGTGTTCCCCCCGTGGTAGCGTGCATTTTTACGTGGGTCAGACGGTTTTTCCCTCCACATTTAGAAACATGTTTTTAGAGTATTTGGCTGCGATAAATGTCCACGTGTTAAGCCACCTTATTGGGCTATAATTTGTGGCCAGGTCGCTTCTGCAAAAGAGCAATACAGCTCAGTTGGGCCTAAACTGGTAAAATAAAAACAATTATAGTTTATTTATTTTTTAGATGATGAAGCTGATTCAACTCCAAACAAGGAGATGTGAAACTGCAGCCTTCTGCTTGAGAGACGACGCTTTTCCACGGTGGCCAGCCAAGAGTCAAACGTTATCAACCCGCTCCGCATCAACCATCAGGGTTTATATGCTGTGAGCGTGCTCTATAAATTCGACGGTAAAATAGAACACGTTTAATTTACGAGCATCAAACTTTATACGAGTTCCCGTCTCATTTTTCTACATTGGTGATTATCAGATGACACCATTACTCCGATATTTTTTATTGCAGCATTATCCCAAATGTTGATCCAGGTTTTCTAAAATGTGCACATACTCAAATATTCAATAGCTACACAATATAGGGGTTTTTTTCACCCCAAAAAAACCCTACAGTGAGGGAAAAAAGTGTTTGATCCCCTGCTGATTTTGTACGTTTGCCCACTGACAAAGAAATGATCAGTCTATAATTTTAATGGTAGGTTTATTTGAACAGTGAGAGACAGAATAACAACAACAAAATCCAGAAAAACGCATGTCAAAAATGTTATAAATTGATTTGCATTTTAATGAGGGAAATAAGTATTTGACCCCTCTGCAAAACATGATTTAGTACTTGGTGGCAAAACCCTTGTTGGCAATCACAGAGGTCAGACGTTTCTTGTAGTTGGCCACCAGGTTTGCACATATCTCAGGAGGGATTTTGTCCCACTCCTCTTTGCAGATCTTCTCCAAGTCATTAAGGTTTCGAGCATGACGTTTGGAAACTCGAACCTTCAGCTCCCTCCACAGATTTTTTTATGGGATTAAGGTCTGGAGACTGGCTAGGCCACTCCAGGACCTTAATGTGCTTCTTCTTGAGCCACTCCTTTGTTGCCTTGGCCGTGTGTTTTGGGTCATTGTCATGCTGGAATACCCATCCAGACCCATTGTCAATGCCCTGGCTGAGGGAAGGAGGTTCTCACCCAAGATTTGACGGTACATGGCCCCGTCCATCGTCCCTTTGATGCGGTGAAATTGTCTTGTCCCCTTAGCAGAAAAACACCACCAAAGCATAATGTTTCCACCTCCATGTTTGACGGTGGGGATGGTGTTCTTGGGGTCATAGGCAGCATTCCTCCTCCAAACACGGCGAGTTGAGTTGATGCCAAATAGCTCCATTTTGGTCTCATCTGACCACAACACTTTCACCCAGTTGTCCTCTGAATCATTCAGATGTTCATTAGCAAACTTCAGACGGGCATGTATATGTGCTTTCTTGAGCAGGGGGACCTTGCGGGCGCTGCAGGATTTCAGTTCTTTACGGCATAGTGTGTTACCAATTGTTTTCTTGGTGACTATGGTCCCAGCTACCTTGAGATCATTGACAAAATCCTCCCGTGTAGTTCTAGGCTGATTCCTCACCGTTCTCATGATCATTGCAACTCCACGAGGTGAGATCTTGCATGGAGTCCCAGGCCGAGGGAGATTGACAGTTCTTTTGTGTTTCTTCCCAGCTGTATGGGAACAACAGAGTGTCTGATAATTAATAATAAGTCTAAACTAAACTATTTTATTTTACCAGGTGAGGCCCACTGAGCTATGTAGCTATTTTTTATAAGCAACCCGGCCACATTGTGGCTCAACGAAGCGGCTTGTGGAACTTTATAGCAGCCAAATAATCTAAGCGCATGTTTCTAAATGTGGAGGGAAAACCCGGAGGACTCATAAAAAAAATCCACGCGACCACGGGGATAGAGAGAGACATGTAAACTACAAATATACATGCTTCAGGGTCGAACCCACGATCTCCTCCACTCCAGGCGAGGGAGATAACCCGTCGCCACCAGACGTTGATTTCCCGAGTAAAGCCGATTGAGCTTTCTAGAAAACAAAAAACTTAACACACTCCTCCGCCACACTACATTAAAAGAAAATATATAATCGGTAACGTTTCGTGCAATGGCCCTTCTTCGTGGCACATTGAGCAATATGGCTCTTATTCATATTCTTGGTTCTTTCGGTAAAGTCACGTTGAAGGGAAACAATAAAGTAATAAAATATATATAAAACAATAAAATTCTCACGACGTTTCGGCTGTAACACAAACAGTCATCATCAGGTGTGAGAACACGCCATTGAACTTGACACATGCAATGTGGGTTCGTGTGTCCTTTATCAGAATTCCAAGCTGAACCCCCCACCCCACCCCCGGTCAAACTTTGCCAGCTTAACCCTTTACCATTCCCAGATGCCTGCAAGTTGCAGGCATCTGGTGGGGTGTCCCCTTCACCCGCTGAATCTCGGAGATGCACAAGCGGTTCGGCTTGCGCATGATGATGGCTGTTTGTGTTGCAGTCGAAACGTCGTGAGAATTTTTTATTGTTTTATATTTATTTTATTATTTTATTGTTTCCCTTCAACGTGACTTTACCGAAAGAACCAAGAATATGAATCACTGCAGTCACGAAAGCTTTAAATCAAAATTTAATATGGCTCTCGTTTTAGGGCGACTCGGAGCAAAGTTTCGACTCGTTTAGCGAACAAAGTGTTACCTGAAGCAAAGTGAAGAGATTATTACTGTCACGAATTGAGATACACCGAGGGTTTCTTTAAAGGAGGATTTTAAGAGATTAAGTCGCAGGATGCATTCAGAGACGTCTTACAATTAAATTATCTATCCAGGACTGTTTGTGTCTCCGTCGTCACTAAAGAATTAAAATTATGATCTGAAAAAGAACTTGCTTAACAATTACGCGATTATCTTTGGTAGGTAGAAAAATAAAATAAAACAAAAAATAATATTTCACGACGTTTCGATCGCAACACAAGCGTTCGTCCTGATATAACACGCCCGCTAGTGTTGTATAATGTTTCCGCCTGAGGACGGCCGCTTGTGTTGCGATCGAAACGTCGTGATTTATTTATTTTTTTGTTTTATCTTATTTTTTATACCTACGTGACTTAATACTCTTTTGTTCTTTCGGTAAAGTCACGTAGGTGAAAAATATAAATAAATAATATATAAATAAATACTAATAAAATCACGACGTTTCGGGCGCAACACAAGCGTCCGTCATTAGGTGGGGACAACCACAGCAAGAAGCAATTGCTGAAGTAGGCATACTTCAGCAATTTTTTCTTGCTGTGAAACGTCGTCATTTTATTTTTTATTCATTTTTATTTTTCTACCTACGTGACTTTACCGAAAGGAACAAAGAGTAAGGATTCCTCCAGTCACGAAAGCTTCCAATCAAAATTACCCAATCACGTCACTCCGCTAGCATCAATGTAAGTAAAAAAAAATGAATCCAACATGAAGCAACAAATTAAATGTGTTCACGCGGGATGGTTGCTCAAGACATCTTCGGCAAGATATCAACATTCCTGTCTAAATGGCTCCCTCCGGGAGGCGTAACCGCATCAGCTGTTGCTAACGCGCACGCCAAACAAACTTGATGTGACAAGGTTTTGTTCAACGTGCGAGTTTTCTCGAGGCCGCTGGCTTTAGCGTTGGGTGTGAGTGGGTGTTCTAGTTCTGCGTGCGCTGCGGAGTTAGGTGGCTGCGTTGAGAGTGGAGGGTCAATCTCTGTCGTCAACTGCATAGCAACGGAATTTCAACACATAATCAATTTCCGTCGCGCCTGTAATCTGACGAGCAAATATTTGCTCTGAGATATCGATAACAATTTTTTTTAAATGATGTAATAATGTTGTCATTTATTTATTCAGGAAGGTCTCAGTCTCAAAATGCGTTGACATTATTTTCAACTAAGTCTGTCTGTGTGTAACACGAACAGTCTCTCCACTGGATTTTAAGTTTTCGTGACTGCAGGGATCCCACACTCTTTGGTTATTTCGGTAAAGTCACGTAGGTATAAAATAAATTAAATCACGACGTTTCGGGCGCAGCAACACAAGCGTCCGTCATCAGGTGATCGTCCGTCATCAGTGGATCGTCCGTCATCAGGTGATCGTCCGTCATCAGGTCATCAGGTGATGACGGACGCTTGTGGTGTTGCGCCCGAAACGTCGTGATTTAATTCATTTTATTTTATACCTACGTGACTTTACCGAAAGAACCAAAGAGTCTCTCAACTATTTATTTTAAGTCGTGTTGCTATTGCGTTGTAAAAAAACAAAACTTGAAGACATAAACCACAACTGAAAGGAATAAAAGTGCTTGCATATTTGCAAACGCACCTTAATTTCTCTCTCTCACAGCCGCCTGTTGGCTTCCGTGCTGCTGTTTAAACACTCACAGCCACTGGAACACTCGCAAAGACAAACGCGTGCCAAGAAGCGTCACACGATCCACACGTGTGCGCGATTTTTATATGTTTTTTTTATATATATTTCCTCATTTGTTTTCAAATTCTGCTCCGGGAACTTTGGTCAACAGCCTTTTGGGGGAGCGTTGGGCACGCGCACCAAAAACTGCATCGAACCGGAGAAAGCCCATTTGCACGGCGAGGGAATAAACCCCGAAGGCCCGCAAAACTCTAACTTCGAAATCCACTTGGCTCTACCGCCATTGGCTGGCCACCTCGCTGCCCGACAGCCTTCGCTGTGTCACAGAGCTCGACGTGATCCACCAGTCTGTACGTCTCTCTGGAGGCACGGGTTGGTGGAGAGCTGCAGGCACGCGCTTGCCTCTGCCGCAGCCGCACAAAGTGACACCGACGGCTCGGAGCTCTGGTCGGCGTACCGTGGAGTGCCCCGTGTCTCTTTTCGCTTAAAAAACAAACAAAAAACTCCAGGTCAAGTGCGTGGTCAAAACGTTCCTCTGTAGCCGCCGGGGCAGTGTTGGAGCCTCCGTCCACACGTGCGGTGGTGTCTCGTGGGAACAGTTTAAGGAGGTGACGCTTTCCACCTCTTCGTTGAATGATGAAATGAGTCGGATCATGAACGCCGAGGCTGAGTTCAGAGCTATTCGCCGGGGGAGAGGGGGGGGGGATGATTTCCCAAGGAAAGATCGTCGATTGCGTCCAGGATATCATATGTGTTTGTTTTATCTTTAATTAAATCGTACGTGTGGATTTGCTACTGTAAGCAAAAACATCTGACTGTTGACCGAGCCACGGTGGGGAAAGCACCCCAGGACATGTGTACCCAGGGCAATGTTTGAAAGTGGAACGAGTATCAACACAACGACATTAATAGGTCAAATAAGGCAGTTAAGGAGTACTTTAGTCAATCCGAATTCGGCTGTGACACACAACTCAATGATGTCCTCCCTTCGGCCCCAGCAGGAGAAAGTTTACCGTCAGTGCGCATTGCTGCGATGGCACCACGTGGACACTCGAGAAAGACAATGGAACAACAAACCGAAAAGTGCCCAAACAAGTACAGAGAGACGAGTGCTTTGGAAGTTACGCCGAGAGACAGACAAGAGGAGCACGTGAATTGGCTCTGGCCAGGACATATCGACAGGAGGGACAATGTCCAAAGGATAACACTGATGATGGAATGGCAGACAGGGGAAGGAAATGCAGCACAGAGTACTGTACATGTTGAACTTCACGTATGGTTTGTCAATGTTTTTCTTTATTCAGGGACGTTCTGTATATGCACCATAGCGTAAAAATAATAATCAGCCACTCGTCTTGAAAATGAGAAATGTTATCGGTAGCTTTTAACACCGCTACGAGGAATAGTTTGTGAACTTGATGACCTTATGACGTCACAAAAGTTTTGTCTGTGCGAAAACTAAAAATGAATGAGTACAGGTCTGTGTTGACGATGCACATTTTAAGTTGATATAAATAAGAGTCAAACGAAATGTTCGGTGCGCCATTTCCTACGAAACACCACGCCGCCAAATAACTACAGTCCGTTCTCCAATAACACGTGGCTTTCATAACGCGAATCGGATATAACGCGATGATGAATGCATTAGGGAACACATTTTTTGTAACGCGGATACGAATTGGAGATGACGCAAATTGAGTGAACGGGACTACGTCGCGCGAGTAGGAGGAAGCGGTTTGTACGGCTGCCTCGGCGTAGCATCACACAAGGCAGTGGGATGCTGCTGGATGCTTCAGTTTTTGTTAAGCCTGCGTACGCATCTCACGTGCATCGCGGACTGTGCTTTACCCCTATATTATTTATTATAACGCCTTTTTCCATAACGCGGTGTTCTTCAGGAACGCAACTACTACCGCGTTCTAGAATAACGGACAGCAACCAGCACACTTTTACTTCAAACTATTTATGCCATACACCCACGTGTCAGAAAATTAACGCCTTACACCCAGTGGGTGACGAGGCATGGGTGGACGCACGCTCGGAATTACCATTGAGAGAGACAGAGGAACACGCAGCAACTTGAGAACATCCACGGGTTACTGACATCATTAAAACTGCGCTTGGTCAAGGACCCGTTGCCGTGGGCGATTGCCGATGGTGTAGGGATAACGGAGATTTTGGAATGCGTCTGAGAGGACATCGGCCGAGGAAATGGAGCGATGAAATCATTAAGCGGGCAGGTGCCGGGTGGATGATTACATCACGGGATTGTGAGAGGCGGTGGTGCCTTGGAAGGGGCCTTCATCCCACATAGGATGTACCATGGCTCACGATGCTGATGATGACGACAATGACATTCTATTACATTCATGCACAAGCGACCGCTATTGCAATTCATCGGCGCGTGTAATGATGATATTTTTTCGAAACGTGGCAATATTAGTCGGGTGGTGGAGGGTTAATGACAAGAATTGTGGCATGAAACTAACCACGTGACCGAACTCATATGCTCGTGAGCTTCAGTTATCGCAAACCTGATATCAAATTTAGATTCATCATCCTTAAAAATCTCCAGATAAAAAGCTTCAAGGTCTAGGCTTGAAAACCAATTTTTTTATTTATTGACAATCTGCCGAATTTTGTGGGTCTAAATACCAAAGCTTTTTCTGGTTTGTCTAAATTATAAGCATAAACTCGGCTACATATTTTCAAATGGAAGCTTTTAAAATGTAAGCAACGTACGTAACCAACCGCGCTAATCGGACGTGTGGGGGAAGGACAACAAACTAAACACAGAAAGCAGTTCTAAAGAAATGATTTTGTCGATCTAGATGACGATTTAAAAGTGCACATATAGCTCCAGTGGCTTCCTAATATCGGACGGAAGAGCGTTCCAGACGGCCGCGGAACGCATCTGAAAGCGCCGCGCGATGCGGTGACCACCGTCTTTGTTTGACGGTGAGCCAAGAGCCGCTGCTGCTGCTGCTGCGAGGATGACCGGAGTTCTGGTGATGGTGGCTTATGCTCCTAGAACGTGACACCAGTCGCTCACGCACTCGCGGATTGGCCACATGTAATGTCCGTTGTAGAGAAGACTCTTATCGACTTAAAGCTTTCGTGACTGCAGGAATTCATATTCTTTGGATCTTTCGGTAAAGCCACGTAGATAGGCAAATAATAAGATTATCACGACGTTTCGATCGCAACACAAGCAATCGTCATCAGGTGAAAAAATATAGCGAGAGAGCTGCCGAGGCAGGAAAAAAATATCTCTCGCTATATTTTTTCACCTGATGACGATTGCTTGTGTTGCGATAGAAACGTCGTGATTATTTTATTGTTTTTCTAGCTACCTGGCTTTTACAGAAAAGACCCAAAGAATAAGACTCTTATTCTTGGTTCTTTCGGTAAAGTCACGTAAATAGTAAACAAAAAAATACAAATAAAGTAATAAAAATGATAAAAAAGTATTTACGTGACTTTACCGGAAGAACCAAGAATATTAATCCCTGCAGTCACGAGAGTTTTAAGTCGAGAAGACTTCTTGTTTCATGAAGCACATTGAGTAGGTGTCGCGTTTGCCAACAGATGGCGCTGTGTAATTTTACATCGCCCGCGGCGCGTTCATGACCGCCGAGCCACTGGGCCCAAACGTGGCCTCATCGATACGACCCAGGGTGCCAAATGCTCTCAATGACGTTCTTAAAGAGTGTTATGTTTAGAGTTGCAAGTATGAATGGTAGCAAGCTCAGTATTTTAGTAGCTCTATACGAGAAAAAAAAAACAATGGTCGTTAATTCATGTATCGGAGGATTTTTTTTTCCCCGTAAAATTGCATTTGACATGAAACGTCTACAAAGTATGAAAATAACAATGCGTGCGAACAACAGTCTAAACAATGTATGCTTATTCATATTTTTTTATTTAAACAAAAAATTATAAAGCGCGACAGATCACAGGGAGATTTCAAAGTGCTGTACAATGCTGTATAACAAAACTACTGTCAATAAAAGTCGTAAAGAACACATACAGAACATATTCTTGGTTCTTTCGGTAAAGTCACGCAGAAGGGAAACAATAAAATAATAAAAACATAAAAACTAAAATTCTCACGACGTTTCGACTGCAACACAAGCAATCATCATCAAGTGTGAAAACCACAGCAAGAAAATTTGAAAAAAGTGGCGGGTTTTTTAACGTTAGTACCACGAACATGTTCCGAACATAGATGGACTCGTACACCTGAACAACCGCCAAATCGCTCTCCGTGGTGCTAACGTTAAAAAAACGCCACTTTTTTCAAATTTTCTTGCTGTGGTATTCACACCTGATGATGATTGCTTGTGTTGCAGTCGAAACGTCGTGAGAATTTTATTGTTTTATTATATATTATTTTATTGTTTCCCTTCTACGTGACTTCACCGAAAGAAACAAGAATATGAATCCCTGCCGTCACGAAAGCTTTAAATCAAAACATACGGAACATGCTAAAGATTTGTTTTGGGTTAGATCTCGTAAATATTAATGTGTCGTTAAACCCGCCACCACCCGACACATCCAATTATGTTTGTCACGTAAATGAAATGTGCCCATTGGTTACTAGTTCAGCACACCGGAGTGTTCGAGAGTATACCCACAACGTTTACAATTCGAGTGCCCTGGTGTTCCGCTGGAGATTACAACAGCAGCAACCAGCCTCATCGGGCGATAGCCAGAATCGTGAAGAAGTCCTCTGTTTCGGTCTTAAACAGGGATGAGTAAAAGGTGATACCATCGATTTAGTTTACCACAGTGTCATCCAGCCAGATGATATAACAGACACAAGTAAGCCGGAATTCAGGGTAAGCCAGAAAGCTCCGCAAAATAAAACTTGCTTATTCATTTTTTACACCCAACATTTTCGGCCAGCTCACTCTTCATGCTTTGGAGCCCATTCTTCCCGACTATTTTTTTTAATATCAGGAAATTACAAAAACAGATCAATGTATCAGGATTCAACTTGCGGTTATATTGTCATTTTAAATACAATTAGAATACACTGCCGAATGAATGCCTTCCTAAATGGTATCTGTCATGTGGTTCCTTGACCATATTTCACCGCACTAATCAGAGCGGGAAGGTGAGTGGGGGGAGGGTCACTCAATCTGTATTACTCTCCACCGATATGTCAGCCGCTGCCGACATTCATGCTCAGGTTGCAGCGTCGAGAACGCGGTGGTGAGCCTAACCGCAGCGCCACCACTCCCACCTCACCCTTGTCGTTTTTTGACGCAACCACAAAGTGAAGGTGACGTGCTCACGAGAAGCAACGAGCGAGGAAACGTCATCATCGTCGTCGTCGTTATCATCATCGTCGCCGCCGTCGTCGTCCCCACCTCCGTTAGTGCTGCCGGGAAGGAGTGACAATTCTGGTGACGTACGCAGACGAAATCCACCGCGCGGAGTTACGGCGCTGGCCACGGTGATGTTCACGGATCCTTATCAGGGTTTGTGGCACTTCATCTCAGTTCCGTACCCTGTAGGGCACAATTACAGCAACGCGGACCCTTTGCCAAAAATAAGAATAGGGCTTTCACTTTTTTGGCAATAAAGCATGTGTTGAGATGTTCGAACACCAAATACATAACCTTTTCACCACAAATACGTCCGGTTGATACACACTTGATTCCTTGTAAAACCTATCTATTTAGTGTTTGAACATCTTACACACCTGTTTTAGTGACAAAAAGGAAAAAATAAACCCTATTCTTATTTTCATACATTGATACTGGTAAAAAAAGGTCCCATAATATAACTGCTCACCCCGAGCTATAAATACTCTGATAGTGGCATTGTCTTTGTACTGTTCGCATTTTGGCGTTCTCTGGTCTGACACCGGTAAGACTTGGCCCTAAAGAAGGCCGCTGGCTCTGGTGTAGGCCAATCAGTTTCAAAGACAATGCGCAGGCATTATCAGAGCATGTTTTAGGTTTGCATGTTTACCGCAAGTACTGTGTGTGGTTAACACAGACTTGAAACCTTGTAAAAAGGTATCTGTTTGATGTTTGAACATCTGAACACCTCAGGATTTATTGCCAAAACGGGTAAACCCTACTCTTATCTTTCATCCTTTGATACTGGAAAAACGGCCCCGTGATACTCGCTTATCCTCATTGCACAAGCGTTGCCGTCGGCTCCGTCAGAGGTCGCCCCCTGGGTGGGCCCATATGGCCGTCTTCTCGTTAGGGTGGAGAAGACGAAACAACGATCACGGCTCCAGAAGGGCTCGGTGCCACATCAGCAAATCCTCCACTTGTGCGATAATTCTCTTGCGTCTCGACGAAGGGTTAATGGCTCAATGAGCCTCAAGACCCATTTGTCAGCAGGGGAGATTTGCCCATTTTTCCATTTGCATGCAAGACGAAATTAAGCTGTGCTACCAGAGATGAATCCCGCGCATAACCACAAATACAACGTAAGCAAAAAAAATACGTGTTTAGCAACCTGCTTGCTGTACTACTGCCTCCTGCTGATGCCTCTTTCCCTCGCTCGTTCCACCCTTTGCACGGTCTCCCACAACCCATCCCCGTCTCTACCACTCACTCAGCTCCCTCCGTTATCTGGAGGATTTGGAGGCTTCGGTGGCCTACTTCGCTTTCTCAATTCACTCCCATCGCTTCAGCTGGACATCATGCCTCAGACCAGTGGTCCACTTCCTTCCTCTCCCGTGGCACCTAACCCTGGGTTCACCTTCGGCCACATCTTCGCGTCGCTCACACGGCCGTGCCAGGAACGCCAGAGAAAACTGCCGCGTGTCACGTGTCCCAGCAAGTCCATAGGCTGAGTTTGACTTCTATATATTTGGAGTGGCGGGGGGGGGGTGTGAATAACATTTTAATCTCCGCTTCTTGCGTTGTGCAATATAATATATCTCCAGCAGTGGAACTGCTGGAGATATATTATACATATTTTTCGCTTGCTTTGCGATCGAAACGTCGTGATTTATTTTCTACCCACGTGACTTTACCGAAAGAACCAAAGAGTATGGGTTCCTGCAGTCACGAAAGCGTCAAATCAAGATTGCACCTGTCCAGTCGTGGCCTCTGAACTCTGTGAGGACTGCTGCTGCTGCCTGCTGCTGCTTGCTGTCTCTTCCCCCGTCTCCCTCCGCTTCTCTTCAAAACCTCTCAGCCTCCCAACTCCGTTGTTGTTGTTGTTGGTGTTGTCTCTCATCTCTCATTAGTTGTTCTCACGACGAAGCGTCCTGTCCATGTTTCCAACCCGATCCCGATCGCCTTCGCTTTGACGGCAGCGTAGGCGTCCTCCCCCGGTTTCGCTTTCTCGTTGTCTTCATTCATTAACCCGTCTCTTCGACTTAACTTTGTACCGTAAAAAATGGTGCTTCAAACTTCGCTTTGCATTTTACTGGCGGAGTTATTTTAACGTTTGTGAGATCGAGATAAGTCCGAGGGTGAGATAAGGATAAGTCGTGTCATTTTGTGGTTAAACATATACACGCACGGGCGCTACCCAACAATTATTATTTGCATATCGGTTGGTGCCATAACCAAGAGTACCCACTTATGAAAACAAAAAAACTTACCGTGCAAATTCTGAGTTCACAGGGGTCATTTGAAAGACTTGAGTGGTAGCAAACAATATATATGTGTGGTCTGCATAACAAATTATTATTTTTTTAAATGTTCTGTTCTACATTTAACCGCACGCTGGTTTGAATCTTGAGATATTTGCCTGAGATTGTGGGGTGGCTTGGAGAATGATAAAAATTTTCCTGGACATGCCTCGTGTATTTACATGTTTTCCATTCATATTTTGTTTTCTAAGTGCCATTTGCAGATAATGTATGGCACAGTGAGAGTTGCGCTGAGCACTTTTTTTTCAGAAGCGTATAATTTTCTGCTGAAATTGAAATGAAAATGAATAAATTTACGAATAGTAAACGTGACACCTCATAAACTAAAGTACATACGCACTGGGTCATGAACAGGCTACTGAAGGCTCGGCAGCATAAGGCGAATTGCTTTTATTTTCATTTTTACGTGTAGGTTCAATTTACATTAAATTACTTCAACTAATTTATTGAAATCTTCCTTTCATATCTTCCTCAAGACCCACGGGATGAGGCAGTGACCATATAATACAATTGTTTTTTTCAAAATCTCTCTCACCAATGGACATTATCAGTCCAATAGTCACACTCCTTGTGATCCAGTCACTCAGAGGCAAGGGTTGGTGAGTCACATTGATTTATGCGACTCCACACACCACTGGACTGTTCAACACGTAGGCTTTCACAACCAATATCATCCATAACACAGGTTTTTTTTTGGTTAGATCGTGTAAATGTGTCGTTAAGCCCGCCACCACCCAACACAGCCAACTAGTAAGGGTTGTCACGTAAACAGAACGTGGCCAATTCGTCACTAGTACAGCACACCGGTGTGTTGGAGAGCCAAGCCACAACATTTACAATCTGAGTACGACGTTTCGCCAGTATTTACAACTAGCTTCATCAGGCGACAGCCAGGTTTGTGGAGAAGTCCACCTCTTTCGTTCCTTAAATAGAGGCGTAGATGTCATGACGTCACTTGTGAGCCCTTCTTGAGCGAAGTGGGGGGTCATAATTAATCCATGTAAAAAATAATGGGTATCCATTGCCGATTCGGTAATTTATATGGTAATCAACGTACCACTGGACTGTCATGTGACCAGCATGTGGCAGTACAGAAAGCGGGTTCATCAATTCCCTCATACACACGTGGGGGTTTTATCCAGAAACGCTGGGGTTTGTTTTTGTCTACGTTAAACACTCCTTAAACTAGAATTGCGCACAACATTTCCAAAGCAAGGATCCTCCTAAGCGAGAGCCCACTGGATAAATGCCAATATCTTTCACCCTGAGTTTGTCCTGCCTGCCAGGATCCAAATGCCAGCACCCATGGGCAATGCGTGGGGTTCAGATTCGGTTCTGGGGCAGGGGGTGGCAAAGGACATGTGATCCAGCCCTGGCTTTACACCTCAAGTCAAAGGTTCAAAGTTGTGGGGAAGTGCTCGACTCCAATTGCGACCCTCAGCCTCGATTCTGGGTAATCTGATTCAGGCTTGTAGGAGTTTATTTTTTTACCAAAATGCGTGGAAACTGAATAATCTAACCGGGTGGTGGTGGTAGTGGTGGTGGTGGTGCACACCTCTAGTCCAGCACTGTGTAGGTAAGGGTCAGGTGAGGTGAGTGAGGGTGACGTAAGGGTGAGGTGAGGTGAGGGTGACGTAAGGGTGAGGTGAGGGTGAGGGAGGGTGAGGTGAGGTGAGGAGAGGGTGAGGTGAGGGTGAGATGAGGTGAAGGGAGGCGAGAGTTGGTTCGTTCGTTCGTTCATTTCTCATTCCGCTTGTCTTGGTGAGGGTCGCGGCGGCAGCGTGTTGAGTAGTGGCGGTCCACACCTCCCTCTCCCTGGCGACAGACTCCAGCACTACTACACTATACACTACACTATATACTACTATACACTACTACACTATACACTACACTATATACTACTATACACTACTACACTATATACTACTATACACTACTACACTATACACTACTACACTATATACTACTATACACTACACTATATACTACTATACACTACTACACTATACACTACTACACTATATATTACTATACACTACACTATATACTACTATACACTACTACACTATACACTACTACACAATATACTACACTATACACTACACTATATACTACTGTACACTACTACACTATACACTACTACACTATATACTACACTATACACTACACTATATACTACTATACACTACTACACTATTCACTACTACACTATACACTACACTATATACTACTATACACTGCTACACTATACACTACTACACTATATACTACACTACACTATATACTACTGTACACAACTACACTATACACTACTACACTATATACTACACTATACACTACACTATATACTACTATACACTATACACTACTACACTATATACTACTATACACTGCTACACTATACACTACACTATATACTACTATACACTACTACACTATACACTACACTATATACTACTACACTATACACTACTACACTATTCACTACTACACTATACACTACACTATATACTACACTATACACTACACTATATACTACTATACACTACTACACTATACACTATACTAGATACTACTATACACTACTACACTATACACTACACTATGTACTACTATATACTACTACACTATACACTACACTATATACTACTACACTATACACTACTACACTATTCACTACTACACTATACACTACACTATATACTACACTATACACTACACTATATACTACTATACACTACTACACTATACACTATACTAGATACTACTATACACTACTACACTATACACTACACTATATACTACTATATACTACTACACTATACTCTACACTATATACTACTACACTATACACTACACTATACACTACATTATATACTACTATACACTACAGCAGCGTGTAGTGTATAGCGGTCCACACCTCCCTTTCCCTGGCGACAGACTCCAGCACTACTACACTATACACCACACTATATACTACTATACTACATACTACTATGCACTACTACACTATACACGACACTATACACTACACTATACACTACACTATATACTACTATACACTACTACACTATACACTACTACACTATATATTAATACACTATACACTACACTATATACTACTGTATACTACTACACTACACAATACACTACACTATACACTACTACACTATATACTACTACACTATACACTACTACACTATTCACTACTACACTATACACTACACTATATACTACACTATACACTACACTATATACTACTACACTATACACTACTACACTATTCACTACTACACTATACACTACACTATTTACTACACTATACACTACACTATAGACTACTATACACTACTACACTATACACTACACTATATGCTACTATACACTACTACACTATACACTACACTATATACTACTATATACTACTACACTATATACTACACTATATACTACTATATACTACTACACTATACACTATACACTACACTATATACTACACTATACACTACACTCTATACTACTATACACTACTATACATACACTACACTATACACTACTACACTACTATACACAGCTACACAATACACTACTGCACGATACACTACTACACTATACACTTCGATACATTACTACACTACACAAGTATACACTACTACACTATACACTACACTATACACTACTATACTATTCACTACTACACTACTATACACGACTACACGATACACTACTATACATGACTACACTACACTATTTTACACCATACACTACACTATTATAAACTATACACTACTGTAATAGACACTTCTAAACACTAATACACTATTATACACTACACTATAATACACTATACACTACCATACAATATACACTACACTACGATACACTGCACTATACACTACTATACACAGACTTTAGCTCTTCGTAACTGTTTACCGTATGCATGTGCAATTATTTCCTTGCGGTAACAATGGATCGCGCTTTCAACAACACTGCTGTTAGTGTTTAAGAACCCTTGTCCTGACCACTTTAACAAAGTCCTCTTCGAAAGACAAATGAGCATTGTGCCACACTCATACCGACAGAACATCGTTGTGGCATGTGGCATTCCGAATAAAACAAGTCGGCAAGCGGACACAATCATTCCCGCAAACTCTCTTTCACTCAACCTTGTACACACAAGGACACCAAATGTTTAAGCTTCTTAGGGTCATGCAACTCAAACGTTCGCATTCAGTGTCCTGCCGCACACATAATAACAATAATAGTTGCAATTTATACAAGAAAGTCTCACTGATTTGCATGCTGTACTTGGATGTTTCATCTAGTCCAAATGTTGATGCGTTTAGCTTGTTGAAGGGAACTGGAGCAACCAGAGAAATGCCACCAAGTGAACAATGCAATCGGCTATTTTTAGGGCTATTTCATAATTTCATGCGTGCGTACTTACTTTTACGACTCACGATAATGCTACCATTTATTGCGCAATCTTAGTAAAGAGACACCAAAACTTGCGCTGACGGTTATATTTACAATGTGCACCGGTTATGGTCAGGGTTAACTCGGAAGTTGCGGTAGGGCTCTTAAATCGTGAGATTGAGTTCAAATCCTCTGCAAAGTCCATTCAGTCTGGCGAAAAATAAGAAAAGGTTTTAGCCTTTCTGGCAATAAAACAGGAGGTATAGAGATGTTAAAACACCAAATAGCTACCATTAACCACACATACTTGTGGCAAAACATGCAAACAAAAATGCTCTGAGAATATATGCATTGTCTTTGAAACTGGTTGGCCTACACCAGAGACAGTATTCTTTATCGGGCTGTTATATCTATGGGACCTTTTTGTTAGTATATAACTGCTTAACCCGAGCTATAGGTGTTCTGAAACTTGTGTAGTGAGCGGCTTCCGAGACACATCATGTAGAAGGCTTCTTATTTATTAGGAACACACTGGGCGATACATCTATGTAACGCAGCTACACATAGCCGACCCTATCACACAACCCCATCGTCGGCATCCAACTATGCAGCTGTACGACTAGCGCAGCGACAGCGATGATGAGAGCTTTACAGAAGATAGGCCACGTGGTTGGACGACAAAGAGAGATGATGGCGAGCAGCAACGCAGCCAGGACCCAGGACCCACAACATCACCGAACCTCTGGTTCAGTCCCTCTTATATACGCCCCAGCACGGCCAAGCCCCGCCTCTGGCCACGCCCCCTTCCAGAACCTTCAAGCAGGTTCCCGGAGCTTCGACTGACTCCGCCTTTCACCTTTACCCCAGGCACGCCCCCCTCATAATTAGGTATTATGTAATATACACATAACCGCGATTACCCCTTCAGGCCGACAGGTGGCACCCTGTCATTACACTTGCACTGTATTTGTACAGTTCACATTTTGGCGTTCACTGGTCTGACACTGGTGAGGCTAGGCCATAAAGAAGGCTGTGTAGGCCAATCAGTTTAAAATACAATACATATATTATTGAAGCATGTTTGTTTGTATGTTCTGCCACCAGTATGTGTGGTTAATGCAAGCTTGATTCCTTGCAAATGATATCCATTTGATGTTTGAACATCTTCACACCTCCTGCTTTATGGCCAGAAAGGATACAGCCTATTCTTATTTTTCATAATTTTGAATACTGGCAAAAAAGGTCCCATAGAACAATCCAGCCTCATTGTCATTTAGTGGATTCGATCCTGAGCCTAAAACTTATATATATTTGGAGTTTGCATGTTCTCCCTGTAGTCACGTTTCTTTTTTGTCGGATCCTCTGGTCTTTCCCTCCACATTTAGAAACATGCGTTTAGAGTATTTGGCTGCTACAAATGTCCACTTCGTTGAGCTATCATTTGTGGCCAGGTCACTTCTGAAAAAGAGCTACATAGCTCAGTGGGCCTTACCTGGCAAAAATATATATAAACATTAATAATTCTCCTTGAGCAGCTCAACATGGCCTCGGTGCTTCTCTGAAAAATCGTGGGTGAACCAAATATCAACTCAAAAATAAAATTTTAATCAACATCAAACACAATTAATAACCCAACACGTGCGTCAATGACGCTGCCTTTAAAGAAGCAGAAGATACTCTCAATAAGTGACGTTTCCGTCATTGCCCGATGTTCATAAGATCAAGGTTTATGTGCAATGAGGACGGCTAATTGCCTGCAACATTACCTATTATACATGTGCTTTCAAAGCTACAATGTTATTGACGAATGCATTTTATTTATATGTCCTTGTGCATCGCCGCAGCATCGCCAACTTAAGAGCTTCTTAGCTCACAGGCTACTTCAAGATGCAATTTACTGAAATAATTTGTATACGTAAAACAAGTAAATAAACACTGAAAGAGCTAATTGCTCTCCTCATCACGCGCATGTTGCTACATCTCTATCTATTGCCTAAACATCTTCTGTTCAATCACTTGTAGTGTTTAAATTGTAAAGGGGTCCCCAAACTGTACTTCTGTTCAGGGCCCCCGATATGACAGAACCACCACGACCCGCGATCAACATTCAATGACAACAAATGATGATGATGATAATAATGATAACATTTTGTAAATCCACTGCAGCATAAAGGCCTGCCCCACATCTTGTTGGTCACGGACATTGTTTGACCATGCTTCGCCATGCAGGTGGGCTTAATGCAATGAATCACATGTGAATAGAGTTCATGATAACCATGGATTGGACCCCAAAGACTCTCGTGACTGCATAGTATGCCACGCGTCCACCAGTGGAGTAATCAATTATGGATTCAGGGCATCTATTCAAATTCTGATGGACACTGTACGGGGATTGACCAGTGAGGTGTTGTGTAACGTGGGGTCGATCGGTGTGTATCTGGTCATAATTACAGATGCACACATGCTCCTGAGTTGTCGGTGGTGGAGTCACTCCATCCTTAAGAGGAGGGCAGAACACAACGCAGAGTATCCACTCATCGCCTCCGAACTCGTCTATTATTATTGTTGTATTTATTGGCCGGCCTGTCCCCTCGTTACGATCACCGGGAGGGGAGGGATAAGGCGAGCCGGTTACACCGTTCAGTGCAGGTTGATGAATGAATTGTGAAAATTTCACATTTCCCCATGGTGGAGACCACGTCACCGCTTAGACTGCTCACTAAAATTGTCCTTAAATGATGGTGATAATGATGAGTTGAGTTGACCTCCAGCCAAGATATGCACTCCGAACCCCTCTGCTTGTGAGTGATATCCTCTGGCAAGAGTGCCATGCGGCTGGATATCATGAGAAACAGGGGCACGTTGGATTATCTCTACTGTTGCTGAAATTATGAATTGCATAGCTTAAAACAAGTTTGACGTATGAATCATAACAAGCTCCCGAGCAGTGTCTCACTTTGATTTGGTCCAGTTGTATTAGTGCACAGGCAGCGAAAAATTGACATGCCAACAGTGGGATTACAGAGGCCATGCCTCTCCCTCTGCACATGTTTGTCCTCTCCACTCGGACCTCACTGCTCACTCAAAAGCCATTACTGTTATCCAACACCCATGGTCCTCTTTCGCCCACCTCTCAGATTCTCTGGCAGGTCTTTATGTGCTGTACAAAACGTACCAAATGTCAGTATAAAACCACGATGATCTTGCGAGTGAACAATGAATGAAAAGCCATGAATACCAATGTGCCTTCGTAGGAAAGTGTTCAATGAGTGTGTAACGTATGCTCTGTGGCATATAGATAAAAAGCATGGACGTTAATTTAAATGAAAGGAACACAAACAGAAAGTCTACAAAGAAGCATCGACAGATGCACTTTGTCTTTGGAGAGAGAAAGAGGAATGTATCACACACAGTAATGTCAGGGTTGTTGTTGTTGGTCACGTTCTTAATTAATGCTGTTCAGCCTATTTTGAGCAGAGAATACATATTCGACACATCGTGTTAACTGTGAAGGAAATTAAGTGGCCTTGGGCAGGACACATCATCGGTAAAAGGGATGACGGCTCATGGATGAGACTGGTGATGGAATGGCAGCCAAAGAAGGACAATACTTAGCTGCTCACCCCGAGGTACAAACGCTCTGATACATGTGGTGGGTTCACTGGAGAGATACACTAATTCAGAAGTCAACACGTTTATTCTACGACCACAACGGGGTAATTACATAACCAGTAACCACAACGGGATAACTACATAACCGGTAACCACCACGGGGTAACTGGCAACAAATCCCAATACAGGCGCTTCCTTAAAAATATATATGATGCTATTATGGTACATATCGATATTTGGTACTACAGTGAAAAGCAACGATTTGGGCCCCTAACCATAATTTATAAACTCAGCAGCTCTCTCATTGTATTTTTCACCTGAAGACGATTGCTTGTGTTGCGATCAAAACGTCGTGATTTTTTGTATTATTCTATCTATGTGACTTTACTGAAAGACCCAAAGAGTATGAATTCCTGCAGTCACGAAAGCTTTAAGTCAAGATATCATTTATGAAGCTTATAAATTGCCCCGTCCCTTCACAATCACACGTGCCAGGTCAAGTGATGGATGTATCACCACGTGACACGAATATATATCTATGTTTACAACTTAATCAATGAGTCGCGCTTTTTCATGACGCACACAGGCAACTTCGCCCCAGGCAACATCGCAGTGGTGTGATGGTCGGTAAGGACAGGGGCTCTAGCATTTAACCAGCGTCGTGAATGACACTCGTAATAACTGGGTACTTCGTTATTAATTCGACAGCTATTAAAAAAACCGTTTGCTACCCATGTGTCGTGGAGGCAAGAGCGTTGGGAGGGGGTGGTGGGGAGGATGAAGAGAAGCCAAATGACTGCCTGCAAACTTAGGACCAGGAATGAGTCACCACAGAGCTTGTGTCCGATTTCTAATCTCTGTAGGGGGAAAACCCCGCATAGACCTCCCTTGATCGGACATTCTTCGAGTGATGCGTGCTCATTTGTTTCCCACAAAATATATGGACAAAGGGATATGCGCCTGGCTGAGATAATCACGATTGCAGGGCTGTAATCTAATCAGTTTCCTTTCACTGTTGCTGATTTCATAGATTACTGGAACCGAAGACAAACGGCCACGTTTAGCTCCATGGCAGGTGGATTATTAGCATGCCTTCGTAAGCCACTATTGCGAAAGACGTTCAACATACATACATAGAACTGACGAATATGTTGAAATGTGATATAATTATACAATATCTTCAAAATAAAAAAGATAAATATATCCCTGCCTGCATGCGAATCTAAAAGAAGCGTTGCACTGACAACTGTGCACGTCGCAGCGTCTTATCTCTCCAGCCCAAGGTGCAGATCTACCGGAGTTACTTTGCACAAGTGTACAAATAAACCCAGCCGCTTTGCCGAGCTGTCATCATCAGGACTGACGCTGAAAAAAGTCAAACGCGGAGGGGTAATTCGACCCCCACACTTGCCAAGTCTCCTCTATATTTGCTTTTGCAAAAAAAATGGATCATAGCTGTAAAGCTGCTGCTGTAGCCTTAGTTGAGCTTACAATCGAATCGCCCCGAGCTGCACCCGATCTCACCATATCGCATAAGCTAAGCAGGCTTTAACTTTGTTAGTTCTGAAACGGGAAACTGCCTGGGATTTGCCAGGTGTTATACGCTTGAGCTTCCAGGTTGGCAGAAGTTTTCTCCGTACATCAATTGTTTCTTGACTCTTTCTGTGTGGAACTTTGAGTGCTATCCCTTCTCGTGCGGCACGAACTATGCTGAAACCTCACAACCTTGGTCCATCCCCACTTTCCCACACAGCATCTGCAACACCTCCGCCGTGAAAGCAGCAACACTCCGGGGGAATACATCCGCTGCCAGGATAAAGACCTGCCCCATGCAACCGCACCTCAACAACAATTCGCCTAAACTCGAGGAGAAGAAGAAGAGGATGCTGAAGGAGAAGAGGATGCTGAAGAGCAAGAGGATGCTGAAGAGCAAGAGGATGCTATAGAGGAAGAAGAAAATTGCGGAACATTGCAGAAGCCAACAATCGAAGGGTTCGGGAACGATTTTGGAGAACGCAAACATCATTCCCGAACAAGCACCTCATTGCAGTGAACCTCCACCAACAGGAGGTTCACTGCCACCGCATTTAGCAGCGGGCTACATCATTATCGAAATGGCCACGTACAGGAGCAATCACCTTATCCACAAATGCAAAACTAAAAGGATCACCCACGTGCGCAACCGCAACACAGTGGAAAGCTTTGCGAGCTCGTGTCCACTGCAAGTTGTTGTCCGAGGCTCTTAGGTCGGCAGCTGGTTTTACAACTGAGACATTGATGTATAGTTGTCACGAATCTTCCTTGTGAAATAGCTGGGAAACCGGATACATTTATGAGCGTCTGTGTGAAAAATCCAAATTAGCTTAAATCCAGATGCATACGAAAGAGATGTGTGAGTTTTCTTTAGATACTCCAGTTTCTCTCCACATGCCAGACGCTCATTCGTGGTATTGGCGAAACATCGCTATGAAATGCCAATCTAAAAAAAAAGTCTTGCATGTCAGTGAGGCTTTCCAGGGAAATTCAAGTTGATTTTTAATCTGATGAGAGTAGCTCACTCGCTCTCCCTGCTCATTTCCCCATCCACCCACTCCTCATTCTTCCAACTCCTCTGCTCACAAATAAAGTGTGTCATAATTGCCACGATGCGTGTGGCCTTCTTTTGAGCTTAGCTCAGCTCACTTTAAATTAGACAGCGATTAAAAAATAAATTGTGGTCTGTAATCGGAAACCTATATTATTCACAAATAACAGCTTCACGATTTATCAACTTAAATTTCGATTTAAAGCTTTCGTGACTGCAGGGATTCATCGTCTTGGTTCTTTCGGTAAAATCACGTAGAATGGAAATAAAATAATAATAAATTCCCACGACGTTTCGGCCACAACACAAGTAACCTTCTTCAGGTGAAGGAACAGAACTGTCGGGACGACAGCGCTTCAATGAACACTGCTAAGCTTCGCAGCATCTTTTAAGCTGGGTGGGAGGAGCAGAGCGCCTTGACAAAGGAGTTTACATATCAACAGAATAATTTAGCATTGAAATAGCTGTGTTAAAGTGTTGGATTAGCAGGGTGTTAAAGTCAGAAATTAGCATGTAACTGGGAGATTAGCATGATGTTAATGTGAGGGATTAGCATGTAACTGGTCATGTGAAAGAACTAAGTATAAACTACATCAATATAATAAATGTACTCAATATATTCTTCAATAAGTTAAGCTATTAACATAAAGTAACTGGGTATACACTACACTATATAATGAATACCATATAGTAAACTGATAAAAAAACTAAAACTAAAACTACATCAATGTTATCAATAAACTCAAAATATTCTCCAATCAGCTGAGCCACTAACAATAAGACGTTATACATTACAATTCTATGTCGAAAAAAAAGGTGGCTGTTTTTTCTTTTCAACGTTAGCACCACGGAAAGTGACGAGCTTTGTTCAGACGGACGAGTCCATCTATGCTCGGAACGGAGGAGGGGGGAGAAACAGCCACGATGCGCTGCTCTGTCCTGTGTTGCGTTACAACTATGTTATAAACTAGACTACTATACATTACAATGTTATACCTTCCAATCTAAACTACATTGTATAATATCGTATACACAGCCCAATGTAAGCTCTAACATTATGCATTATATTGATATGTATCACCGGACACATGGAAGCAAAGACTGCGTTTGTAAAAAATTAAAACCAAAGCAATTTATTGAGAAAGTGCATAGCGCAAATCGGCGATAAAATAATGGACTTCCGGCTCTCCCCACACCCCGGTTGCAATGCACATTATATATATAGGCACAGCACGTATAATTTACTTGCATTTTTTTGTTAACTATAAAAATCGGCGTAAAAACATTGATTCACACAAATAGCTTAATTTAAGAAGGAAATCACTCCGGGATCATCGCACGGTGCATAGTTATCAATGTACACGCCATGTAACAAAATTGACGGTTGTTGTTTTCGGAACGCGTGCACGGTTGCCTTGCTGTCGGCAATTTGCCGGCCACGATCGTTCACTGAGAAAGTGGCCCTTGAATGTGAATCACGCGGTATGGTTTTTAATTGCAATTTCTTTAATTCGCCTCTTATATCCGGATACAGTGATTTGGCAAACCGTTCCTGAAATATCACTCCCCCCTCCCTCCAAAAAAGGTATAAAACATATATATGGAAAGATTATGCATTGTTTAAAATGTGTCCACTATATTTAAAAGCCACAGCAAAGAATATATACCAGGTTTTTTTTTGTTTAAAGATAGAATAATTCATTTGAGGCTACTGAATTGCTTTATGTAGATGTATCACAATGTTGTATAACACGTTCAGGGCTGGATTGGTGACTTGTAAATGCGATGATGTTATTCGGCGTTAGATTTATTTCCCCCCCCCACACACAAACGTTAACTCCGCGTGATCAATAAAAAACTAAAACATGGCTGGCATCAACGTTTTAGCTTTTGACATCGCATATAAGCCAGACACAAAGGCGAGGCCATTTACAACGTCGCAGTTACCATGTCCATTGGATTTAACTGCCGAGTTATTTAGCTTTTTTTGCGAGTTGTTTGCAGACATCAAAGAGTAAACGTGGTGAAGAGCAGCGCTTCGGTTTTGCACACTGGGGGATGTAATCCGGCCGTACGTTTGTTAGATGTAAGATGCGCGCCTCTAAAGTTTGATTACTGCAACCTATTAAAACTTAAATCGCAACTTGGTGTGGATTTTTTTTTTACGTCCAGTTAGCCGTGCATAAACCTGCTCTACAAGCCTGGGTGCAAAATGTATTCAACGATGATGGATCTTTGTGCCCTGTGTAGCCATATGCTGCTGCTGCTGCTGGCGTTGGTGGTTTCGGAAGGGAATGTTATGGAGTGGATGTTATGAGTCAAGAGGTGGATGTTACCGGGGCATGGGGTGGGTTGTTACGGGGCATGGGGTGGGTTGTTACGGGGCATGGGGTGGGTTGTTACGGGGCATGGGGTGGGTTGTTACGGGGCATGGGGTGGGTGTTGGCACCAACTGCAGGGCTGGATGCGTCCCCTTGCTACCACGACGCCACCAGGACGAGTGCTGCTGGGAGGAGCACCGCAACGAGTCCGCCCGTTGCCGTCGCCGGTGCCTTGGCGGTGGTTTGCTGGGCCGTGGTGATTGAGGTGGCGGCCGTTGAGTTGGTGGTGGGAGTGACGACGGTCGAGGTGGTTTTGGAGGCGGCAGGTGTGGCGGTGGTGGTGGTGGTGATTGTGCCGGGGGAGGTTGTGGTGGAGGAGGTTGTGGTGGCGGGGATGGTTGAGAGTTCAGCAGTCGAAGAATCAAGCAACGTTGTCTGTAACATACAAAAATACACACCATTGTTAACATTGTATAAATGGGGACATTTTTTAGTGGTGATGACAATTTCATTGGTGAAGCTGAAATGTAAAAACGCTGGTGTTGCATGGCAAGTTGTTAGGTATATAAGTGTCACTAAATACATATTCTGTAATATAGCCTACATTTAACCACGTGACAGCCTACTGATGTGCATAATCTCTTGAAAAAAAAGACTTGGTCCACTGGATTTGTTGAGTTTTTATATATTTATGCAATATAGAGGTAAATAAATATATATTTCTTCATACTGAAAAGGCTTGAGTTGTGGATGCTGGTAAGGTTAAGTGCCAAAAAAATGATACCATAATTTTTCAAAAATAGTTTTTTTTTAATGTAAAAGTGAGATATTTTTAAAATTGATATTCTTAATTGCACGTACATATGTCAATATAGGAGTGAAGCGATCGGGGGCAATGGTTACCACACTGCGATGAAACAAATCAATTACAGTTTGATTCCCGCTACGCATGACATCAGCGGTGAGTAATATCTTAACCGGTCCCGTGCCTACCACCTTTGAACCAATGAACATGGACCAGCGTGGTGAAGTAAAGCCAAACAAAGCCCTGTGACCAACACTGTGTGGAGAACTCTTCCATCCAGCAATGCGATTGACAAAGGCTTGTAAATGATTAATCATTATTATAATGTGTATATTGTTGCTATGTAACCCTTGTGCTGTGGGACTTGGCAATGGGATGATGTATCTGGAAATCGCAATTCATAATTCGATGGGTTTTTTTTTGGGGGGGGGTGGTTGGATCGTTGGGTATCATGTCAATTATGCACCCTCCATCACCCAGCAAAAGCCAAACAAATCGAGTTTTGTTGCGTGAACACACGCGCCAATCGGCTCTCTGATGTTCAGAAAACCACTCACATTGAAAAGAAGCAAGCAAAATTTGACAATTTCCGTACGACATTTCACCGGAGATTACACAACCGTACCTGATGATGCCGGTTGCAATCTCCGGTGAAACGTCGTGCATAATTGTCCCATTTATGCTAGCTTTTGTCGCCCCCAAATTTACCGATTTGGTGAACAACAAAATGAATTGTCACATTTGTCCACGAGACAACTCGATTGGGTTTGGCTGTGTCAGGGGAGTGGGAGGGTGCATAGCTCGAACTTGACCTCATGCTCACACTATCCGACACAAAAAAACGAATTATGAATCACAATATTGGTCGTGAAAGCCTCGACGTTTCAATCCATTCACATATATCCTTCAACAGCGTGAACAGATTTACACAATTGATTTGCAATCTCCGGCAGAGCGCATACATTATGCTGTTCACGTGATGTGAGACAATTCGCGTTAAACTCACAACACGCACACACGTCTTGTAATATTACCCCTAATGAATTGAAACAACTGCATCATTAGCATCACCACATGTTATCGATTTGTACATATGCATAAACAGCTTTAACATTATAACCACAGCTCATTCATTCTCCATCGTAACATCTAAGATTATTCCAAAACATGCATTGCATGGAATCGCCTAGAGATTTAAACATAAGCGTGGGTGGTGCGATAAAGCCTGAACCGAGTGCCCCCCCCCCCAAAAAAAAAGATGTGGGAGTCTGTACGTACCGACTGTCCATTCGCTGAGAGGCAAAGAGCCGCCAGGATCAGCAGAAGGAATCTCGCACCCATGTCTGCTTTGAGCTTGTAGATGATCGACTCGGTGACACGGACCGTTGTTTTTTTTCCAAGCTGGCTTCTTCAGGTAGCAGCGGCTGCGGCTGGAGAAGATTGTTCTGCACTATGTTACAACACGCGTGGGTGCCTTTTATAGTCCAGCGAGCGTGGATAATTCGACACCTTGGTAGCTGCCTCCACCCCCACTAACCCCCACCGCCCTACCCCCCTTATCATGAAACGGCAATTGACCTGGCCGGGAGCTTTGTTAAAAATACTCGTAACCCCCATAATGACGTATCACGAGGATGCCAATCATTAACTTTTTAATATCGTCGGCCCGTCATGCACACGCTTTGAATATTTGAATATCCTGTTGCGGCAATGTGGGAGGCTTATTCGAAGGTCTTTGTACTCGTCTAACGTGACAACCCATCGTGTGAGGTTGATGCAGGTGGAGTGGTGGCGCAGTGGTTATGAATCCGGCAAAAAAATATACATTTGAATTATGGCCAATGCTATCGTAAGTGGTAAGTGATATGTGATCTGTTTCCCACACCCATTTCTTAATTTAGTCACGATTTTTTTTCGTCACAGGCTTAGTCTAGTCAACAACGACCTATGGAGTTCGACTCAAGTTCGAGGATTCCATTTACCCATTAAAGTCAACTAAGTCAGTTGTTAAATGTTGGTTTGGTCAGAGTCTTCGTTATTGGCCACGAATTATATCGGCTTAGTCAAAAGATTTGGAGGTGTAGTGTTTCCATTGCAGTAAATTTATTACTATTTTTATTAGCTACAACATAATTTCCTCGTGTGATGAGCAAACACAAACTGCTCCGCAACCTGCGATTAGCACGGTTGACTACGTACCTTGCCTAAGAAGTTCAACATACATACACACAGACATCCTCCACCTCTATCCTCCATCCGCCACAGCCTCGACCATCCATCCCCTCCATCACCCTCCCCCCACCACCCCTCCCCTCGATCCCTCATCGTCTCCCCCATACCCCCCCACCCATCCCCTTTACCCCCACCGCTCTGCCTGCATCCTTCACCCCCCCCCCATCACCCTTCCCCTCTTATCTCTCAATGGACTCCCTTCGATACCCCCGCACAAACAAACACAACAGTTGCCGTTCACCACTAAGTGGCTGTGACGCCATCACGGGGCGTGTGCCAGGCTAGGTCCACCTTTATGCCACGTGAAGACTCAAAGGCTCACTAGGGGTTGACCAGCTGAGATGACTGGCAGATACAACACATGTGCTTCCCAATGTGCCAACTTGCTGCGTTTTAGACGCCAAATGCTCCGCTCGTTGTTGTGAGCATCGCTCCTCCGCCCTCCGATGTTGCTGGAGCGCGACTGCCTCCAATTGCCCAGCAGCGTCCATCACGAGCCTCCACCGAGGCCGATCATGACACCGCTGGTACCGGTCATCTCCAAGTTCAATCAGCTTCACATTGTTCCGTACCGAGACAATCAATGTCACCTCCAGCCCGTGCTGCATTAGTTTAACCCCCCAACCCTCTATTATGCCAAGCAGAAGCTGCTTGGGTATGCGGTGGCTTTGCATGCGAGCCACATGATGCAGGAGGAGCGCACTTCACACACACGCGCACACGCGTATGTGACCAGGATACATTTTGGGTGGTAGTATGCTAGTCGCTAGTTGTATCTATGGATAGAGTAGCGACTGGCCTGTTTCACACCGGGGACATGGATTTCTTGAAAGCATGAGGACGCCAAAGTTATGCATCTTTAATCACGTCCGCGAGATGCTCGCACGTCGCCCGGGAGAGTACCTTGATGTTGAGTCTGAGGATCCTTTGCTCCACGACCCATCTGGATGGCATCGTGTTTGGCCCTTCGGACTTTTTGACTTTTAAACAACTTTTATTGCCGCCAGCAGCAACAGCACTGGAGGCGATTCCGATATGAAATACACAAAGTCACCAGCAAACAAATAAACAACCGCTATAAATCCACGCGCTGTGGCGCTAAATGCACCGCGCACCACACGAAAGAAAAGTCACGTGGTGGTGGTGGTGGTCATCACGCACGCCACGGCGACGAGCGAGCGCTTCAGAAGGTGAATACGTGGGGTGCTGTCCACGCTGGTACAGAGAGGGGCTTGTCCGGCTCCCCAGCGTTCGAAGAAGACGTGCACATCACCGACATGTGTGTGGTATGCGTGCTCCAACCGAGGCCCCTGAACACTGGAAGCACAGAGCAGCCGTCATTGTCACCTTCCAGCATATTTTTCCTCGTTCTGTACACCCTATCTTCGCCTGAGCACAGTGAAGTTGGCGAGGTCATGGCGCTTGTTAGCCAGGTAAGGCACCACCCCATATACGAAGCTGCTGTTGTAGAAGGATACCCTCAGTTTCCTGAAGATGTCCCCCAAAAGGCGGAACATTGGTTTGAGCCGCTGGCAGCGTAAGTACTGGTGAGACAGATCCTCACTGGCACAGCAGTAAATGCACAAGTCCATTACCCATGGCGAGATTCGACTGAGCCACACGGCCGATGGTGACGTGTAGTGTGCCAATCTCCATTGGAGGTCACCACAGCGTTTGGCTACGGGAGACTTGTACATTTGTTTCCACTGAGGAGCGGCCACAATAAGGAGAGAGAAATGGTCCCTCCATTTTGTCTCCGGTAGGTCGGCCAGGTCCCGGCAATGCAGCGCCTTGACACAGCCACGTGTAGAGCGCTGTGTTCGGGGCGCTCTTCAGGGGCACGTTCCTGCAGCCTCGGAGCTTGAGTAGCTTGCCGGAGTCGCTGTTGCAAGGGGGCTGCGTGCAAGAGAAGCACAACTCGTGGAAGGAGAAAGAGGAGAAGGGAGGGCCGCCACCATCCCCCGGTGCCTCCAGCTTCAGGCGCAGCTCCGTCATGGCGCGGAGCACATCCCGCAGCAGCTTTTCCCCAGTGAGCATGGAGCGGGATTCCGCAGTGCTGGCGATCTCAGCTGCGGTCTTCCACTTGGGCTGGTGGGCCTGCACGAGGTGGAAGACTGTCCGCAGCCCTGCTGATGTGAGGCGTAGAGCCAGGGTCCTCTCTCCTCTGATCCCCTGGAAGAGGCCATTGTAGAACAAGGGCTCGTTCAGGAACTGCGCGAGGTCATAGGACACGCGAGTTCTGCTCCACTCGAAGCTCCGCCACGCATCCAAGAGGCTCTGGTGATAACCTGGCAGCCTCGAGTAGTCGAGCAGGCTCAGGTCCATCAGGAAGAGCTCCTTTCCATACCCCAGGCACCCCCCTGCATTCCTCAGCAGGGCAAGGGCCGGCGACTTCCAGGGTAGCTCCTCCCGGTCGTATAGCAGCCGCCTGACTACCATGAGCCTGAAACTCATGACCCTGGCGGCCACGTCCACCAGACCTTGGCCGCCCTCGCCCATCGGCAGGCAGAGGACGCCCGGCCTGAGCCAGTGCTTCCCATGCCAGACAAAGTGCGCGAGTGAGCAGATGACTCTGGTGAGAAGCCAAGCAGGAGGCTGGAGGGCCTTGGTCTTGTGCCACAGCACGGATGCAGCCAGGGTGTTAGCGACGAGCACTTGGCCCCTGAATGACATCTGCGGAGCGAGGCATTGCGCCCATGTCAGTAATTTAGCCTCGATTGTGTCGGCCAGCTCGGTCCAGTTGTTCAGAACGACGTCACGTGGTTTCCCCAGGTAAACCTCCAGGTACTTGACTCCGTCGTCCTACCAAATGACTCCTCCTGGGAGGAGCACAGAACGAACGCCGCCTCGCGACCACAAACACAGGGCCTTGCAATTGGCCCAGTTGACCCTGGCAGAGGAGGCCCTCTCGTACACAGCAACCGCCTGGCAGAGCGCGGAGACGTCATACGCATCATTGAGCACGACGCATATATCGTCTGCGTAAGCCGAGAGCTTGACGACCGCGTTCTCAGGTCCCGGGACTTTGAGGCCAGCCAGATTTCATCTCAGATGTCGTCGCAGTGGCTCAATGAATAGGGTGTACAGCAGCCTCGAGAGGGGGCATCCCTGTCTGACCCCCCTCGTCACAGGGAAAGGGGCGCTGAGCCTCTGGTTCATCTTCAAGAGGCTGGACGTGCCCCTGTGTACAGCAGCCTAACGTGCGAGATAAAGGCCTGGCCGAAGCCGAGCGACATTAGGAGTTTGTCCAAGTACTCGTGGCTCACCCTGTCAAAGGCCTTCTCCTGATCCAAGAAGAGGAGGCCTAAGTCCATGTTGTGCGCTTCTGCAAGGGAGATTATGTCTCTGACCGTACCGGTGTTGTCGTAAATGCACCGTCTGAGGATGCAATACGACTGTTCCGGCAGGATCAGCTGACCCAGCACTGTCTTGAGACGGTTTGCCAGCACCTTGGAGAAGATTTTGTAGTCAGTGCACAAGAGGGACACGGGTCGCCAATTCTCAATGAGGCGCAGGTCCCCCTTCTTGGGTAACAGGGAGACCACCGCTCGCCTGCAGCTCTGTGGGAGTTCACCCTTCTGCAGACTCTCTGTTGCGTGCCCTTTCACAGCGGTGTGGAGCTCCTGCAGGGTGACGGGGCTGTCCAGACGATCCCGCTTGGGGACTCCTAAGGTAGGGCCCCCATCCCGTAGCTCCTGGACAGCCTCGTCGTGTATGGTTTCGGCGGCGAAAAGTTGAGAGTAGCAATCCCTGGCGGTCTTGGCGATCTCGCTCTCAGATGTTGCTGTTTGTCCATCTGGTGTTCGCAAACTGGAAATTTTTGTGGTGTTGGCCGGTGCTTTGTTTAAGCGGAAGAAAAACTTAGAGGGAGAGCCCATCTGCGACAGGTGCTGCATCTTTTTGCACACAAAAGCACGATGTGCCTGCTCGTCCGTGATGGACCTGAAAAGCCGCTGCTTCTCCAGTAGCGTCTCACCCTGCTGTGTGCCGTGGGATGACCTCAGCTCCGCCTCAAGTGCCAGCAGCTCGTTCTGCAGTTGGCGCGCCACCTCGTTCTTGGCGGCGGCGTGCTGGCTCATGAACTGCTGACAGAGAGCCCTGACCTGCGACTTTCTGTTGTCCCACCATAGCTGGTGGGAGCTGAAGCTTCCTTTGGCAGGCAGCCACTGAGCCCAAAATGCTTTGAAGGTTTCTCTGAAGTCGGTGTCATCAAGCAGCTGTACGTTGAGTCTACAGTAGGCGCTGTGCTGCTCCGCTCTGGGAATTCGCAGCAGCACAGAGACCAGGCGGTGATCGGAGAAACCGGAGGGTACGATTTTACTGTCCCCGAGCAGGTTAACGCTGCTGGCATTGACGTACAGTCGGTCGAGCCTGGCAAGGCTTATCCTGCCTTGAGCGCCGCAGCGGCACCAAAAGTACTGCCGCTGGGCCTGATGCTGTAGTCGCCACATGTCACGCAGATCCAGTCACCGCACGAGGTCGGCTAGCGGCCGTGTGGATTCAGGGTGAGGTGTTGCGGTTGAGAGCTGGGTCGAGGGTGCAGTTGAAGTCTCCCCCCACGACGGTGAGCACGTCGTCCACGTCGTCTGTCGCGAGAGGTCCCGAAGCGTGCCGAAGAAGAGCTTCCTCTCAGGGGCCTTGCTCGGCGCGTACACGTTAATGCACCTGAGGCTGGATTCATTCAGGACGATTTCGACAGAAATCAAGTGACCTTTGACGATTTCTTTGAAGGAGACATTCTCTGGTGCAAACCGCGAACTGAGCACAATCGCCACGCCGGCGAGGTTGTCCTCGGCATGGCTGAAGAAGGCCCGGCCGCCTAGAAAAGGCTAGCGTTGGGCCTCCAGAGTGACGTCGAGGTGAGTTTCCTCGAGGAGAGTCACATCTGCTTTGTGTTCCCTGACAAAGCGGCAGATCTGGTCCCAAAAAATGTCAAACGTTCGTTTTTTGTAACTTTGTTTCAACTTTGTAAACACAAGGTTACAATAGTAAGATTTCTCCACAGAAAAGTCTGCATGAACCAGATTGCTGCACTGTATTCGGTCACCTCTGTGTCCATATAGCGACGTGTTTCTCGGGGAATACTAAAGTGTACAGTCAGCTATTAAACGTACGCCAAAGGCACTGTGGCGTCTTTGTCTTTAGGAGCACACGAAACAGAGCCAGTGACATTGTCCAAATGCTTCTCTCTACCCAACTGCAGTTGATGATATGTATTTTGCACAATAAAGGGGATAAGCTGAGCGAGAATTCAGCTGGAAAAGTAAAAATATATCAACGTATAGCTGGCATAATGCATAATATAGGGGATTTGGGGGGGTTTAAATGGCGTAAATATAAATATGCCGTTAAACCCGCCCACCACCGTGACAAACCTTACTATCTGGCTGCATAGGGTGGTGGCGGGTTTAACGACACATTTATAAAAATAATAATAGGGGTCTTCCCCTTTTTTTCTGGCAACAAAACTGAAACCTTTTTACAAGGATTCATGTCTGCATTAACCACAATACTTGCAGTGAAAATGCAAACAAAAAACATACTATGATAATATATGCATTGTCCGTGAAACTGATTGGTCCACACCAATGGACGGCTTTCTTTGAGACACATTGATGATGAGACGCATTTCTTTTCACGTGATCTAACTCAAAGAAGCGTCTATTATGGATAATAGTGGTCGCGAAAGTCTACGTGTTAAACTGGTATAATGCAATTCAGACAGCGGCTGAGCTCAACAGCCCTTTGTCAATACACAACATCATGTTGGTCTGCAAGGTTCTTGGGTATACTTCACCACGCTGATCAGTGCAGGTTGGTCAAGCGAAGAATTGATTCAGATATCACTTGCCACTGACGTTAATCGCCGTAGTCAAAAATCGAAGTGAAATATTACCTTTGTGCCACCTCTCAAAATCACCGCACACATGGAAGCAAAGACTGCTTTTCTAAAAAAATAAAACCAAAGAAATTTATTGAGAAAGTGCATAGCGCAAATCGACGATAAAATAATGAACTTCCGGCTCTCCCCACACCCCGGTTGCAATGCACATTATATATATGCACAGCACGTATAATTTATTTGCATTTTTTTGTTAACTGTAAAAATCGGCGTAAAAACATTGATTCACACACATAGCTTAATTTAAGAAGGAAATCACTCCGGGATCATCGCACGGTGCATAGTTATCAATGTACACGCCATGTAACAAAATTGACGGTTGTTGTTTTCGGAACGCGTGCACGGTTGCCTTGCTGTCGGCAATTTGCCGGCCACGATCGTTCACTGAGAAAGTGGCCCTTGAATGTGAATCACGCGGTATGGTTTTTTAGTTTAACACGTAGTCTTTCGCGACCAATATTCATAATAAAGGTTTTTGGGTTCTGGCGAATTGTGAATTGCCCGATGATGCTGGATGTAATTACCAGCGAAACGTCGTATTCAAACTGTAAATGTTGTGGATTCACTCTTCAACACACCGGTGGGCTAAAGTATTGAAATAATTGTCTTTTGTCAACGTGACACTTTATTTTGCTGATTGGCCGTGTCGGGTGGTAGAGGGTTTCGACACATTTATAAATAACGCGATCTAACCCAAAAACCTTTATTATGAAGGTATGTTTTTTTTTATTGTAATTTCTTTAATTCGCCTCTTATATCCGGATACAGGTGATTTGGCCAACCGTTCCTGAAATATCACTCCCACCCCTCCCTCCAAATAAGGTAGGAAACATATATATGGAAAGATTATGCATTGTTTAAAATGTGTCCATTATATTTAAAAGCCACAGCAAAGAATATATACCAGTTTTTTGTTGTTGTATAACACGTTCAGGGCTGGATTGGTGACTTGTAAATGCGATGATGTTATTCGGCGTTAGATTTATTTCTGGCTGGCATCAACGTTTTAGCTTTTGACATCGCATATAAGCCAGACACAAAGGCCCATTTACAACGTTATTTAGCTTTTTTTTCTGCGAGTTGTTTGCAGACATCAAAAAGAGTGCACGTGGTGAAGAGCAGCGCTTCGGTTTTGCACACTGGGGGATGTAATCCGACCGTACGTTTGTTAGATGTAAGATGCGCGCCTCTAAATTGTGATTACTGCAACCTATTAAAAGTTAAATCACAACTTGGTGTGGATTTCTTTTTACGTCCAGTTAGCCGTGCATAAACTTGCTCTACAAGCCTGGGTGCAAAAAGTATTCAACGATGATGTATCTTTGTGCCCTGTGTAGCCTTATGCCGCTGCTGCTGCTGCTGGCCGTGGTGGATTCGGAGGGAATGTTATGGGGTGGATGTTAAGAGTCAAGAGGTGGATATTATTGGGCAGATGTTACGGGGCATGGGGTGGGTTGTTATGGGGCATGGGGTGGGTTGTTACGGGGCATGGGGTGGGTTGTTACGGGGCATGGGGTGGATGTTACGGGGCATGGGGTGGGTTGTTACGGGGCATGGGGTGGATGTTACGGGGCATGGGGTGGGTTGTTATGGGGCATGGGGTGGATGTTACGGGGCATGGGGTGGGTTGTTATGGGGCATGGGGTGGGTTGTTACGGGGCATGGGGTGGGTTGTTACGGGGCATGGGGTGGGTTGTTACGGGGCATGGGGTGGGTTGTTACGGGGCATGGGGTGGGTTGTTACGGGGCATGGGGTGGGTTGTTACGGGGCATGGGGTGGGTTGTTACGGGGCATGGGGTGGATGTTACGGGGCATGGGGTGGGTTGTTACGGGGCATGGGGTGGATGTTACGGGGCATGGGGTGGATGTTACGGGGCATGGGGTGGGATGTTACGGGGCATGGGGTGGGTTGTTACGGGGCATGGGGTGGATGTTATGGGGCATGGGGTGGGTTGTTACGGGGCATGGGGTGGGTTGTTACGGGGCATGGGGTGGGTTGTTACGGGGCATGGGGTGGGTTGTTACGGGGCATGGGGTGGGTTGTTACGGGGCATGGGGTGGGTTGTTACGGGGCATGGGGTGGGTGTTGGCACCAACTGCAGGGCTGGATGCGTCCCCTTGCTACCACGACGCCCCCAGGACGAGCGCTGCTGGGAGGAGCACCGCAACGAGTCCGCCCGTTGCCGTCGCCGGTGCCTTGGCGGTGGTTTGCTGGGCCGTGGTGATTGAGGTGGCGGCCGTTGAGTTGGTGGTGGGAGTGACGACGGTCGAGGTGGTTTTGGAGGCGGCAGGTGTGGTGGTGGTGGTGGTGGTGATTGTGCCGGGGGAGGTTGTGGTGGAGGAGGTTGTGGTGAAGGAGGAGGAGGAGGTTGTGGTGGTGAAGGCTGTGGTGGCGGGAGTGGTTGAGAGTTCAGCAGTCGAAGAATCAAGCAACGTTGTCTGTAACATACAAAAATACACACCATTGTTAACATTGTATAAATGGGCACACTTTTTTAGTGGTTATGACAATTTCATTGGTGAAGCTGAAATGTAAAAAAGCTGGTGTTGCATGACAAGTTGATAGGTATATAAGTTTCGATTTAAAGCTTTCGTGACTGCAATGATTCATCTTCTTTGGTTCTTTCGGTAATGTCACGTAGAATGAGAATAAAATAATAAATGATTATTATTGTGTTATTTTATTTTATCAATTTATTATTTTATTCTCATTCTACGTGACTTTACCGAAAGAACCAAAGAAGAGGTATATAAGTGTTACTAAATACATATTCTGTAATATAGCCTACATATAACCACGTGACAGCCTACTGTTATGCATAATCTCTTGAAAAAAAAGACTTGGTTCACTGGATTTGTTGAGTTTTTATATATTTATGGAATACAGAGGTAAATATATATTTTCATACTGAAAAGGCTTGAGTTGTGGATGCTGGTATGGTTAAGTGCCAAAAACATGACACCATAATTTAGCAAATAGAGGTTTTTTACGTAAAAGTAAGATCTTTTTAAAATTGATATTTCTTAATTGCACGTATATATGTCAATATAGGAGTGAAGCGATCAGGGGCAATGGTTACCACACTGCGATGAAACAAATCAATTACAGTTTGATTCCCGCTACGCATGACATCAGCGGTGAGTAATATCTTAACCGGTCCCGTGCCTACCACCTTTGAACCAATGAACATGGACCAGCGTGGTGAAGTAAAGCCAAACAAAGCCCTGTGACCAACACTCTGTGGAGAACTCTTCCATCCAGCAATGCGATTGACAAAGGCTTGTAAATGATTAATCATTATTATAATGTGTATATTGTTGCTATGTAACCCTTGTGCTGTGGGACTTGGCAATGGGATGATGTATCTGGAAATCGCAATTCATAATTCGATGGGTTTTTTTTTGGGGGGGGGGTGGTTGGATCGTTGGGTATCATGTCAATTATGCACCCTCCATCACCCAGCAAAAGCCAAACAAATCGAGTTTTGTTGCGTGAACACACGCGCCAATCGGCTCTCTGATGTTCAGAAAACCACTCACATTGAAAAGAAGCAAGCAAAATTTGACAATTTCCGTACGACATTTCACCGGAGATTACACAACCGTACCTGATGATGCCGGTTGCAATCTCCGGTGAAACGTCGTGCATAATTGTCCCATTTATGCTAGCTTTTGTCGCCCCCAAATTTACCGATTTGGTGAACAACAAAATGAATTGTCACATTTGTCCACGAGACAACTCGATTGGGTTTGGCTGTGTCAGGGGAGTGGGAGGGTGCATAGCTCGAACTTGACCTCATGCTCACACTATCCGACACAAAAAAACGAATTATGAATCACAATATTGGTCGTGAAAGCCTCGACGTTTCAATCCATTCACATATATCCTTCAACAGCGTGAACAGATTTACACAATTGATTTGCAATCTCCGGCAGAGCGCATACATTATGCTGTTCACGTGATGTGAGACAATTCGCGTTAAACTCACAACACGCACACACGTCTTGTAATATTACCCCTAATGAATTGAAACAACTGCATCATTAGCATCACCACATGTTATCGATTTGTACATATGCATAAACAGCTTTAACATTATAACCACAGCTCATTCATTCTCCATCGTAACATCTAAGATTATTCCAAAACATGCATTGCATGGAATCGCCTAGAGATTTAAACATAAGCGTGGGTGGTGCGATAAAGCCTGAACCGAGTGCCCCCCCCCCCAAAAAAAAAGATGTGGGAGTCTGTACGTACCGACTGTCCATTCGCTGAGAGGCAAAGAGCCGCCAGGATCAGCAGAAGGAATCTCGCACCCATGTCTGCTTTGAGCTTGTAGATGATCGACTCGGTGACACGGACCGTTGTTTTTTTTCCAAGCTGGCTTCTTCAGGTAGCAGCGGCTGCGGCTGGAGAAGATTGTTCTGCACTATGTTACAACACGCGTGGGTGCCTTTTATAGTCCAGCGAGCGTGGATAATTCGACACCTTGGTAGCTGCCTCCACCCCCACTAACCCCCACCGCCCTACCCCCCTTATCATGAAACGGCAATTGACCTGGCCGGGAGCTTTGTTAAAAATACTCGTAACCCCCATAATGACGTATCACGAGGATGCCAATCATTAACTTTTTAATATCGTCGGCCCGTCATGCACACGCTTTGAATATTTGAATATCCTGTTGCGGCAATGTGGGAGGCTTATTCGAAGGTCTTTGTACTCGTCTAACGTGACAACCCATCGTGTGAGGTTGATGCAGGTGGAGTGGTGGCGCAGTGGTTATGAATCCGGCAAAAAAATATACATTTGAATTATGGCCAATGCTATCGTAAGTGGTAAGTGATATGTGATCTGTTTCCCACACCCATTTCTTAATTTAGTCACGATTTTTTTTCGTCACAGGCTTAGTCTAGTCAACAACGACCTATGGAGTTCGACTCAAGTTCGAGGATTCCATTTACCCATTAAAGTCAACTAAGTCAGTTGTTAAATGTTGGTTTGGTCAGAGTCTTCGTTATTGGCCACGAATTATATCGGCTTAGTCAAAAGATTTGGAGGTGTAGTGTTTCCATTGCAGTAAATTTATTACTATTTTTATTAGCTACAACATAATTTCCTCGTGTGATGAGCAAACACAAACTGCTCCGCAACCTGCGATTAGCACGGTTGACTACGTACCTTGCCTAAGAAGTTCAACATACATACACACAGACATCCTCCACCTCTATCCTCCATCCGCCACAGCCTCGACCATCCATCCCCTCCATCACCCTCCCCCCACCACCCCTCCCCTCGATCCCTCATCGTCTCCCCCATACCCCCCCACCCATCCCCTTTACCCCCACCGCTCTGCCTGCATCCTTCACCCCCCCCATCACCCTTCCACTCTTATCTCTCAATGGACTCCCTTCGATACCCCCGCACAAACAAACACAACAGTTGCCGTTCACCACTAAGTGGCTGTGACGCCATCACGGGGCGTGTGCCAGGCTAGGTCCACCTTTATGCCACGTGAAGACTCAAAGGCTCACTAGGGGTTGACCAGCTGAGATGACTGGCAGATACAACACATGTGCTTCCCAATGTGCCAACTTGCTGCGTTTTAGACGCCAAATGCTCCGCTCGTTGTTGTGAGCATCGCTCCTCCGCCCTCCGATGTTGCTGGAGCGCGACTGCCTCCAATTGCCCAGCAGCGTCCATCACGAGCCTCCACCGAGGCCGATCATGACACCGCTGATACCGGTCATCTCCAAGTTCAATCAGCTTCACATTGTTCCGTACCGAGACAACCAATGTCACCTCCAGCCCGTGCTGCATTAGTTTAACCCCCCAACCCTCTATTATGCCAAGCAGAAGCTGCTTGGGTATGCGGTGGCTTTGCATGCGAGCCACATGATGCAGGAGGAGCGCACTTCACACACACGCGCGCACGCGTATGTGACCAGGATACATTTTGGGTGGTAGTATGCTAGTCGCTAGTTGTATCTATGGATAGAGTAGCGACTGGCCTGTTTCACACCGGGGACATGGATTTCTTGAAAGCATGAGGACGCCAAAGTTATGCATCTTTAATCACGTCCGCGAGATGCTCGCACGTCGCCCGGGAGAGTACCTTGATGTTGAGTGAGGATCCTTTGCTCCACGACTCATCTGGATGGCATCGTGTTTGGCCCTTCGGACTTTTTGACTTTTAAACAACTTTTATTGCCGCCAGCAGCAACAGCACCGGAGGCGATTCCGATATGAAATACACAAAGTCACCAGCAAACAAATAAACAACCGCTATAAATCCACACGCTGTGGCGCTAAATGCACCGCGCACCACACGAAAGAAAAGTCACGTGGTGGTAGTGGTGGTCATCACGCACGCCACGGCGACGAGCGAGCGCTTCAGAAGGTGAACACGTGGGGTGCTGTCCACGCTGGTACAGAGAGGGGCTTGTCCGGCTCCCCAGCGTTCGAAGAAGACGTGCACATCACCGACATGTGTGTGGTATGCGTGCTCCAACCGAGGCCCCTGAACACTGGAAGCACAGAGCAGCCGTCATTGTCACCTTCCAGCATATTTTTCCTCGTTCTGTACACCCTATCTTCGCCTGAGCACAGTGAAGTTGGCGAGGTCATGGCGCTTGTTAGCCAGGTAAGGCACCACCCCATATACGAAGCTGCTGTTGTAGAAGGGTACCCTCAGTTTCCTGAAGATGTCCCCCAAAAGGCGGAACATTGGTTTGAGCCGCTGGCAGCGTAAGTACTGGTGAGACAGATCCTCACTGGCACAGCAGTAAATGCACAAGTCTGTTACCCCTGGCGAGATTCGACTGAGCCACACGGCCGATGGTGATGTGTAGTGTGCCAATCTCCATTGGAGGTCACCGCAGCGTTTGGCTACGGGAGACTTGTACATTTGTTTCCACTGAGGAGCGGCCACAATAAGGAGAGAGAAATGGTCCCTCCATTTTGTCTCCGGTAGGTCGGCCAGGTCCCGGCAATGCAGCGCCTTGACACAGCCACGTGTAGAGCGCTGTGTTCGAGGCGCTCTTCAGGGGCACGTTCCTGCAGCCTCGGAGCTTGAGTAGCTTGCCGGAGTCGCTGTTGCAAGGGGGCTGCGCGCAAGAGAAGCACAACTCGGGGAAGGAGAAAGAGGAGAAGGGAGGGCCGCCACCATCCCCCGGTGCCTCCAGCTTCAGGCGCAGCTCCGTCATGGCGCGGAGCACATCCCGCAGCAGCTTTTCCCCAGTGAGCATGGAGCGGGATTCCGCAGTGGTGAAGTAAAGCCAAACAAAGCCCTGTGACCAACACTCTCAGCTGCGGTCTTCCACTTGGGCTGGTGGGCCTGCACGAGGTGGAAGACTGTCCGCAGCCCTGCTGATGTGAGGCGTAGAGCCAGGGTCCTCTCTCCTCTGATCCCCTGGAAGAGGCCATTGTAGAACAAGGGCTCGTTCAGGAACTGCGCGAGGTCATAGGACACGCGAGTTCTGCTCCACTCGAAGCTCCGCCACGCATCCAAGAGGCTCTGGTGATAACCTGGCAGCCTCGAGTAGTCGAGCAGGCTCAGGTCCATCAGGAAGAGCTCCTTTCCGTACCCCAGGCACCCCCCTGCATTCCTCAGCAGGGCAAGGGCCGGCGACTTCCAGGGTAGCTCCTCCCGGTCGTATAGCAGCCGCCTGACTACCATGAGCCTGAAACTCATGACCCTGGCGGCCACGTCCACCAGACCTTGGCCGCCCTCGCCCATCGGCAGGCAGAGGACGCCCGGCCTGAGCCAGTGCTTCCCATGCCAGACAAAGTGCGCGAGTGAGCAGATGACTCTGGTGAGAAGCCAAGCAGGAGGCTGGAGGGCCTTGGTCTTGTGCCACAGCACGGATGCAGCCAGGGTGTTAGCGACGAGCACTTGGCCCCTGAATGACATCTGCGGAGCGAGGCATTGCGCCCATGTCAGTAATTTAGCCTCGATTGTGTCGGCCAGCTCGGTCCAGTTGTTCAGAACGACGTCACGTGGTTTCCCCAGGTAAACCTCCAGGTACTTGACTCCGTCGTCCCACCAAATGACTCCTCCTGGGAGGAGCACAGAACGAACGCCGCCTCGCGACCACAAACACAGGGCCTTGCACTTGGCCCAGTTGACCCTGGCAGAGGAGGCCCTCTCGTACACAGCAACCGCCTGGCAGAGCGCGGAGACGTCATACGCATCATTGAGCACGACGCATATATCGTCTGCGTAAGCCGAGAGCTTGACGACCGCGTTCTCAGGTCCCGGGACTTTGAGGCCAGCCAGATTTCATCTCAGATGTCGTCGCAGTGGCTCAATGAATAGGGTGTACAGCAGCCTCGAGAGGGGGCATCCCTGTCTGACCCCCCTCGTCACAGGGAAAGGGGCGCTGAGCCTCTGGTTCATCTTCAAGAGGCTGGACGTGCCCCTGTGTACAGCAGCCTAACGTGCGAGATAAAGGCCTGGCCGAAGCCGAGCGACATTAGGAGTTTGTCCAAGTACTCGTGGCTCACCCTGTCAAAGGCCTTCTCCTGATCCAAGAAGAGGAGGCCTAAGTCCATGTTGTGCGCTTCTGCAAGGGAGATTATGTCTCTGACCGTACCGGTGTTGTCGTAAATGCACCGTCTGAGGATGCAATACGACTGTTCCGGCAGGATCAGCTGACCCAGCACTGTCTTGAGACGGTTTGCCAGCACCTTGGAGAAGATTTTGTAGTCAGTGCACAAGAGGGACACGGGTCGCCAATTCTCAATGAGGCGCAGGTCCCCCTTCTTGGGTAACAGGGAGACCACCGCTCGCCTGCAGCTCTGTGGGAGTTCACCCTTCTGCAGACTCTCTGTTGCGTGCCCTTTCACAGCGGTGTGGAGCTCCTGCAGGGTGACGGGGCTGTCCAGACGATCCCGCTTGGGGACTCCTAAGGTAGGGCCCCCATCCCGTAGCTCCTGGACAGCCTCGTCGTGTATGGTTTCGGCGGCGAAAAGTTGAGAGTAGCAATCCCTGGCGGTCTTGGCGATCTCGCTCTCAGATGTTGCTGTTTGTCCATCTGGTGTTCGCAAACTGGAAATTTTTGTGGTGTTGGCCGGTGCTTTGTTTAAGCGGAAGAAAAACTTAGAGGGAGAGCCCATCTGCGACAGGTGCTGCATCTTTTTGCACACAAAAGCACGATGTGCCTGCTCGTCCGTGATGGACCTGAAAAGCCGCTGCTTCTCCAGTAGCGTCTCACCCTGCTGTGTGCCGTGGGATGACCTCAGCTCCGCCTCAAGTGCCAGCAGCTCGTTCTGCAGTTGGCGCGCCACCTCGTTCTTGGCGGCGGCGTGCTGGCTCATGAACTGCTGACAGAGAGCCCTGACCTGCGACTTTCTGTTGTCCCACCATAGCTGGTGGGAGCTGAAGCTTCCTTTGGCAGGCAGCCACTGAGCCCAAAATGCTTTGAAGGTTTCTCTGAAGTCGGTGTCATCAAGCAGCTGTACGTTGAGTCTACAGTAGGCGCTGTGCTGCTCCGCTCTGGGAATTCGCAGCAGCACAGAGACCAGGCAGTGATCGGAGAAACCGGAGGGTACGATTTTACTGTCCCCGAGCAGGTTAACGCTGCTGGCATTGACGTACAGTCGGTCGAGCCTGGCAAGGCTTATCCTGCCTTGAGCGCCGCAGCGGCACCAAAAGTACTGCCGCTGGGCCTGATGCTGTAGTCGCCACATGTCACGCAGATCCAGTCACCGCACGAGGTCGGCTAGCGGCCGTGTGGATTCAGGGTGAGGTGTTGCGGTTGAGAGCTGGGTCGAGGGTGCAGTTGAAGTCTCCCCCCACGACGGTGAGCACGTCGTCCACGTCGTCTGTCGCGAGAGGGTCCCGAAGCGTGCCGAAGAAGAGCTTCCTCTCAGGGGCCTTGCTCGGCACGTACACGTTAATGCACCTGAGGCTGGATTTATTCAGGACGATTTCGACAGAAATCAAGTGACCTTTGACGATTTCTTTGAAGGAGACATTCTCTGGTGCAAACCGCGAACTGAGCACAATCGCCACGCCGGCGAGGTTGTCCTCGGCATGGCTGAAGAAGGCCCGGCCGCCTAGAAAAGGCTGGCGTTGGGCCTCCAGAGTGACGTCGAGGTGAGTTTCCTCGAGGAGAGTCACATCTGCTTTGTGTTCCCTGACAAAGCGGCAGATCTGGTCCCAAAAAATGTCAAACGTTCGTTTTTTGTAACTTTTTTTTCAACTTTGTAAACACAAGGTTACAATAGTAAGATTTCTCCACAGAAAAGTCTGCATGAACCAGATTGCTGCACTGTATTCGGTCACCTCTGTGTCCATATAGCGACGTGTTTCTCGGGGAATACTAAAGTGTACAGTCAGCTATTAAACGTACGCCAAAGGCACTGTGGCGTCTTTGTCTTTAGGAGCACATGAAACAGAGCCAGTGACATTGTCCAAATGCTTCTCTCTACCCAACTGCAGTTGATGATATGTATTTTGCACAATAAAGGGGATAAGCTGAGCGATAATTCAGCTGGAAAAGTAAAAAGATATCAACGTATAGCTGGCATAATGCATAATATAGGGGATTTGGGGGGGTTTAAATGGCGTAAATATAAATATGCCGTTAAACCCGCCCACCACCGTGACAAACCTTACTATCTGGCTACATAGGGTGGTGGCGGGTTTAACGACACATTTATAATAATAATAGGGGTCTTCACCTTTTTTCTGGCAACAAAACTGAAACCTTTTTACAAGGATTCATGTCTGCATTAACCACAATACTTGCAGTGAAAATTCAAACAAAAAACATACTATGATAATATATGCATTGTCCGTGAAACTGATTGGTCCACACCAATGGACGGCTTTCTTTGAGACACATTGATGATGAGACGCATTTATTTTCACGTGATCTAACACAAAGAAGCGTCTATTATGGATAATAGTGGTCGCGAAAGTCTACGTGTTAAACTGGTATAATGCAATTCAGACAGCGGCTGAGCTCAACAGCCCTTTGTCAATACACAACATCATGTTGGTCTGCAAGGTTCTTGGGTATACTTCACCACGCTGATCAGTGCAGGTTGGTCAAGCGAAAAATTAATTCAGATATCACTTGCCACTGACGTTAATCGCCGTAGCCAGGAATCGAAGTGAAATATCACCTTTGTGCCACCTCTCAAAATCACCGCACACATGGAAGCAAAGACTGTTTTTCTAAAAAAATAAAACCAAAGAAATTTATTGAGAAAGTGCATAGCGCAAATCGACGATAAAATAATGAACTTCCGGCTCTCCCCACACCCCGGTTGCAATGCACATTATATATAGGCACAGCACGTATAATTTATTTGCATTTTTTTGTTAACTATAAAAATCGGCGTAAAAACATTGATTTACACACATAGCTTAATTTAAGAAGGAAATCACTCCGGGATCATCGCACGGTGCATAGTTATCAATGTACACGCCATGTAACAAAATTGACGGTTGTTGTTTTCGGAACGCGTGCACGGTTGCCTTGCTGTCGGCAATTTTCCGGCCACGATCGTTCACTGAGAAAGTGGCCCTTGAATGTGAATCACGCGGTATGGTTTTTTAGTTTAACACGTAGTCTTTCGCGACCAATATTCATAATAAAGGTTTTTGGGTTCTGGCGAATTGTGAATTGCCCGATGATGCTGGATGTAATTACCAGCGAAACGTCGTATTCAAACTGTAAATGTTGTGGATTCACTCTTCAACACACCGGTGGGCTAAAGTATTGAAATAATTGTCTTTTGTCAACGTGACACTTTATTTTGCTGATTGGCCGTGTCGGGTGGTGGAGGGTTTCGACACATTTATAAATAACGCGATCTAACCCAAAAACCTTTATTATGAAGGTATGGTTTTTAATTGTAATTTCTTTAATTCGCCTCTTATATCCGGATACAGGTGATTTGGCCAACCGTTCCTGAAATATCACTCCCACCCCTCCCTCCAAATAAGGTAGGAAACATATATATGGAAAGATTATGCATTGTTTAAAATGTGTCCATTATATTTAAAAGCCACAGCAAAGAATATATACCAGTTTTTTTTTGTTGTATAACACGTTCAGGGCTGGATTGGTGACTTGTAAATGCGATTATGTTATTCGGCGTTAGATTTATTTCTGGCTGGCATCAACGTTTTAGCTTTTGACATCGCATATAAGCCAGACACAAAGGCCCATTTACAACGTTATTTAGCTTTTTTTTCTGCGAGTTGTTTGCAGACATCAAAAAGAGTGCACGTGGTGAAGAGCAGCGCTTCGGTTTTGCACACTGGGGGATGTAATCCGACCGTACGTTTGTTAGATGTAAGATGCGCGCCTCTAAATTGTGATTACTGCAACCTATTAAAAGTTAAATCACAACTTGGTGTGGATTTCTTTTTACGTCCAGTTAGCCGTGCATAAACCTGCTCTACAAGCCTGGGTGCAAAAAGTATTCAACGATGATGTATCTTTGTGCCCTGTGTAGCCTTATGCCGCCGCTGCTGCTGCTGGCCGTGGTGGATTCGGAGGGAATGTTATGGGGTGGATGTTAAGAGTCAAGAGGTGGATATTATTGGGCAGATGTTACGGGGCATGGGGTGGGTTGTTGTGGGGTATGGGGTGGGTTGTTACGGGGCATGGGGTGGATGTTACGGGGTATGGGGTGGGTTGTTACGGGGCATGGGGTGGGTTGTTACGGGGCATGGGGTGGATGTTACGGGGCATGGGGTGGGTTGTTACGGGGCATGGGGTGGGTTGTTACGGGGCATGGGGTGGATGTTACGGGGCATGGGGTGGGTTGTTGTGGGGCATGGGGTGGATGTTACGGGGCATGGGGTGGGTGTTGGCACCAACTGCAGGGCTGGATGCGTCCCCTTGCTACCACGACGCCCCCAGGACGAGCGCTGCTGGGAGGAGCACCGCAACGAGTCCGCCCGTTGCCGTCGCCGGTGCCTTGGCGGTGGTTTGCTGGGCCGTGGTGATTGAGGTGGCGGCCGTTGAGTTGGTGGTGGGAGTGACGACGGTCGAGGTGGTTTTGGAGGCGGCAGGTGTGGCGGCGGTGGTGGTGGTGATTGTGCCGGGGGAGGTTGTGGTGGAGGAGGTTGTGGTGAAGGAGGAGGAGGTTGTGGTGGTGAAGGCTGTGGTGGCGGGGATGGTTGAGAGTTCAGCAGTCGAAGAATCAAGCAACGTTGTCTGTAACATACAAAAATACACACCATTGTTAACATTGTATAAATGGGCACACTTTTTTAGTGGTTATGACAATTTCATTGGTGAAGCTGAAATGTAAAAAAGCTGGTGTTGCATGACAAGTTGTTAGGTATATAAGTTTCGATTTAAAGCTTTCGTGACTGCAATGATTCATCTTCTTTGGTTCTTTCGGTAAAGTCACGTAGAATGAGAATAAAATAATAAATTGATTATTATTGTGTTATTTTATTTTATCAATTTATTATTTTATTCTCATTCTACGTGACTTTACCGAAAGAACCAAAGAAGAGGTATATAAGTGTTACTAAATACATATACTGTAATATAGCCTACATATAACCACATGACAGCCTACTGTTATGCATAATCTCTTGAAAAAAAAAGACTTGGTCCACTGGATTTGTTGAGTTTTTATATATTTATGGAATACAGAGGTAAATATATATATTTTCATACTGAAAAGGCTTGAGTTGTGGATGCTGGTAAGGTTAAGTGCCAAAAACATGACACCATAATTTAGCAAATAGAGGTTTTTTTACGTAAAAGTGAGATCTTTTTAAAATTGATATTTCTTAATTGCACGTATATATGTCAATATAGGAGTGAAGCGATCAGGGGCAATGGTTACCACACTGCGATGAAACAAATCAATTACAGTTTGATTCCCGCTACGCATGACATCAGCGGTGAGTAATATCTTAACCGGTCCCGTGCCTACCACCTTTGAACCAATGAACATGGACCAGCGTGGTGAAGTAAAGCCAAACAAAGCCCTGTGACCAACACTCTGTGGAGAACTCTTCCATCCAGCAATGCGATTGACAAAGGCTTGTAAATGATTAATCATTATTATAATGTGTATATTGTTGCTATGTAACCCTTGTGCTGTGGGACTTGGCAATGGGATGATGTATCCGGAAATCGTAATTCATAATTCGATTTTTTTTTTGGGGGGGGGGCGTGTTGGATCGTTGGGTATCATGTCAATTATGCACCCTCCATCACCCAGCAAAAGCCAAACAAATCGAGTTTTGTTGCGTGAACAAACGCGCCAATCGGCTCTCTGATGTTCAGAAAACCACTCACATTGAAAAGAAGCAAGCAAAATTTGACAATTTCCGTACGACATTTCACCGGAGATTACACAACCGTACCTGATGATGCCGGTTGCAATCTCCGGTGAAATGTCGTGCATAATTGTCCCATTTATGCTAGCTTTTGTCGCCCCCAAATTTACCGATTTGGTGAACAACAAAATGAATTGTCACATTTGTCCACGAGACAACTCGATTGGGTTTGGCTGTGTCAGGGGAGTGGGAGGGTGCATAGCTCGAACTTGACCTCATGCTCACACTATCCGACACAAAAAAACGAATTATGAATCACAATATTGGTCGTGAAAGCCTCGACGTTTCAATCCATTCACATATATCCTTCAACAGCGTGAACAGATTTACACAATTGATTTGCAATCTCCGGCAGAGCGCATACATTATGCTGTTCACGTGATGTGAGACAATTCGCGTTAAACTCACAACACGCACACACGTCTTGTAATATTACCCCTAATGAATTGAAACAACTGCATCATTAGCATCACCACATGTTATCGATTTGTACATATGCATAAACAGCTTTAACATTATAACCACAGCTCATTCATTCTCCATCGTAACATCTAAGATTATTCCAAAACATGCATTGCATGGAATCGCCTAGAGATTTAAACATAAGCGTGGGTGGTGCGATAAAGCCTGAACCGAGTGCCCCCCCCCCCCCCCAAAAAAAAAGATGTGGGAGTCTGTACGTACCGACTGTCCATTCGCTGAGAGGCAAAGAGCCGCCAGGATCAGCAGAAGGAATCTCGCACCCATGTCTGCTTTGAGCTTGTAGATGATCGACTCGGTGACACGGACCGTTGTTTTTTTTCCAAGCTGGCTTCTTCAGGTAGCAGCGGCTGCGGCTGGAGAAGATTGTTCTGCACTATGTTACAACACGCGTGGGTGCCTTTTATAGTCCAGCGAGCGTGGATAATTCGACACCTTGGTAGCTGCCTCCACCCCCACTAACCCCCACCGCCCTACCCCCCTTATCATGAAACGGCAATTGACCTGGCCGGGAGCTTTGTTAAAAATACTCGTAACCCCCATAATGACGTATCACGAGGATGCCAATCATTAACTTTTTAATATCGTCGGCCCGTCATGCACACGCTTTGAATATTTGAATATCCTGTTGCGGCAATGTGGGAGGCTTATTCGAAGGTCTTTGTACTCGTCTAACGTGACAACCCATCGTGTGAGGTTGATGCAGGTGGAGTGGTGGCGCAGTGGTTATGAATCCGGCAAAAAAATATACATTTGAATTATGGCCAATGCTATCGTAAGTGGTAAGTGATATGTGATCTGTTTCCCACACCCATTTCTTAATTTAGTCACGATTTTTTTTCGTCACAGGCTTAGTCTAGTCAACAACGACCTATGGAGTTCGACTCAAGTTCGAGGATTCCATTTACCCATTAAAGTCAACTAAGTCAGTTGTTAAATGTTGGTTTGGTCAGAGTCTTCGTTATTGGCCACGAATTATATCGGCTTAGTCAAAAGATTTGGAGGTGTAGTGTTTCCATTGCAGTAAATTTATTACTATTTTTATTAGCTACAACATAATTTCCTCGTGTGATGAGCAAACACAAACTGCTCCGCAACCTGCGATTAGCACGGTTGACTACGTACCTTGCCTAAGAAGTTCAACATACATACACACAGACATCCTCCACCTCTATCCTCCATCCGCCACAGCCTCGACCATCCATCCCCTCCATCACCCTCCCCCCACCACCCCTCCCCTCGATCCCTCATCGTCTCCCCCATACCCCCCCACCCATCCCCTTTACCCCCACCGCTCTGCCTGCATCCTTCACCCCCCCCCATCACCCTTCCCCTCTTATCTCTCAATGGACTCCCTTCGATACCCCCGCACAAACAAACACAACAGTTGCCGTTCACCACTAAGTGGCTGTGACGCCATCACGGGGCGTGTGCCAGGCTAGGTCCACCTTTATGCCACGTGAAGACTCAAAGGCTCACTAGGGGTTGACCAGCTGAGATGACTGGCAGATACAACACATGTGCTTCCCAATGTGCCAACTTGCTGCGTTTTAGACGCCAAATGCTCCGCTCGTTGTTGTGAGCATCGCTCCTCCGCCCTCCGATGTTGCTGGAGCGCGACTGCCTCCAATTGCCCAGCAGCGTCCATCACGAGCCTCCACCGAGGCCGATCATGACACCGCTGGTACCGGTCATCTCCAAGTTCAATCAGCTTCACATTGTTCCGTACCGAGACAATCAATGTCACCTCCAGCCCGTGCTGCATTAGTTTAACCCCCCAACCCTCTATTATGCCAAGCAGAAGCTGCTTGGGTATGCGGTGGCTTTGCATGCGAGCCACATGATGCAGGAGGAGCGCACTTCACACACACGCGCACACGCGTATGTGACCAGGATACATTTTGGGTGGTAGTATGCTAGTCGCTAGTTGTATCTATGGATAGAGTAGCGACTGGCCTGTTTCACACCGGGGACATGGATTTCTTGAAAGCATGAGGACGCCAAAGTTATGCATCTTTAATCACGTCCGCGAGATGCTCGCACGTCGCCCGGGAGAGTACCTTGATGTTGAGTCTGAGGATCCTTTGCTCCACGACCCATCTGGATGGCATCGTGTTTGGCCCTTCGGACTTTTTGACTTTTAAACAACTTTTATTGCCGCCAGCAGCAACAGCACTGGAGGCGATTCCGATATGAAATACACAAAGTCACCAGCAAACAAATAAACAACCGCTATAAATCCACGCGCTGTGGCGCTAAATGCACCGCGCACCACACGAAAGAAAAGTCACGTGGTGGTGGTGGTGGTCATCACGCACGCCACGGCAACGAGCGAGCGCTTCAGAAGGTGAATACGTGGGGTGCTGTCCACGCTGGTACAGAGAGGGGCTTGTCCGGCTCCCCAGCGTTCGAAGAAGACGTGCACATCACCGACATGTGTGTGGTATGCGTGCTCCAACCGAGGCCCCTGAACACTGGAAGCACAGAGCAGCCGTCATTGTCACCTTCCAGCATATTTTTCCTCGTTCTGTACACCCTATCTTCGCCTGAGCACAGTGAAGTTGGCGAGGTCATGGCGCTTGTTAGCCAGGTAAGGCACCACCCCATATACGAAGCTGCTGTTGTAGAAGGATACCCTCAGTTTCCTGAAGATGTCCCCCAAAAGGCGGAACATTGGTTTGAGCCGCTGGCAGCGTAAGTACTGGTGAGACAGATCCTCACTGGCACAGCAGTAAATGCACAAGTCCATTACCCATGGCGAGATTCGACTGAGCCACACGGCCGATGGTGACGTGTAGTGTGCCAATCTCCATTGGAGGTCACCACAGCGTTTGGCTACGGGAGACTTGTACATTTGTTTCCACTGAGGAGCGGCCACAATAAGGAGAGAGAAATGGTCCCTCCATTTTGTCTCCGGTAGGTCGGCCAGGTCCCGGCAATGCAGCGCCTTGACACAGCCACGTGTAGAGCGCTGTGTTCGGGGCGCTCTTCAGGGGCACGTTCCTGCAGCCTCGGAGCTTGAGTAGCTTGCCGGAGTCGCTGTTGCAAGGGGGCTGCGTGCAAGAGAAGCACAACTCGTGGAAGGAGAAAGAGGAGAAGGGAGGGCCGCCACCATCCCCCGGTGCCTCCAGCTTCAGGCGCAGCTCCGTCATGGTGCGGAGCACATCCCGCAGCAGCTTTTCCCCAGTGAGCATGGAGCGGGATTCCGCAGTGCTGGCGATCTCAGCTGCGGTCTTCCACTTGGGCTGGTGGGCCTGCACGAGGTGGAAGACTGTCCGCAGCCCTGCTGATGTGAGGCGTAGAGCCAGGGTCCTCTCTCCTCTGATCCCCTGGAAGAGGCCATTGTAGAACAAGGGCTCGTTCAGGAACTGCGCGAGGTCATAGGACACGCGAGTTCTGCTCCACTCGAAGCTCCGCCACGCATCCAAGAGGCTCTGGTGATAACCTGGCAGCCTCGAGTAGTCGAGCAGGCTCAGGTCCATCAGGAAGAGCTCCTTTCCGTACCCCAGGCACCCCCCTGCATTCCTCAGCAGGGCAAGGGCCGGCGACTTCCAGGGTAGCTCCTCCCGGTCGTATAGCAGCCGCCTGACTACCATGAGCCTGAAACTCATGACCCTGGCGGCCACATCCACCAGACCTTGGCCGCCCTCGCCCACCGGCAGGCAGAGGACGCCCGGCCTGAGCCAGTGCTTCCCATGCCAGACAAAGTGCGCGAGTGAGCAGTTGACTCTGGTGAGAAGCCAAGCAGGAGGCTTGAGGGCCTTGGTCTTGTGCCACAGCACGGATGCAGCCAGGGTGTTAGCGACGAGCACTTGGCCCCTGAATGACATCTGCGGAGCGAGGCATTGCGCCCATGTCAGTAATCTAGCCTCGATTGTGTCGGCCAGCTCGGTCCAGTTGTTCAGAACGACGTCACGTGGTTTCCCCAGGTAAACCTCCAGGTACTTGACTCCGTCGTCCCGCCAAATGACTCCTCCTGGGAGGAGCACAGAACGAACGCCGCCTCGCGACCACAAACACAGGGCCTTGCACTTGGCCCAGTTGACCCTGGCAGAGGAGGCCCTCTCGTACAAGCAACCGCCTGGCAGAGCGCGGAGACGTCATACGCATCATTGAGCATGACGCATATATCGTCTGCGTAAGCCGAGAGCTTGACGACCGCATTCTCAGGTCCCGGGACTTTGAGGCCAGCCAGATTTCATCTCAGATGTCGTCGCAGTGGCTCAATGAATAGGGTGTACAGCAGCCTCGAGAGGGGGCATCCCTGTCTGACCCCCCTCGTCACAGGGAAAGGGGCGCTGAGCCTCTGGTTTATCTTCAAGAGGCTGGACGTGCCCCTGTGTACAGCAGCCTAACGTGCGAGATAAAGGCCTGGCCGAAGCCGAGCGACATTAGGAGTTTGTCCAAGTACTCGTGGCTCACCCTGTCAAAGGCCTTCTCCTGATCCAAGAAGAGGAGGCCTAAGTCCATGTTGTGCACTTCTGCAAGGGAGATTATGTCTCTGACCATACCGGTGTTGTCGTAAATGCACCGTCTGAGGATGCAATACAACTGTTCCGGCAGGATCAGCTGACCCAGCACTGTCTTGAGACGGTTTGCCAGCACCTTGGAGAAGATTTTGTAGTCAGCGCACAAGAGGGACACGGGTCGCCAATTCTCAATGAGGCGCAGGTCCCCCTTCTTGGGTAACAGGGAGACCACCGCTCGCCTGCAGCTCTGTGGGAGTTCACCCTTCTGCAGACTCTCTGTTGCGTGCCCTTTCACAGCGGTGAGGAGCTCCTGCAGGGTGACGGGGCTGTCCAGACGATCCCGCTTGGGGACTCCTAAGGTAGGGCCCCCATCCCGTAGCTCCTGGACAGCCTCGTCGTGTATGGTTTCGGCGGCGAAAAGTTGAGAGTAGCAATCCCTGGCGGTCTTGGCGATCTCGCTCTCAGATGTTGCTGTTTGTCCATCTGGTGTTCGCAAACTGGAAATTTTTGTGGTGTTGGCCGGTGCTTTGTTTAAGCGGAAGAAAAACTTAGAGGGAGAGCCCATCTGCGACAGGTGCTGCATCTTTTTGCACACAAAAGCACGATGTGCCTGCTCGTCCGTGATGGACCTGAAAAGCCGCTGCTTCTCCAGTAGCGTCTCACCCTGCTGTGTGCCGTGGGATGACCTCAGCTCTGCCTCAAGTGCCAGCAGCTCGTTCTGCAGTTGGCGCGCCACCTCGTTCTTGGCGGCGGCGTGCTGGCTCATGAACTGCTGACAGAGAGCCCTGACCTGCGACTTTCTGTTGTCCCACCATAGCTGGTGGGAGCTGAAGCTTCCTTTGGCAGGCAGCCACTGAGCCCAAAATGCTTTGAAGGTTTCTCTGAAGTCGGTGTCATCAAGCAGCTGTACGTTGAGTCTACAGTAGGCGCTGTGCTGCTCCGCTCTGGGAATTCGCAGCAGCACAGAGACCAGGCGGTGATCGGAGAAACCGGAGGGTACGATTTTACTGTCCCCGAGCAGGTTAACGCTGCTGGCATTGACGTACAGTCGGTCGAGCCTGGCAAGGCTTATCCTGCCTTGAGCGCCGCAGCGGCACCAAAAGTACTGCCGCTGGGCCTGATGCTGTAGTCGCCACATGTCACGCAGATCCAGTCACCGCACGAGGTCGGCTAGCGGCCGTGTGGATTCAGGGTGAGGTGTTGCGGTTGAGAGCTGGGTCGAGGGTGCAGTTGAAGTCTCCCCCCACGACGGTGAGCACGTCGTCCACGTCGTCTGTCGCGAGAGGTCCCGAAGCGTGCCGAAGAAGAGCTTCCTCTCAGGGGCCTTGCTCGGCGCGTACACGTTAATGCACCTGAGGCTGGATTCATTCAGGACGATTTCGACAGAAATCAAGTGACCTTTGACGATTTCTTTGAAGGAGACATTCTCTGGTGCAAACCGCGAACTGAGCACAATCGCCACGCCGGCGAGGTTGTCCTCGGCATGGCTGAAGAAGGCCCGGCCGCCTAGAAAAGGCTGGCGTTGGGCCTCCAGAGTGACGTCGAGGTGAGTTTCCTCGAGGAGAGTCACATCTGCTTTGTGTTCCCTGACAAAGCGGCAGATCTGGTCCCAAAAAATGTCAAACGTTCGTTTTTTGTAACTTTTTTTTCAACTTTGTAAACACAAGGTTACAATAGTAAGATTTCTCCACAGAAAAGTCTGCATGAACCAGATTGCTGCACTGTATTCGGTCACCTCTGTGTCCATATAGCGACGTGTTTCTCGGGGAATACTAAAGTGTACAGTCAGCTATTAAACGTACGCCAAAGGCACTGTGGCGTCTTTGTCTTTAGGAGCACATGAAACAGAGCCAGTGACATTGTCCAAATGCTTCTCTCTACCCAACTGCAGTTGATGATATGTATTTTGCACAATAAAGGGGATAAGCTGAGCGATAATTCAGCTGGAAAAGTAAAAAGATATCAACGTATAGCTGGCATAATGCATAATATAGGGGATTTGGGGGGGTTTAAATGGCGTAAATATAAATATGCCGTTAAACCCGCCCACCACCGTGACAAACCTTACTATCTGGCTGCATAGGGTGGTGGCGGGTTTAACGACACATTTATAATAATAATAGGGGTCTTCCCCTTTTTTCTGGCAACAAAACTGAAACCTTTTTACAAGGATTCATGTCTGCATTAACCACAATACTTGCAGTGAAAATTCAAACAAAAAACATACTATGATAATATATGCATTGTCCGTGAAACTGATTGGTCCACACCAATGGACGGCTTTCTTTGAGACACATTGATGATGAGACGCATTTATTTTCACGTGATCTAACACAAAGAAGCGTCTATTATGGATAATAGTGGTCGCGAAAGTCTACGTGTTAAACTGGTATAATGCAATTCAGACAGCGGCTGAGCTCAACAGCCCTTTGTCAATACACAACATCATGTTGGTCTGCAAGGTTCTTGGGTATACTTCACCACGCTGATCAGTGCAGGTTGGTCAAGCGAAAAATTAATTCAGATATCACTTGCCACTGACGTTAATCGCCGTAGCCAGGAATCGAAGTGAAATATCACCTTTGTGCCACCTCTCAAAATCACCGCACACATGGAAGCAAAGACTGTTTTTCTAAAAAAATAAAACCAAAGAAATTTATTGAGAAAGTGCATAGCGCAAATCGACGATAAAATAATGAACTTCCGGCTCTCCCCACACCCCGGTTGCAATGCACATTATATATATAGGCACAGCACGTATAATTTATTTGCATTTTTTTGTTAACTATAAAAATCGGCGTAAAAACATTGATTTACACACATAGCTTAATTTAAGAAGGAAATCACTCCGGGATCATCGCACGGTGCATAGTTATCAATGTACACGCCATGTAACAAAATTGACGGTTGTTGTTTTCGGAACGCGTGCACGGTTGCCTTGCTGTCGGCAATTTTCCGGCCACGATCGTTCACTGAGAAAGTGGCCCTTGAATGTGAATCACGCGGTATGGTTTTTTAGTTTAACACGTAGTCTTTCGCGACCAATATTCATAATAAAGGTTTTTGGGTTCTGGCGAATTGTGAATTGCCCGATGATGCTGGATGTAATTACCAGCGAAACGTCGTATTCAAACTGTAAATGTTGTGGATTCACTCTTCAACACACCGGTGGGCTAAAGTATTGAAATAATTGTCTTTTGTCAACGTGACACTTTATTTTGCTGATTGGCCGTGTCGGGTGGTGGAGGGTTTCGACACATTTATAAATAACGCGATCTAACCCAAAAACCTTTATTATGAAGGTATGGTTTTTAATTGTAATTTCTTTAATTCGCCTCTTATATCCGGATACAGGTGATTTGGCCAACCGTTCCTGAAATATCACTCCCACCCCTCCCTCCAAATAAGGTAGGAAACATATATATGGAAAGATTATGCATTGTTTAAAATGTGTCCATTATATTTAAAAGCCACAGCAAAGAATATATACCAGTTTTTTTTTGTTGTATAACACGTTCAGGGCTGGATTGGTGACTTGTAAATGCGATGATGTTATTTGGCGTTAGATTTATTTCTGGCTGGCATCAACGTTTTAGCTTTTGACATCGCATATAAGCCAGACACAAAGGCCCATTTACAACGTTATTTAGCTTTTTTTTCTGCGAGTTGTTTGCAGACATCAAAAAGAGTGCACGTGGTGAAGAGCAGCGCTTCGGTTTTGCACACTGGGGGATGTAATCCGACCGTACGTTTGTTAGATGTAAGATGCGCGCCTCTAAATTGTGATTACTGCAACCTATTAAAAGTTAAATCACAACTTGGTGTGGATTTCTTTTTACGTCCAGTTAGCCGTGCATAAACTTGCTCTACAAGCCTGGGTGCAAAAAGTATTCAACGATGATGTATCTTTGTGCCCTGTGTAGCCTTATGCCGCTGCTGCTGCTGCTGGCGGTGGTGGATTCGGAGGGAATGTTATGGGGTGGATGTTAAGAGTCAAGAGGTGGATATTATTGGGCAGATGTTACGGGGCATGGGGTGGGTTGTTGTGGGGCATGGGGTGGATGTTACGGGGCATGGGGTGGGTTGTTACGGGGCATGGGGTGGGTTGTTATGGGGCATGGGGTGGGTTGTTACGGGGCATGGGGTGGGTTGTTATGGGGCATGGGGTGGGTTGTTACGGGGCATGGGGTGGATGTTACGGGGCATGGGGTGGGTTGTTACGGGGCATGGGGTGGGTTGTTACGGGGCATGGGGTGGGTTGTTACGGGGCATGGGGTGGGTTGTTATGGGGCATGGGGTGGATGTTACGGGGCATGGGGTGGGTTGTTACGGGGCATGGGGTGGATGTTACGGGGCATGGGGTGGGTGTTGGCACCAACTGCAGGGCTGGATGCGTCCCCTTGCTACCACGACGCCCCCAGGACGAGCGCTGCTGGGAGGAGCACCGCAACGAGTCCGCCCGTTGCCGTCGCCGGTGCCTTGGCGGTGGTTTGCTGGGCCGTGGTGATTGAGGTGGCGGCCGTTGAGTTGGTGGTGGGAGTGACGACGGTCGAGGTGGTTTTGGAGGCGGCAGGTGTGGCGGTGGTGGTGGTGGTGATTGTGCCGGGGGAGGTTGTGGTGGAGGAGGTTGTGGTGAAGGAGGAGGAGGAGGTTGTGGTGGTGAAGGCTGTGGTGGCGGGGATGGTTGAGAGTTCAGCAGTCGAAGAATCAAGCAACGTTGTCTGTAACATACAAAAATACACACCATTGTTAACATTGTATAAATGGGGACATTTTTTAGTGGTGATGACAATTTCATTGCTGAAGCTGAAATGTAAAAACGCTGGTGTTGCATGACACTAAATACATATTCTGTAATATAGCCTACATTTAACCACGTGACAGCCTACTGATGTGCATAATCTCTTGAAAAAAAAGACTTGGTCCACTGGATTTGTTGAGTTTTTATATATTTATGCAATATAAAGGTAAATAAATATATATTTCTTCATACTGAAAAGGCTTGAGTTGTGGATGCTGGTAAGGTTAAGTGCCAAAAAAATGATACCATAATTTTTCAAAAAGAGTTTTTTTTTAATGTAAAAATGAGATACTTTTTAAAATTGATATTCTTAATTGCACGTACATATGTCAATATAGGAGTGAAGCGATCGGGGGCAATGGTTACCACACAGCGATGAAACAAATCAATTACAGTTTGATTCCCGCTACGCATGACATCAGCGGTGAGTAATATCTTAACCGGTCCCGTGCCTACCACCTTTGAACCAATGAACATGGACCAGCGTGGTGAAGTAAAGCCAAACAAAGCCCTGTGACCAACACTCTGTGGAGAACTCTTCCATCCAGCAATGCGATTGACAAAGGCTTGTAAATGATTAATCATTATTATAATGTGTATATTGTTGCTATGTAACCCTTGTGCTGTGGGACTTGGCAATGGGATGATGTATCTGGAAATCGCAATTCATAATTCGATGTTTTTTTTTTTGGGGGGGGGGTGGTTGGATCGTTGGGTATCATGTCAATTATGCACCCTCCATCACCCAGCAAAAGCCAAACAAATCGAGTTTTGTTGCGTGAACACACGCGCCAATCGGCTCTCTGATGTTCAGAAAACCACTCACATTGAAAAGAAGCAAGCAAAATTTGACAATTTCCGTACGACATTTCACCGGAGATTACACAACCGTACCTGATGATGCCGGTTGCAATCTCTGGTGAAACGTCGTGCATAATTGTCCCATTTGTGCTAGCTTTTGTCGCCCCCAAATTTACCGATTTGGTGAACAACAAAATGAATTGTCACATTTGTCCACGAGACAACTCGATTGGGTTTGGCTGTGTCAGGGGAGTGGGAGGGTGCATAGCTCGAAATTGACCTCATGCTCACACTATCCGATGCACAAAAGCGAATTATGAATCACAATATTGGTCGTGAAAGCCTCGACGTTTGAATCCATCCACATATATCCTTCAACAGCGTGAACAGATTTACACAATTGATTTGCAATCTCCGGCAGAGCGCATACATTATGCTGTTCACGTGATGTGAGACAATTCGCGTTAAACTCACAACACGCACACACGTCTTGTAATATTACCCCTAATGAATTGAAACAACTGCATCATTAGCATCACCACATGTTATCGATTTGTACATATGCATAAACAGCTTTTACATTATAACCACGGCTCATTCATTCTCCATCGTAACATCTAAGATTATTCCAAAACATGCATTGCATGGAATCGCCTAGAGATTTAAACATAAGCGTGGGTGGTGCGATATAGCCTGAACCGAGTGCCCCCCCCCCAAAAAAAAAGATGTGGGAGTCTGTACGTACCGACTGTCCATTCGCTGAGAGGCAAAGAGCCGCCAGGATCAGCAGAAGGAATCTCGCACCCATGTCTGCTTTGAGCTTGTAGATGATCGACTCGGTGACACGGACCGTTGTTTTTTTTTCCAAGCTGGCTTCTTCAGGTAGCAGCGGCTGCGGCTGGAGAAGATTTTTCTGCTTTAGGTTACAACACGCGTGGGGCCTTTTATAGTCCAGCGAGCGTGGATAATTCGACACCTTGGTAGCTGCCTCCACCCCCACTAACCCCCACCGCCCCACCCCCCTTATCATGAAACGGCAAATGACCTGGCTGGGAGCTTTGTTAAAAATACTCGTAACCCCCATAATGACGTATCACGAGGATGCCAATCATTAACGTTTGAATATCGTCGGCCCGTCATGCACACGCTTTGAATATTTGAATATCCTGTTGCGGCAATATGGGAGGCTTATTCGAAGGTCTTTGTACTCGTCTAACGTGACAACCCTTCGTGTGAGGTTGATGCAGGTGGAGCGGTGGCCAATGCTATCGTCAGTGGTAAGTGATATCTGATCTGTTTGACACACCCATTTCTTAATTTAGTCACGATTTATTTTATTTTCGTCACAGGCTTCGTCTAGTCAACGACTACCTATGGAGTTTGACTCAAGTCAGTTTGACTCAAGTCAAACTCCATAGGTCCTGCAGACGTGGCAAGATCAGAAATCGCTGCAGTCCTCAAAAACGCTAAGACACCTATTAGCAACATCAGCAAGGATGAGCGCTTTGAGCTTTCACAACTAAAAAAGAGAGATAACATAGTCATCCTCTCAGCCGATAAGGGCAATGCCACTGTCATCATGGACAAAACCACATACAATAACAAAATTCAGGACCTACTTAATGATGGCAGCTATACCAAAATCAATAGAGATCCTACCAACCGCCTGGTTTCGAAAACCAACAATATCATCACTGATTCGACATCTTTAATCGAACCAACCAAGCGGCTTTCCTTAAAACCCTCTGCTGCGAGACCACCCAGATTGTATGGCTTACCAATAATCCATAAAGAAGGTGCACCACTCCAGCCTATCGTCTCCACCTACAAACTGGTCTGATTTCTGTCTGAGACCCTACAACCATTCACTGGTAAGACCACCTCAGCTGTACTTAACTCAGCTCACTTGGTATCTCTAATTAAGGACATCTCACTATCTTCAGGTGATTTGTTTGTCAGTTTCGATGTAGTATCTTTGTTTACCAAAGTTCCTGTGCCTAACACCATTGCAATCACTGAAGATTTGGTCCAACAAGGACTGAATGCTGATGTACCTGCCCTGGTTAGACACTGCCTCACCAACACTTACTTCACCTGGAATGGAACATTCTACAAACAAGTTGAAGGTACCCCAATGGGTTCGCCCTTACAGTATCTCCAGTTGTAGCCAATGTTTTCATGGACAAATTTGAGACAGATGCCATCCAGGCATCCACCCTACGTCCTTCCTTGTGGAAGAGATACGTAGATGACACGTTCGTCATCTGGCCACATGGCCTACCAGCGCTGGGCCAATTCTTCAACCACATAAATTCCAGACACCTAGCCATTAAATTCACCATGGAGGGTGGAAACGGATGGCAAGTTACCATTCTTGGATGTGTTAATCGAAGAGACCAGATGGCTCAATGGGACACTGTCTACAGGAAAGCCACCCATACAGATGCCTCCCTAAAACCTGACTCCCACCACCATCCATCCCAGAAGAATTCCCTCATCAAAACTCTACACCATAGAGCTCATTGTATTTCCGACCATCACCACCTAGCCAGTGAACTGTGAATCACGTACACCAAGCCCTCAAGATGAATGGTTATTCGGACTACACAATCCGTAAAGCCATCACTCCAACCGTTGGGAAAGAACCATCTCAGGACCCAAACAAAACCTTGCCATATAGAGCAGGGGTTACTAACAGATTTCCAAAATCATGAGCAAACACAAGATCCAGGTTCAATTCAACACAGTACATAAAATTCATGATCTGATCCCATCTGTGAAGGATATGATCCCTGACATGCAATACCCTGGTGTCTACAAACTAAGTTGTGCCTGCAGCAGTAGTTACATTGGCAAAACTAAGCGACAAGTCTCAGACCGTGTTCGTGAACAAAAGGCAGATCTGAAACACGCTAGGACCAATACCTCAGCCATGGCTGATTATTGTTTTAACGCTGGGGGCACATACGAAATTGATTTTTCCAAGACGAAGGTACTCTGCAAACCCACTAGTTATCAACAAAGTTTCGTTCATAAATAAACACAGACACAATTTCAACCAAGAAAATGGGTACAAACTGAGCAATCATTGGAAGGACGTTATTAACCAGTTTAAGTCATAACTGGCTGTGATGTTTCCATCCTACCTGCCAATATTAGCAGTTATTTCCGACTCTCTGAGTTACATTCACGCTAAATGTCTCACTAACACAGCCACCGTTGCGGTGGTTCGCTGACATTGATATGCTAATCTCTTACAATACAATGGCCACCTCAATAGCTGTGTCGTCGTGGAGGTATATCAGCTCTCCGATCTTACATTGACATGCAAATTCCATCTCTAGCCCCACCCACTTACCCTTGGGCTAAACCCATCTCAAACCTATATAACATCCTGCTTCAACAGCTCTCCCACTATATTTTTTTCACTTGATAATGATTGCTTGTGTTGCGATCGAAACGTCGTGATATTTGTATTATTTTTCTATCTACGTGGCTTTACCGAAAGACCCAAAGAATATGAATTCCTGCAGTCACGAAAGCTTTAAGTCAAGATATGTATAGCCCACGGTAAAATTTTAGAATAGATTTGTTTACGATACAGTAACTCATGCAAATTCGATTGACCCGTGTTAGATTTACTGCCCGGTTTTAAGATGGTAAAGGTTGGGAAATGTGGCTTGTAAATGTGATGTCATTCTACGTCGCTTTTTCACAAACAAAGATTTAAGTGAAAAGTGTATTCCAAGCATCGACGTTTTGGCTTTTTGAATCGCACAAATTGGAAGAAACATCAATAACAGGGCGCTTTAACATTGCACCTTTATTCGTAAGCATTATTGAACTATTTAATCAACGAGTTGCTATGTCCAATTTATTTAACTGCCAAGTTATTGTGTTTTAGTGTGTGTTTGCAGATGCTAAATGTGAGCACAGCTTGTTTAAAAAATTTCGGTAATGTGCTGAACACACTGTCTGATGTACTGTTCGTTAGCTATAAAATACATGTATGCCCTGAAGTGTTATTCTGCTGTTAAAATAAAATAAAATTTTTCCATTTATTGTGAAAAGGTGTGAAATAAAATGACACCGTACATACTAATAACATTCGTAGGTACGGATCTCTCAATGTGCATTGCAGGCATTATAATTTCCAAGCGTGCCTCCAACAGTGCGACTCGATACGGCAGAACTCCAATCATTCGCATCGATATTGGGGGGACCTTGTAGTGAATCCTGAATCCACGATTCCATTAATCCGCAAAACAATGGGTGTATTTCAGGGGAAGTGTGGCATGTGACTTAGCGCCTAATTAAATCCGTGAAACATTCGCCAAATTGTGACATTTCGAGTTTATTCTTAAACCCAAATGCCAGAAATCTGTGAAATTAAAAAGTTATTTTCTGCTCAACAAATCATCCCAGTGCTGACGTCAACATAACTCGTCTGAGCTGATTCAAAAAAAACTAAATTGCTAAGAACAACAAAATTCCCTGCTGCTCCGCTTCTCTAGCTCTGCGTTAGCATCGCCTACTGCTACAGATCTCTATTTTGTATCCGCCGTGGTGTGCCACGGATCACGGTAACGGTGGCAATTAGAAAATAATTCGCGAATCACAGGGATTCACGAATTACTGGAGCATGGATAATTGGGAGTTCTACTTTACTTGGAGCTTATTCAGTTCTAAGCCTTTGCTGCTATATTAATTCCTTTGCTAAAGTGATCAATTGTCGTCTTCTTCTTCGTTCGTACGGCTGCTGATGTAGACGCAGAGCAACAATTGCAATCTGACATTCAGGTGGTCAAGCCAAATAACCGCGTCAGGAGCAGCGGGGTGTGTCGCCGTGATGTTTCCTTCGTATCTGTGGGTCTTGATGAAGATGGGTCTCTGCGCCCTGTGTTGCCATGTGCTGCTGCTGGAGGTCATGTTATGGGTATGGGGTGGATGGCGGTGCCGACTGCAGGGCTGGCTAGATGCCCTCGCTAACATGACCCCCCCTCCCCCACACAAAGACGAGCGCTGCTGGGAGGAGCACTAAGGACAGGCAAGCTGTTACTGTCGCTTGGCCTCTTTGCATTGGTTTGCTGGCGCGGAGGGGGGGTGGTTGAAGTGGCGGCGGTTGAGACAGTGGTGGTGGCAGCAGGCAGCAGTTGAGGTGGTAGTGGTGGCTGTAGTACATCCTCCCGTGGTGCTGAAGACACACTACAACAGGCGAAAAACACAATTATTATCATGACCAGCGATTACCTCGCTGCGCTATCAACCCGGTAACCACAGCTAACATGAGTGGTTCATATTTTTCGATCGCCTCCACCTTTCACCGGCCCACACTTACCAACGTGGACGAAACGACCCCCCCCCATGGCTGACAACAATGTGAGGGGAAGTTAAATGAACAAATTGGCCATAAATTATTGTTGTTGTTATTATGATTACTTCGTGCATAATAAGTGTCATCTAAAACCCTCGCGGTGCTGACATTCGGTCGAGTAATGTGTCCAGATGTTGTTTAGCGCTGCGAACAGACCACACGTATGATTCACAACCTCTGAGCAGAGTCTGCTGTGCTGTCCGCGTGATTCAAGACGTTAAATCCACAACGGTCACAAACGTTTACATTATGAGACGTCCTTTTCCAGTAACAAGATATAGTAATAGGTTTTACCCTTTTAACTGGCACAAAAACTGACACCTTGGTTCAAGGCATCATGTTTGCAATAACCACAACACAAGCAGTTAAAATGCAAACAAAAGAGACAACTCTGATAATAAAAGACGCCAAAAAGCTTTTTGGCGTCTTTTGGTCCAACACCAGTGGAGACTAGGCTGTAAGAAAAGCCGTCTCGGGTGTGGACCAATCAAATTCAAGGAACGTGCATATTATTATCAGAGTTGTCTCTTTTGTTTGCATTTTGACTGCTTGTGTTGTGGTTATTGCAAACATGATGCCTTGAACAAAGGTGTCAGTTTTTGTGCCAGTTAAAAGGGTAAAACCTATTACTATATCTTGTTACTGGCAAAGGAGGTCTCATAATGTAAATGCTCACCCCGAGCCCTCAATATTCTGATAGTGCGCTGTTTTTGAGTTGTACGCCTTTTGGCGTCTTTTGGTCCAACACCAGTGGAGACTAGGCTCTAAGAAAAGCCGTCTCGGGTGTGGACCAATCAAATTCAAGGACAGTGCATATTATTATCAGCGTTGTCTCTTTTGTTTGCATTTTGACTGCTTGTGTTGTGGTTATTGCAAACATGATTCCTTGAACAAAGGTGTCAGTTTTTGTGCCAGTTAAAAGGGTAAAACCTATTGCTATGGTCACAAACGTGTCACTGCAATCACACGCTCGGTGAATGAAATCGGCTTCATCAGACCCACCATGTACTATTTAAAACATCAGTTTGTGACAGGGAATTGTCAGTGGTGCAAAGGCACAAAGACTAACAAGAGCCATCACAAGAAACATTACATTTGACATATGTGTTTTTATTTACCATTTAGGGCAGTGTTATTGACGAAGGTGTTACGTTTTTTATTACTCCTATTTAGTTCCGCAACACGGGCGCTGGGTTTAATTGGTTGTGAGTCAAGTGCTATGACCTCAGCACCACCAGCCAGACGCAACTGCGGTTACAGCAAACAAGAGCAGCTGGTGGAGCCGTGGTGCAGCGGTTAGCGCACTGCGCTATAAACCAGGCCAGCTAAGCTCGATTCCTGACCACGGTTGTAGCCCCAGCAGTGAGTGATGTCTGGACTGGCTCTGGGCCACGCTTCTACCGATCCGCAATGATCAGTGTGGTGAAGTTTCGGACACGCCGTGGGACAGTTGTCCGAGTCATTTGTGTCCCACGAGCAATGCAACAGCAGTAGAAGCAGCGTCACTATGTAATTGACGGACATAACTTTTAGTATAGAAAATAACTACATACAAATGTTGCTCGTTCCACATGTTCACTTCAAAATATAATGTGTTTTGGCCTGTTGGATTTCCAGGCTGATACTATCCAGCGGAATGTGAGAACAAAACATATGCGGGAAATATGTTAATGTATGCATAGAACCGGATCAGAATGTACTTGTATGTAACTACACGGAATACTCCTGCTGTGGTGCCCAGATCAGCTTCATACAATCTTGTTTTCCAGTCTAGATTTGAAGCTTTCGTGACTGCAAGGATCTTTGGTTCTATTCGGCAAAGATTTTTGTTGTTTTATTTTTTACCTAGTTGTTTTCAAGTATTTGACCATCATATATATGACGGTGTTTGTTATTGTGCTCAGGAGTTGCCAAGTCTCAGCTATTTGCTTTGCAGTAATTGCACGCTGCCCTGTGGCAGAATGTATTTAGGTTCATAAAACAGGTGCATAATGTGTTTTACGCGGGAGGTGATTAACGTCTACGACGTTGTTTTAATAAGCACATGTGGCTCAAATTGTTTATGACAACTTATAAAATAATCTTATCCCCATTGCCTATAAAGTACAAAACGCGTATGAATATATATCTTCATGTTGGGTGCAATCCAGGTGATTTGGACACACAATCTAAGCAGGTTTGAGACTCGATAGGGGCGCTGTGGCCTGCTGTGGGCTAAATTGTGAGCAGAGAGGGCAGTGCAGCAACATACATTGTTGTAATGCACTATGATCCAACATCTATGCTCCCCACCGTCACCAACCTGCACTGACCAGCATGCTAAAGTATGGCCAAATAATGCCAATGACTTGCACGGCATGGAGGAAAGTTGATTGACAAAATTTGTATTTTTATACATGTTTCTTCTACCCCACAAGTCCCCCTTGCTTGGGGTCAGCTGCTTGGATTTTAGGGATATCAGCTGCTTGGATTTTCATCTTTTCGTGAGCTTCTCTTCCGAGCTTCTCCGCATCCACCGTCCACGCATCTCATTCTACTCCATCATCCCAGCCCACCCATTGTCTCCCTCTGCTCATACTGCCCTGTACCGGTAGCATCTAAAAATATAAACTAAACTGTTTTTTTTTATTTTATCAGGTAAGGCCCACTGAGCTACAGTGTATAGCTCTTTTTCAGAAGCGAACCGGCCACAAATGATATCCATATTAAGTGGCTTATCATCATGTGGAAATTTATAGTGGCAGCCAAATACTCTAAACGCATGTTACTAAATGTGGAGGGCAAACAGGAGGGAAATCCACGCGACCACGTTGAGAGAGACATGCAAACTCCAAATTTACAGGCGTCAGGGTCGGAATCGAATCCATGCCCTCTTGCTTACCAGGCGAGATAGTTAACATATCACGACCCTGACACCCTTATATCTCCATAGTACCTCTAATCTATTAGTCTCTACGCGAGTCTATGGGTCTCTTTGTGAGTATATGGGTCTCGATAATGAATCTATGCATATCCACGAGTCTGTGGGTCTCTATGGGAGTCTATGGGTCTCGATGTGAGTCTGTAGGTCTCAAATCTCCAAAGCCCTTCCAATTGCATCTTCTTTGTCTATTCTTAACACATGCCCAGGTCATCTACGTCTCGCCTCCTTTACATATTGTCATGTTAAAATACAAATCCAGTATACCCTTGTCCATGTCAGTTCTCGTAGAATTTGGTAAAATAATTCACGTGTTCAGCCAGGCGACCTATTCAGTGGAGTATCGTGTTGTTACCTCTCTGTGTTGGTGTTGTTTTTTTCAGGTTCTCCAGTTACTTTTCATTAGAAACGTCTGACTTGCTGTTCCAACCTGTGCGGTGGGCCACTCTGCTGTTCGTCTCCATTAAATGGGCCCCTGAGCCAGTGGTGGGATTTCACGTTCGTTTGCTGGGGGGAAGTCTGTAGTGATCGGCGGGACCTGGACCGTTTTTTTTTCTATTATTGTAGTGATGTCAAATGGATCACTACGGCGCGTAGCGGCTAAGTGCTGTTTAACAAGGAACTATGGGTGCAGAGGCGAGCACACCGTGCAGTACCGTACAGTTGGTCACTAGGGGCGTGGTACCGGGTGCTAGCAGAGAGAGGGAAATGAGTCCTACCGACAGAATAGGGAATAGCAGCCACTCCGCCAGCGCAGCGCGTAATTGCCGCGTACTTGGTCACAGGGGAGCATGGTGAGGGCTGCTGGAGGAGGGGGGCATGTGAGGACGAGTCACCCCGGTATCGGGTGAAGCACGTGATGGGCCGGGGTGAGGAGTGGGGGGAAAAGGTGAGCACTCCTTTGAAGAGTGTGCTCCTAATCTCAGCTCGTTACCTGTATAAAAGACACTTGGGAGCCAGAAATCTTTCTGATTGAGAGGGGGTCAAATACTTATTTCCCTCATTAAAATGAAAATCAATTTATAACATTTTTGACATGGGTTTTTCTGGATTTTCTTGTTGTTATTCTGTCTCGCACTGTTCAAATAAACTTACCATTAAAATACGTAGGCTTTCGCGACCAATATTATTCATAATAAAGGTTCTTGGGTTAGATCGCGTTTATTTATAAATGTGTCGTAACCCTCCACCACCCGACACGGCCAATCAGCAAAAAAAGTGTCACGTTGACAGGAGCAAGCGAGGGCTTTACCATTCTGGCGAATTGCCCGATGATGCTGGAAGTATTTACCAGCGAAACGTCGTACTCAAACTGTAAATGTGGATTAACTCTTCAACACACCGGTGGGCTGAAGTAGTGAATTATTTGTCTTTGTCAACGTGACACTTTTTTTGCTGATTGGCCGTGTCGGGTGGTGGAGGGTTACGACACATTTATAAATAAACGCGATCTAACCCAAGAACCTTTATTATGAATTACCATTAAAATTATAGACTGATCATTTCTTCGTCAGTGGGCAAACGTACAAAATCAGCAGGGGATCAAATACTTTTTTCCCTCACTGTAAATGCCTCCCCACAGAGGCGTAGTTTCTCTGTGTGTCTCTGTGTGTGTCTCTCTCTGCGTGTGTCTCTCTGTGTGTCTCTGTCCCATGTGTGTGTCTCTCTCTGTGTGTTTGTCTCTCTCTCTGTGTCTCTCTCTTTGTGTGTGTGTCTCTCTCCGTGTCTGTGTTTGTCCCTCTCTCTGTGTGTGTCTCTCTCCGAGCTTGCATTCTTTCACACCTGATGACGGTTGCTTGTGTTGCAATCGAAACGTTGTGTATTCTATTATTTATTTTATTTTATTTCTACGTGACTTTACCGAAAGAACCAACGAGTAATTCCTGCAGTCACGCAAGCTTCAAAATCAAGCATTTATTATACTGGCAAAAAGGTCCCATAGATGTGACTGCTGTCGTGTTCACTTTCTATTCAGCTAAAGTGGCTCAGTTCAAACCTGACCAGGATTTTAAGCTTGCAGCCTTCAGATTATAACTTCGATGCTCTGATCACAACTCGTCTCAGCCCTGCATCGCCACAAACATACAAAATGTTGTTTTATAATGAATACTAGTGTATACTAAGTGGATCGGGGGATATGCTAACACATTTAAATTCTGCATACAGGTTGAATTTCTGGACTGAGCGGTTTCTCATACACACGAGAAAAATAACCTCGCTTAAAAAAAAACACGGTACAGCAAAGAATCCCAAGCAAGACCCTCTTAGAAAATCTAGACAGCAGTGAGGCTTTTCGACCCAATAGGTTAATTGTTAACTTCGTATCCACATTTCAATGCTAATGGGAAACAAGGTAAATATTTTCACGACAAAATATTCTGTGTGAGCAGCGGCTTGCAGTGGTGTTTGAGCGCTGGACTGCAAACCCAGTCACCTGAGTTTTGATTACCGACTGTGGATAAACCCCAGTGGCGATGAAATGGCATGGCAACATTTGCTAGGTCTCACTTAGGTTGGTTTCGCATGAAATGTATGAATAAAGGCAGTTTGTAAATATTAAACGAGCACTCTGACACTATGGCAACAGGACATGGCACTATGTAGCATAGCACTGGCTGCTGGCAGGGAAGGGGAACTGCAGCTTAAAGTAGCCCTGACTAACAGCAGGCCACGTGATAGACCCGAGAGGGATCTAGGGAAAAGGTTATGGAAGGAACACGTCAAGAGCCCGCTAGTAGGTTCCAGAAGGAGGTACATGGCCAGGGCAGAGCGAGGCCACGCTAATAGGATAAAAGGGGACCCCGAGCAGGAGCTCGGGGCTGTCGTTTGGACTGGGATCTTCGTCGTCATTGCTGCTGAAGATCGTCGCCATCGCCGGTGTCGTGTTGTGCCTTCATCACTGTCGTCTCCAATTGATAATTGCGCTGCTAGACGTAGTTGGCTGTCTCGGTTCCGCGCCGTCAGTGACAGATGGCTAGCATTGTGTGTAGGCTAGCAACCAGTGTAGAGTTGCGTATAAGCTAGAGACAGAGAGTGTGTAACAGCGTAATGAGTGGCTCCAACACGGTAGAACTTCAAGTTATTTATTAATAAATTATTCGGTACAGCTTCGGTTTCTCTTTCTCTCTCTCTGCGGATGTTAACCACCTCGGGTGGCTGCGCTGCCCCGCGCCACGTGGCGCTCACCCGCTCACCAACACGCCGCTGGCTGACGGCGCACTGGGAAGCGGCTGAGCGGCTGAAGGTCGAGCCGCCACGTGGCAGGTGGAGGTGGCGGGGCAGCAGCGACGGGGAGCTCCTCTTGATCTTAACACACCGACCCCACACACTGCTGCGCCCCCGGCTTATATCCACTCCCCGGTGGCTAAGCCCCACCTCTGACCACGCCCCTCCTGGAACCTTCGGGAACATTCCGGAGGCTTCCCTGGTGGATCTGCCCCATCACCTTTACCCCAGGTACAATCCCCACTGTAGATAGACCGTAGCTGTCTAAACAATGTATGCCCCCACAATAATACAGGAGATGGCGCACTTATTACAACAGTATAGGGTGTGTATTGTATAAAGTGTAAAAAGTGTGCTCGGTGTTTAATTAAATAATTTCCTGCAAGAAGTTACGTCTCCAAGTCAGTCACTACATATGCAATGCCAACCTTAATTGGTGTTCACTAACAATATTTGCCGGAAGGCTAAATTTGGTAAACCTTTGTTTCTTTCCCCCATCTATTGATTTATTTACTAATATATCTCCCTTTTCGTATTGTAGTGACTGGATATGTCACTATGTGGTGCCGAGCCTGCTACGCCACGGTGAATAGTATGTTGTCATTATGTGTAGCCCGGTTACTAGGTGCAGTACCAGCCCTAGCGGGGCTTGGGTGAGCGCTGGTTAGCGCGAGGGCACCAGGTACAGTGTGCGGTGCAGGCTCCCGGTGAGGGAGCGAGAGAGAGTGTCTGCCAGCCAGGCTTACGTTGGGGCATGATACTCTGGGTAACCTGCTGACACGTGACTGGATAATATTGGTGGGGGGCCACCAGTGGACGGGGGCCGCTGGGCGGTCACGTGGTATAGAGGAGCTCTCGGGAGCCTTGGAGAAAGAGCTCGAGAGATCGAGAAGGTGGGCAGGGCAAGAGGCGGAGCCAGCCCCAGCCCAGGCCGATGTAACGGGGGCACCGTGTGGGCCTCGGGGTTCTTGATTGTTGGCGAATGAAGATCCACGTCGGGATGAAGAAGCCTCTAGCCACGTGGTCCAGGACCCAGCTCGTGGTCCGGACTGGGATAGCGGCACCGTGTCTAGTTCTGTCGTAACGTGGTTAGATGGGCGTGTAGGTTACGTTATGTTGTGTTGAGTTGATGTAATAAATAATGTTGCCCCCAATACAACATCTGCGAGTTTGACTCACTACAGTATTAAGCAAGTAAACGTATTTTAGGTAGGTAAGCACGCTGGCAGCAGATAAATAGGTAGGTAGATTTATTTTTAATGATTATTCAGACAAATCTGATACTCAATCATAATAATATTATTTGGCGATGCTGTGTTGAGAGTGGTGCACAATTGTAATAACATCTTGCTGTTTTAACACATTCGAGAATAACACCATGGTGGCTGATGAGAATTAGGTTTAGAAATATTTTTCACGACCAGTTTTTAAATAGGCTTATGAATAATTACCCCACGGTAGCTATTGAGTCACAGACAAACGCACCAAATAAAGCAATGTTACCTAATTAACTCATTTGCATAAGAATCGGTTTTACCTTTTTGGCAATTAAACAGGTGTTAATATATATATATTATTGGTTCTTTCGGTAAAGTCACGTAGAAGGGAAACAATAAAATAATAAAAATATAAAACAATAAAATTCTCACGACGTTTCGACTGCAACACAAGCAATCATCATCAGGTGTGAGAATTTAATTGTTTTATATTTTTTCTTTTTTTATTGTTTCCCTTCTACGTGACTTTACCGAAAGAACCAATAATATGAATCCCTGCAGTCACGAAAGCTGTAAATCAAAGGTGTTAAGATGTTCAAACACCAAATAGATACATTTTACATGGCGTCCTCTGGTATAACACTATGTGAGACTAGGCTCTAAAAAATTGTCTCTGGTGTGGACCAATCAGTTTAAAAGACAATGCATCATATACTACCAGAGCATGTTTTTTTTGTTTGCATGTGCACCACAAGTATATGTGGTTAATGCAGACATGATTCCTTGCAAAAGGTTTCAGTTTGGTGTTTTACATCTTAACACAACTGTTTTATTGTCAGAAAGGGTAAAAACTATTCTTATATTTTGATACTGGTGTAGTGACATCACGGGATGCCACTGTGTAGTGCCGGCCCTAGAGAGGCACGGCGTGCAGTGTAATGACATTGCGAATACCACTATGGTGTGGGTGTAGTACTGGCCCTAGAGGGGCTCGGTCAGCGCTGATTGATAACGCTGGATGGCACCACGCTCGGCATGAAGTGCCAGCCCTACAGGATAGGGTGTGGAAGTGCTGGCTGATGGAATGAGGTTATTAGAGGCCATGGCATTCTGGTTGACCCGAGAGGACACGTGACCAGTTAAGTCTACAAAGGGGCCCAAAGTGGGGGCTAGGGGTGGTCACGTGGTCAGGGTCCAGATCCTGCCCGAAGATTCTGGAAGGTGGTCGTGGCCATGGGCAGAGCCAGCCACGTCGCAGAAAATATAAACCGGGTCCCCAGAGGGACCGGCATTGTTGTTCATACTGAAGAAACCTTCGTCTTTGTTCTACATTTTACCGAGTCTCCAACACGTGGACCTGGACCCGAGCTGTGATCCCGGTCCATAGTAGCAGTTACGTTGTAATTAGCGTAGCTACTCTTTGGTTTTTTCGGTAAAGTCACGTATAAATACGAAATAATAAAATAACATAATAGCATATGATGTTTCGGTTGCAACACAAGCAGCCATCATCAGGTACAGAAGAGCTAAATTTACGGGAGAGAGGAAACACATAACCACAGGTGTATATACAGACACCCAAGTAGGGGGAACTAACACAGATACAACAGGGGACACAGAGAGAGAATCACACCAAACAAACAGGGTTTAGCAAAATTTGGAAACCATGTAAAGCAACACAGACGGTCGGTCAAAACACAATTAACGCATAGTCTTGTTGATTACGCTATTTAAAAGATTGCTAAATTGCAAGTTAAGTATGAAATTTTAAAATACAGACCGCACACACACACATAGACATCCAAGCAGAGCGAACCAGCAAAGAGTGAAGTCGCCTTAAATAGGCAGAGAAGGTAAGGCTGAGAGACAATGGGACAAATTCGCATGAGGTATGTATGGAGCAAAGGGGGGCGCGGAAAGTGCGGAGCAGCAGCACACACTCGGAAACACCAAGGCCCACACACAGGCAGAGACAGCACAGAGACACAAATCCAAGCCAAGACTTAAAGGCAGATACACAAGCAGAGACAACACAAAGACACAGATCTCATACCTCCCCATAGAGGTGGTTTAGACTTGATTCGAAGCTTTCGTGACTGCAGGAATTACTCTTTTTTTTCGGTAAAGTCACGTATAAATAGTGTAGCTAGCCTGGTGGTCACCACCATCGTGTGTTATTCTGTTAAGGGGCAGTTACCCCATGTGTTGGTGTTAAATAAATGTGTTGCCTCCAAGAGTACGTCTGCAACTCAGTTGAACTCACTCCACTGGCAAGGGAGGTCCCATGATGTAACGTATTTATATTGAGAGTAAAATTACGATGAAACCTTGCTGACACAATGCATTGTGGTAAGGTTCATTCTCGTGAGAGCAAGGCACAGTGACGAGGAGGTAGCTGTTGCTGTAGGCTGCATGTTAACAGCCATTTTACAAATGCAGGTAAATTCAGCAAACCTTCAAAATTGCTGCAGCGACGCGTCAAGTTGTTGAACATTAAACTATCAAAACATTCTGAGGGAGCGTATTTCGTCGAGTATCTTGATGGGGAGTATTGTAAGCCCCGCAAAAGTCCGTTTGTTTTGTTTGTTACGCTGATAAGGCGATACGACACAAATTTGACCTGATGTCACATTTATGTTGTTTAGGGGTTAATAGGTTCAACTCGCTCTTTTTGCACGTGTGTTCAGGGTCAACACGTGGCGTACGAATGCCAATTGAGCGGCCAAATTTATGGAAACATTTGAACAGATTGAATGCGCATGGATACAAATAAAAGGACATAAGTCAACAGGTGCTTGGTTTCACTTCTTACCTTACAGTTTCGCAAATATCTTCATATAATACTTTGCTCTAAGAGTGTGGTGACTTTAAGGAGGAGCCAGATTGACGATAAACGTCAAAAGACACAACATTGGCAGTTATGTACAACAACAACAAAAACTCAAGGGGATAAGAAAAAAAATGCATCGCCTTCACATGCATTTGCGCTGGGAAGACCGCTCCATATGTGAAGCAGCTTCCAGGGAGGTAGGAGAAGACCACAATGCTGATGACCGTGATGGTATTCGTGCCCATTATGTCAGTCTCCCTGGAGGTATTGGTAAGATTGTCGCACAAAGTTTGGCAGATATTGGCGGGGTCTTTCCATAGAGTGCCATAAAGGGATGTTTCTACGACGTCTGGCGTCATCTCATTGGAGAACGGCTGCATCGCCCTCACCCTCGGGCAGGGGCGGAGTCACAGGGGGGGCTGGGGGGGCTCAGCCCCTCCTGAAATTTTGGGAAAGTCGGTCATCGAGATAACGCTGGCTGCCACCTTGTGCTGCCCTGCAGGCTGCTTGAGCGGCAGCCTTTCGAACTTATTAGCCACATCAGCGGCTCCGACCGATTAATAAACTCCGCATTCAAATCCAATAAAAAAAAATTATACATTTGTGGCGCCCATTGGAAAACATAAACACTGGGTATCTCAGAATATTGAAGTCAGCCCCCCCAAAGTCAAAATCCTGGCTCCGCCCCTGCCCTCGGACTAATGTCACTCTCTCACCTTCTGTTAGCACGGTTGACTACGTGCAGGTGTGAGAGAACTTCACCATACGAACATACGTACACCGTACGTTGCCACTGAGGGCTGTCATTTTTTCCATGTTCGTGACAACAATAAGAATCTTCAACCTCGACGGAAGCCTTGCGGTCATATGAGATTCTCGGCTTTAATCAGCAACCACTGTTTGTGATGTGTCAATGTAAATTGGTCGAGGGTTTACGAAGATATCCTTTTGTTTGAAATGCCCATGGAACTCTATTTGATCTTAACCGTTTATGTATGTTCATCGTTTTACTTAAGTGTGGAAAACAGGTGTTCAAACAGCAGTATTGAAAACAACTGGAAAAATATCTTAGCAAAGTTAATTCCATTCACAAGCGTTGTGTAAATGTCATTTGTGTGTGTCAAGCGAATACAAGGAACACATTTTCTAAGGCATTTGCATTGCATTTATTACAAATCCACATCGTCATCGTTTGTTCTTAGTGCATATTGAGATGATCAACTTCTTCCACACTGTACGTAACCATGCCAATCGGAGGTGCAGGGGAAGGACAATAAACTAAACACAAATAGCTGTTTTAAAGATTGATAGCTTAAACAACTTATAAGTGGCCAGATATTACAATAATTAGGTTTATGTGCAGATAAGAACTCAGGTTCATTGTTTCCTATTATCAAACTAGTAAGTTGCCAGATATTACAATGTTTGTGGGCAGATAAGAACTCAGGTTCATTGTTTCCTATTATCAAACTAATAAGTTGCCAGATATTACAATAAGGTTTGTGTGGAGATAAGAACTCAGGTTCATTGTTTACTATTATGAAACAAATAAGTTGGCAGATATTACAATAATAATGTTTGTGTGCACAAAACTTATTCTTCATTATGAGGTTGCTAAATATTTCCTTTTTGAGCTGTGTTTTTATGACGCTGCCAGTCTGTCATGTGGCCTTCTGCCTGCTGATTAATTAACGTCAGTGCACTATTAGCTACACTGCTCATTTAGCTTTTGCCCATTAAGAGTGTATGCTGGTCTATAATCTGTTCCCTACTTCTTTACCTCACTCAGTGTACTGCCAGCCTTTCATGTCAACTGTATTCTGCTTTTTCAGCTGCTGCCCGTATTGCCAGATTTTTATGTCGACTGTAGCAATGCTTATGTAGTGGATTAACACGCGCATACAGGGGGGATTGTAAAGACGCGCGAGTTATGGACAGTGGGGTTATGTCGGGCCGAGCAGGTGCGGCAACGGGGAACGGTAAAAGGGAGATGGCCCAATTAAGTTGGTATGCGATATAGGGCTGTGATTGGCCGGGTGTTGTTGTCAGGGGCAGAGTGGCGCCGAAGTGTCTGGAGATGGGGAGTGATAGCGACAGGTGCTAGGGACACGAGGCGTCGTGAGCACGCCGCCTAATTAATTGGTAGTCGATGGGAACGGGGATATATTCGGGGGACAAGAGAGAGCGGAGTGGAATTGTCGCTGGGACTGGAACGAAGCAGGTCGGGAAGAGATGGATAGAAGACACAAGAGACAGACAGGCTAGCAGTGGAGCAGAGACAAGGAGCGACAGAGAGAGATAGAGACAAGAAGAGACAATACAGAGTCAAAGAGAGACAAGGAGCGACAGAGAGAGATAGAGCCAAGATAGAGACAAGACAGAGACAGGGAGAGACAGAGATAGAGACGAAGACAAGATAGAGACAGAGATAGAGACAATACAGAGACAAGGCAGAGACAGAGAGAGACGGACACGAGATAGAGACAGAGAGAGCTAGAGACAAGGCAGAGACAAGGAGAGACAGAGAGACAGAGAGACGGAGACGAGGCAGAGACAAGGAGAGACCGAGATAGAGACGGAGACAAGAGAGAGACGGGGAGAGATAGAGACGGAGACGAGAGAGAGACGGAGACGAGATAGAGACGAAGACGAGATAGAGACGGGGAGAGATAGAGATGGAGACGAGATAGACAGACGAGATAGAGACGGGGAGAGATAGAGACGGGGAGAGATAGAGACGGAGACGAGATAGAGACGGAGACGAGATACAGAGTGGGACAGAGACGGAGTGAGACAGAGACAGAGCGAGAGCGCGATGCAGAGGGAGACGGAGTGAGACAGCGACGGAGTGAGACAGCAACGACGCGGAGGGAGACGGGGAAGGGAGCGGAGAGAGGCAGGGAAGGGAGCGGAGAGAGATGGGGAAGGGAGCGGAGAGAGACGGGGAAGGGAGCGGAGAGAGGCGGGGAAGGGAGCGGAGAGAGATGGGGAAGGGAGCGGAGAGAGACGGGGAAGGGAGCGGAGAGAGACGGGGAAGGGAGCGGAGAGAGATGGGGAAGGGAGCGGAGAGAGACGGGGAAGGGAGCGGAGAGAGGCGGGGAAGGGAGCGGAGAGAGATGGGGAAGGGAGCGGAGAGAGACGGGGAAGGGAGCGGAGAGAGACGGGGAAGGGAGCGGAGAGAGACGGGGAAGGGAGCGGAGAGAGGCAGGGAAGGGAGCGGAGAGAGATGGGGAAGGGAGCGGAGAGAGACGGGGAAGGGAGCGGAGAGAGGCAGGGAAGGGAGCGGAGAGAGATGGGGAAGGGAGCGGAGAGAGACGGGGAAGGGAGCGGAGAGAGGCAGGGAAGGGAGCGGAGAGAGATGGGGAAGGGAGCGGAGAGAGACGGGGAAGGGAGCGGAGAGAGGCAGGGAAGGGAGCGGAGAGAGATGGGGAAGGGAGCGGAGAGAGACGGGGAAGGGAGCGGAGAGAGGCAGGGAAGGGAGCGGAGAGAGACGGGGAAGGGAGCGGAGAGAGATGGGGAAGGGAGCGGAGAGAGGCGGGGAAGGGAGCGGAGAGAGGCAGGGAAGGGAGCGGAGAGAGACGGGGAAGGGAGCGGAGAGAGACGGGGAAGGGAGCGGAGAGAGGCGGGGAAGGGAGCGGAGAGAGGCGGGGAAGGGAGCGGAGAGAGACGGGGAAGGGAGCGGAGAGAGACGGGGAAGGGAGCGGAGAGAGGCAGGGAAGGGAGCGGAGAGAGATGGGGAAGGGAGCGGAGAGAGACGGGGAAGGGAGCGGAGAGAGGCGGGGAAGGGAGCGGAGAGAGATGGGGAAGGGAGCGGAGAGAGACGGGGAAGGGAGCGGAGAGAGACGGGGAAGGGAGCGGAGAGAGACGGGGAAGGGAGCGGAGAGAGGCGGGGAAGGGAGCGGAGAGAGATGGGGAAGGGAGCGGAGAGAGACGGGGAAGGGAGCGGAGAGAGGCAGGGAAGGGAGCGGAGAGAGGCAGGGAAGGGAGCGGAGAGAGATGGGGAAGGGAGCGGAGAGAGACGGGGAAGGGAGCGGAGAGAGGCGGGGAAGGGAGCGGAGAGAGATGGGGAAGGGAGCGGAGAGAGACGGGGAAGGGAGCGGAGAGAGACGGGGAAGGGAGCGGAGAGAGGCGGGGAAGGGAGCGGAGAGAGATGGGGAAGGGAGCGGAGAGAGACGGGGAAGGGAGCGGAGAGAGGCAGGGAAGGGAGCGGAGAGAGATGGGGAAGGGAGCGGAGAGAGACGGGGAAGGGAGCGGAGAGAGGCAGGGAAGGGAGCGGAGAGAGATGGGGAAGGGAGCGGAGAGAGGCGGGGAAGGGAGCGGAGAGAGGCAGGGAAGGGAGCGGAGAGAGACGGGGAAGGGAGCGGAGAGAGACGGGGAAGGGAGCGGAGAGAGGCGGGGAAGGGAGCGGAGAGAGGCGGGGAAGGGAGCGGAGAGAGACGGGGAAGGGAGCGGAGAGAGACGGGGAAGGGAGCGGAGAGAGATGGGGAAGGGAGCGGAGAGAGACGGGGAAGGGAGCGGAGAGAGACGGGGAAGGGAGCGGAGAGAGACGGGGAAGGGAGCGGAGAGAGGCAGGGAAGGGAGCGGAGAGAGATGGGGAAGGGAGCGGAGAGAGACGGGGAAGGGAGCGGAGAGAGGCAGGGAAGGGAGCGGAGCGAGCGAGACAAGCGGAGCGCGGCGAGCGAGCTGCGGCGAGCATAGATGATGAAGTCACAGGTGTAATGTAGAGAGTTTGTAATAAAAGTGGTGTCGGAGAAAAGAAGAAGTTGTCCGTGTGAAGTCGACCACTACACTTATGTCATTGAGTCGGCGTACTGGGAGTCTATAATCTAGACTGTAGCCTGCTTCTGAACTTACCTGTGCGTACTGCTGCTCTTTAATATGCACTTATTTCAGCTTATTTCTCTATTGCTTCGATTGTTTCCGTCACGCTATTTACTCATACGTAGTACTGCGATGCTGATTAATATGTTATGCTGCTAAATACGTTGGACTTAGCAACAGCCCATTGCATGTCGTCTATCCTTTTGTTACATTGGTGGGAACATCACCCATTTAAATTTTGCCGTACCGCACCTTTACTTTTCACCAAAGAGGGGTGCACGCAGGGAGGTTCCATGCCGAAAATATTGTTGACCTTGCTTTCTTACGGTGGTTGAGGAACATTGTGAGAGAGATGTTGTTCTTCCATACCAAGAAAACACCATCGCACGATTTTCTGACACTTAACAGAGCAAACGATGCCCTACAATAACACATTTTCCTGTCGCAAGCCCAAGATGGGTACCACGTCAAGATTCCTCCAATTACAAAGCTGCAGGACCAAGACATCCTCACAAAACTGTCTTCTCTAAAAAAATTATATTCCTTCGTGATCATGGACAGAAGAGGAAACCACATGATTGTGTGCCAGCCTCTTTCACCAGTATGTTGTCGATGATTATGCCAACATTGAGAGTGAGCGCCTTCTTTACATTCAACTGAATCAAAACCGCCTGCGTGTGAACAGTATGCTCATCTCTGGGATGCCATCAATGCCGAAGGAGATGCAAACGGTCGCAATGTGGGCTGATTAGTTATTTTGCCTTCATCCTTCACAGCTCCACCAAGATACATGCATGAGAAGACTCAGGATGCCATGACGTACATCAGCCAATATGCCACGCCCCATCTCTTCATCACGTTCACTTGCAATCCCAAATGAAAGGTTCCATGTTTACCTTTATCCAAACCAAAAGACACCAGACAGACATGACATCTTAGCAAGGGTCTTAAAACTCAAAGTTTATGATCTCATGATACTTATTACGACCAACGAAGGTGGCGTCTTTGCATAGACAAGCAGTACCTTGCACACCATTGGGTGGAAAAAACGTCATCTTCCTCATGCTCTCATTTCTCTATGGATGAGGGAAACAATTCATGCAAGTCATATTGACACATTTATTAGTGCTGAGCTACCTCACCCCCATCAAGACCCTGCCCTTTTCCTATGTGGTCTGCAACCAAATGGTCCATGGCCCATGTGGCCAGTTCTATCCAAATGTGCCATGTATGCAAGACCACAGGTGTACCAAGAGGTATCCATGCAACTACTTGAAACACACTCAGTCGGCCCATGATGGCGATCGTTTGTATCGTGACAGAACTACTGAGCATGATGGATTTCAAATTACACTCAGACCTGCCACTAACTCGCTAATTAAGGTTCACAACCAGTGGATCGTTCCCTACTGCACTCACCTGTGCAAGATCTTCCTGGCCCACTTTATTGTGAAATTCTGCTATTTAAAAAAAAAGCCATCAATTATCTTTGCCAATACATCAACAAAGGCTCTGACATGGCTGTCTTTGCCTTACAAGACAGAGGGACAAAGTGTGCATGAGCTCAAACTTTTTTTTTCAAGGAACATCAGCAACAATGGGGCCATTTGCTGAATTCTTAGCTTCTCCATCCATGACCATTCCCCCACAGTCGTCCATTTGCCACTTCACCTCCAAAATGGTCAACGCATCTACGTCACCAAAGGAAATGCCCAACAACAGGCCCTGGCTCCACAAGATACCACCCTTATGGCGTTCTTTGTTTTGTGCCCAAGTTACCCATTTACTGCCAACCTGCTCTACCATTACGTTCCCTCCTACTATACATGGACTGCTAAAACAAAATTGAAGCGACGTGCTGCTGACAGTTAATCGGATGCCTTAGGACGAGTCTACACAGTTCATCCCAACAATCAGCAGTGCTACTTTCTCCCAATGCTTCTCCATGTTGTCGAAGGGCACAACTCTTTCCAAGACCTCTAAACAGTTGAAGGAGTTGTCTGTCAAACATACAGGGAAGCTTGCAATCTTCGTGCAATTCTTGTGCATGATCACCATCTTCATGAAGCTATGACATAAGCTTCTGTTGGTCAGTCCCCTTTCCAACTGACATTGCTCTTCTGCATGAATCTTCAAGTTTGCTGCCCATCTAACCCCATGGGACTCTGCCAAATATACAAAGAGGGCATGAGTGAGGACATCCTCCACGGAGCTCAATGACAAAATACAAACCTCGACGTCAACTTTTCTGATGTCATCTTCAAACAGACCCTCATCCTCCTTCAGGACAAACTGCACTCCATTGGTGCTAAATACCTCGCGTCTATGGGACTACCAATGCCCTACACGGACAACCTGCATGCCCTTGCTCAAGAGATCCTACGTTCAATATGCTATTATGCTTTACAGCTTCGTACACTTATTTAGGAAAATTAACCAAGCTCATGCATGTGTGGGGGCTGCTGCCCCCCGACCCCTCGCTCGTGGGAGGGCTGCTGCTCCCCGACTCCTCTCCCCCTTCCTCCTCGTCTTCCTCCCTCCGCACTGCTGCCCCTCGAGTCTTCGGCCTCGCTGCCTCCGCGTCCTCACAGTGAGGCATGACTCTTGGCTGGCTCTCGGCCACCTGGGGTTATCCACACACACTCCCTGCGTACACTCCCCCAAATGTTCGGAGAAGACTCCTTGCACGTGCATGCACGTGCGTGCCCGTGCAAGCCGCTGCCCACACTCGAACAGCACCGGGTGGGTTGCTGTGTGATGCCAGCTTTAGCATAGCAAGGCGTGCGATGCACCGTCATCGCGTACACCCCATAGGCGGGTGTAGTACCAGCCCTAGCGGGGTTTGGTGAGCGCTGGGATAGCGCGGGCACCACGCATCGCGTGCAGTGGGGGCTCCCACAAGGGGGGGGGGGGCGGTTGGAGAGTGTTAGCCCAGGGGCAGGGTTGCCCTGGGCCATGGCACTCTGGTTGACCCCGTAGACACGTGATTTGGAGTGTCCACAGATAAGGCCCCAGGTGAGAGGGCTAGGGGGTGATCACGTGTCCAGGGATAGCTCTCGAGGGGGATCGAGAGGGATTTAGAACGCTCGAGAAGGCAGGCGGGGCCGAGTGCGGAGCAGCCCCATCCCGGGAAGATATATGGTGGGTCCCTGAGAGGGACCGGGGTCGCTGCATTCGACAAGCTGGAAGCTCTGCATCCTACGAGGCATCAACACGTGGTCGGAGACCCGAGTGAGGGTCCGACCCTTCGTAGCTGTAACTCCTACGATTAGAGTAGTTAGCTGGCTGGTCACCACCCGAGGCTGTATCTGGTAACGGGGCAGTTACCTCTTTGTGTCACGTGTTGATGTTAAATAAATTTGTTGCCTCTAAAGAATAACGTCTATGTAGTTGAACTCACTACATATGTTTATACACTTGTATATATTACACTTGTATATGTGTTAGGAGCGTGCTCCTAATCTCAGCTTGTTACCTGTATAAAAGACACCTGGGAGTCAGAAATCTTTCTGATTGAGAGGGGGTCAAATACTTATTTCCCTCATTAAAATGCAATCAATTTATAACATTTTTGACATGCGTTTTTTCTGGATTTTGTTGTTGTTATTCTGTCTCTCACTGTTAAAATAAACCTACCATTAAAAATATAGACTGGTCATTTCTTTGTCTGTGGGCAAACGTACAAAATCAGCAAGGGGATCAAATACTTTTTTCCCTCACTGTACGTACAGTATCTCTTCCACAAGGAAGGACGTAGGATGGATGCCTGGATGGCATCTCTCTCAAATATGTCCATGAAAACATTGGCTACCACTGGAGAGCATGGAAATTTTTTTTATTTTTTTTAATCCACAATGCAATGATTATGCAATCGTCCATGCCTGTGGTCAAATTAATACCATCAACACATCTAATTTAAAAAAAATCAACACCTGCGTCAAAAACACAGCCTTAAAATGAAAAAATACGTATTGGGCAATTCCTAAGAATTCAGGGAGCGTTTTGAAAGACCATTTCCAATGCAGCATTACCAAATATCATCTTCTAAGATATATTACTTAGAATGGCCAATTTATCAGTCATTATCTGCATAATTTACATTAAGATCTATTTTTTTGTTAATTGATATTGTACATATATATCAATGAACCATAACATTTTAATCTGTTAGGCTATCTGAAACATTCAAACAAAACTTAAGAGGAGGGGAAAGGAAGGGGAAACTGTGGCACAAAGGGAATATTTTGCATCACATAGCAGGAAAAAAAACAATTTAATGAGATGGATAATCACGCATTCTATACAACAAAACAACGTACAGTCGTCCCAAACCTATCATGATTCTGACTAAGGTTTAAAGTAAAACAGGAGTTGCTTACAGCCATAATCAAAAGCAATGCGAAGACATCCCACAACCTACATGAAGGTACGCCCCTTCTCCCACATCATAGAACCCAGATATTCAAATTTGGCTACATTGTACACCTGACCGAGCTCAAGGTCAGCTTATTTCCAAACACTGAGATTGAAAGGCTAACCCTTAGAGCAATACTTCAGATTTCTATTTAAAGGGAAATCACATTTGCATAGGTTGTATGGCAGAATAACCAAACATGATCAATCACGATCAATCATGCCGCCACGCATTGTTGTTGCCATTGGGTTTTTTTTTTTAAACTCGGAGGTCGTTTGAAGTAATTCAGTCGCCCGAGTGATGGCATTTGTTGTGTTTAACCACATAAGAGTGAAAGTCGTCATCTTCGCCTTTGAGTTAAGTCCTTTAAACCTGAACCATCCTTCCACTTCCTAACCTTGCCCCTTCCTCTCCCCACCATCACGCTTCCTTGCCATCCCTTCCCTTCCCCAACACTAAAACCACATCCATTTTCCCCATCAGCCAATACTAATGTACAACTTATAATTGTACATTGACAAAAATAAGACATATTTTATTTATTTACTTAAGAGCCAATACTAATGTACAATTTATAATTGTATATAATTTACAATTGTACATTGACAAAAATAAGACATATTTTATTTATTTACTTAAGAGGCGCCACGTTGGTGAGATGTTAACTACCTTGCCTGGTATGCAGGAGGTCGTTGGTTCGATCCCGACCCTGATGCCTATTGTATATTTGGAGTATGCGCGTCTCCCTCATCAACATCATCACCATCACCACGGTGGCTAGGAGATGTTAACCACCTCGCCTGATATACAGGAGGTCGAGGGTTCCATCCCGACCCTGATGCCTGCTGCTGTATATTTGGAGTTTGCATGGTTTCCCCGTGGTCTCATGGATTTTTTTTCTCTCCGGTTTTTGCCTCCACTTTTAGAAACATGCATTTCGATTATTCTGATTATCTTGCCGCGATAAATTTCCACATGATAATCCACTTTGTTGAGCTATCATTTGTGGCCAGGTCACTTTTGAAAAATAAGTTAATCGCCCAGTGAGTTTTACCCGGTAAGATAAACAAAAAATATAGAGTTTAGTTTTATTTAGTATATTGTTTTAAGTAATTAGTTTACCTTTCCTATACTTTGCACTCCGATCGTGATTTGTATTATTTGACCCGCCCCCTACTGGACATCTGTTAAAAAATACTTAATAGCTCATCGGATTCCTTCAGGTTAAATAAATATTCAGATTCTGAAGCTTTCAGGATTCTCATAGGAATAATAATTAAAAAAAAACATGCCATATGTTTACAAGCTTTGTTGCTCAGAATTTGATCAATACATTGGCACGTTTACATAATATTGATGTAAACCTGACAATCTTGTCGGGTGGTGGAGGGCGGGTTGATGAGAATAATAATTTTTTGGCATATCACCATGTGGCCGAACATAAACAACAAATACGGATCAATATGTTTACGTTTTTATTTCTAGAATCCACTTTAAAAAAAAAATGTTGAACGGAATGCGAATATCGTCAAGCAAGAGTGTCTCCCCTTGTTTATATTTGAGCGTGAGTTTTATCCTTCATGGGATCTATAATGCAAAACCAGTGGAGCCCCATGCATCCTCACAAATGGTCCTAACCACTTGCAAGTCCTTGCATTGTGCGCGCTTGGATGACTGCATCTGTCTTCACTGAAACATACATCATCTATAAAAGCCAGGCATATAGGTGTAGTGCCGTGAATTCACTCGGACGACAACCGTCTCTTTTTCCGCCGTCACTTTTATTCCATCGTTCCGTACACACAGTAATTCTCTCCGTGCTCCGCCAACTCGGACACTCCGATTTACTTCAGCATCGTCCGTGCATCCCCTTCCACACACAGTGTTCCTTCCTCTATCTCTTCACACACAGTGACTTCCCTTCCACACACAGTGGTTCGTCTTCTATCTCCTCACACACAGTATCGCCGCTATCTCTTCACACGCAGTGACTTCCCTTCCACACACAGTGGTTCTTCTATCTATTCACACACAGTATCCTGTCTGTCTATTCACACACAGTGACTTTCCTTCCACACACAGTGGTTCTTCTATCTATTCACACACAGTGACTCTATCTATCTCCGCTAACGCTGACTCTCCCTATCGCTATTTACTGTCTTTGGGGTCCGGCTCTCTATCTATTCTTCCCTAACATTGCCAGCTGTCTACTTCGTATCTCTTCACCTCTCGCCAACAACTGCCCAGCAACAACTCTCCAACAACAACTCAACTCCGTTCAAATCACCTCGCGTTTTATCCCCTTTCGCATTAGCCTTAATTAATTGCCACGTGGCTCGCTGGCCGTTTTCCGCCAGCTGGCACCTGTCCCCTACGGCAGACATCCAGACGCCACCACTTAACACTAACAGCCTCTCGACCAATCACAGCCCTGGTGCCACGACTCCCTTAATTACTTCGGGTTGTTTACGCCACCCGCGACTCGACCACCTGTTCGACCTCATGTGACCCGTTCTCCTTGTCTGTCTGTATGTACTGTATGTGGCCAATTCCTACGTGTATTGTTTAATCCATTACATAGGTATTTGATGTTATTTTGTAATCCAGAATCTGATTGAGAGAACGTAATTCTAGATTTGAAGCTTGATTCATACTCTTTGTTTTTTTCGGTAAAGTAACGTAGGTAAAATAAAATAAAACAACTAAATTAAATCACGACGTTTCGGAGGCAACACAAGCTTCCGTCTTCAGGTGGAAGTCACAGCAGAATAGCTGTACCAAGGGGGGAGCTCTTGAGACGACCAGGATTATATACAGGTTAAGAGAGGGGGAGGAGCCAGAAAGGGATGTGGGTGGGGGATAGTACGGTCAGAGTATCCGTTCATCTTGAGGGCGAGATGTACATGTTTTAATTCATTGGCCAGGTGGTGTTGGTCAGAAATGCAATGAGCCCTATGGTATAATGTTTTGATGAGATAATTATTTTGAGTCGGGTGGTGGTGGGAATCAGGCTTCAAGTAGGAGTCTGTGTGGACTTCCTGTAAATAGAATGTCCCAAAGAGCCATCGGTCCTCCTCTCAAACAGAACATCCAAGGATGGCAGCTTGCCATCTTTCTCCACTTCCATGGTGAATTTGATGTATGAGTATCTGGAATTAATGTGGTTTAGGAAATGGTTCAATGCTGGGAGGCCATGTGGCCAGATGACGAAAGTGTCATCTACATATCTCTTCCATAGTGAAGGGCGAAGGGTGGATGTCTGGATGGCGTCTGATTCAAATTTATCCATGAAAACATTGGCTATCACTGGTGACAAGGGGGAGCCCTGTTTCTCCCACCATACAGAAACAACCACCTGATACTCCGATCAAAATCATCACGTTACCATACATAGCAGGCGTTACCAAAAAGATTTCCAAAATTCTAAACAAACACAAGATCCAGGTCCGGTTTAATACAGTACACAAAATCCGTGATCTGATCCCATCCGTAAAGGATATCATTCCTGACTTACAGTACCCCGGTGTTTACAAATTGAGTTGTACCTGGTATATCGGGGAGACGGAACGAGATATTTCTGACCGAATCCGTGAGCACAAATCAGATTTGAAACACGGCAGATCGAATTCTTCGGCCGTGGCTGATCATTGTTTCAACACAGCGGGTTCTCATGACATTGTTTTCTCTGATACCAAAGTTCTCTGCAAACCTCCCGGTTATTACCAAAGATTTGTCCATGAAGCCATCCAGATATACAAACATAGACCCAGCTTCAACCGAGAGGATGGTTTCAAATTGAGCAACCAGTGGAAAGATGTTATAAACCAAGTCAAACGTTAGCTGCCTTATAATTGTACAGCCATTTTCATTACTCTCAGTAGGTTGAATGTCAAACTTTAGCTGCCTTATAATTGTACAGCCATTCCCATTGCTTTCTAACAAAAATGGGGTTGTACTTGCTCCCGTGTAGCACGCCATCGCTCCCCCCGAACCCCTGCAGCATAACAAAAGGCGGCTTAACTTAGCCCTCCCCCCCACCCACGTCCCTTTCTGGCTCCTCCCCCCCCCCCCCCTTATCCTGTATATAATCCCGGTCGTCTCAAGAGCTCCCCACTTGGTACAGCTATTCTGCTGTGACTGTTCCACCTGAAGACGGAAGCTTGTGTTGCCTCCGAAACGTCGTGATTTAATTTAGTTGTTTTATTTTGCCTATGTGACTTTACCGGAAAAAACTAAGAGTATGAGAGAATGTAGTCAATGGTGGAAACCCCTTTTCTAAATCCAGCTTTTTTCAAATGGTTGATTTGACCTACAACCCGTCCATTATTCGTTTCCATTTTATTTTTGTGCACTATTAAGATACTGTGATTTGAGGCTAACGGGTTTATAATTCTTCACGAATAGAAAAATGACTGGGACATCATTCCGAGGTTTTTGCTATGGAGAATCTAACTTGTCTTACAAGTGTTTATAGTGCATTTTTGTTCCATCTTGCTCATTAAGGGTCACCATTTTCAATGGAACATATCACCAAGGTCCTTATTGCTGCTTTTATGCTCCCAATGTTTTTTTTTTATCATTGGCCGGGCGGTGGTGGTGGCGGCGGCGGTGGTGGTGACAGTGATGGTGGTCGTGGCGGTGCATGCTTGTAAATCCAGAACCACGGAGGCGAGCTTTGGTGGATCACACACGTATTGTGAACTCCCTTCCCATAGGCGTCGAGGAACCATTATCCTGGCCCGCCAGGAGAAGGCAGTACAGCAAATGTTGGACTTCACCTCTTCCATCCGCATGGGATAGAGTGTTGTGGCCTTGCACACGTGGGTTTCCTTCGGGTGCTCATTAATTGGCCGAAAACACCTTTATATAGGTGCTTGGGAGGGGGAGATTTGGCCTATTACAAGTTGAAATTATTTTTTATCACGACATCTTCCATCATTGCTTCAATGTTTTCTCCGAGTTCAATTCTCAAACAATCTTAATACTTCTGCATGTCTTTATTTCTTTCAGAGCATTGTCCATTACATTACTCTGATAATGCTTGTCTTTGTGCTGTACGCCTTTTGGCGTCCTCTGATCTAACACAGTTTTGAGACTAGGCTCAAAAGAAAGCTGTCTCTGGTGTGGACCAATCAGTTTAAAAAACAATGCATATATTATCAGAGTACGTTTTTTGTTTGTATTCTGACCACAAGTATTGTGGTTAATGCAGACATGATTCCTTGTAAAAGGTTTCAGTTTGGTGTTTTAACATCTTAACACCTGTTTTGTTGCCAGAAAAAAGGGGAAAACCTATTCTCACAGGAAATGTAATGTTGCTTATAGAAGGTATATCTAATTATCCTACCTTCTGAATTGTGTTAACTGTCTTGCTTTTGTACGTAATTAGCTTTGTTTTCTCTTTTATCTCGGCAAAGTGTAACTGTCCATTATCGGATGGGTTCTTGTGCTAAATTTGCTGCGAACATGGTCAAGTTACAACATTCTGGGGTTTCAGCTGCCCGTAATTAAACTGGGTTCTCGAGAAAATGGTTCGTGAAAAAGTTAGTACATAATAGAGGTTCTTTTGGGTTAGATCGCGTAAATATATAAATGTTTCGTTCAATCCCACCACCACCCGACACACACAATGGACAGGAAGGACAAGATAAAAAGGCTCGCATAATGCGCATGCATAATGTGCGTTGGCTTATTAATCCCCCCCGCCTCCCCCCCACATTGCGCAAGAGCGCAGAAGTGTGGTCACCACATCTATGCCTCTATATAAGGAATGAAGCAGGTGGACTTCTCTACAAATCTGGCTGTCGCCTGATTAAGCTAGTGGTAATTACTGGTGAAACGTCGTACTCAGTTTGTAAATGTTGTGGCTTGGCTCTCCAACACACCGGTGTGCTGTACTAGTGACGAATTGGCACGTTCTGTTTACGTGACAACCCTTACTAGTTGGCTGTGTCGGGTGGTGGTGGGTTTTAACGACACATTTATATACTCTTTGGTTATTTCGGTAAAGTCACGTAGGTATAAAATCAAATAAATCACGACGTTTCAGGCGCAACACAAGTGTCCATCATCAGGTGGGAAAGCATGGTCTGCTGCTGAGGCAGACTGTTTTAAAAGGTTAGAAATGGGTGTAGCGCAAGGGTTATAAAGAAGTGGCCGGGGCTAGTGATGTTAATGTGAGACATTAGCATGTAACTGTAAGATAGGAGAGCGGCCTCCTAAATGACGGCACAGAAGTGGCTATGTTAATGTGAGGGAATAGCATGATGTTAATGTGAGAAATTAAAATGTAAAAGTAAACTGAGCAATCATTGGAAGGACGTTATTAACCAGGTAAAGTCTTAACTGACTGTGATGTTTCCATCCAACCTGCCAATGTCAGCTGTTATTTCCGACTCTGTGTGTCTCTCATCTATGCCTCTCTCTTAGATCTATCATGCTCACATGTCTTTTGCATTGCACTCTGATGCCTTTGGATTCCACTCTCATGCTCACAGGCAATTCGGATTACACCCGTTGGGTTGCACTCCCTCGTCGAGGAGGCCGCTCTTCTCCTTTTCTACAGTTACATGCTAATTTCTCACGTGAATATCATGATAATTTCTCACATTAACATCATGCTAATCTCTCACATTAACATAGCCACTTCCGTGCCCTCTAATGTATAACATTAACAGCATGCTAATCTCTCACATTAACATAGCCACTTCCGTGCCCTCTAATGTATAACATTAACGTCATGCTAATCCCTCACATTAACATAGCCACTTCCGTGCCCTCTAATGTATAACAATAACATCATGCTAATCCCTCACATTAACATAGCCACTTCCGTGCCCTCATTTAGGAGGCCGCTCCCCTCCTATCTTACAGTTACATGCTAATTTCTCACATTAACATCACTAGCCCCGGCCATTTCTATATAACCCTTGAGCTACACCCATTTCAAACCTTTTAAAACAGTCTGCCTCAGCAGCAGACCACGCTTTCCCAACTGATGAAGAACGCTTGTGTAGCGCCCGAAACGTCGTGATTTATTTTATTTTATACCAACTTGACTTTACCGAAAGAACCAAAGAGTATGGATTCCTGCAGTCACGAAAGCTTCAAATCAATACACATTTATATATTAACGCGATCTAACCCCAAAAAAAACATTATGGATTATATTGGTCGCGAAAACCTACGTGTTAAAAAGTTAATGAATGGTCTTAGCCCAGTCACCAATGACTACCTGAAAACCCAATTATAAATACTGTATATATATTTACTTAATTTGGCGTATTACAGTTCTGATCATTAAAAAAAATTGTTTACCACGTGATGAACACCCGTTTGTAAGGCATATAAAGAGGTGCGTGCCCTTCGTGTGAATAGAGAGGCCTCGTAAATTTACTTTCAGAAGTCAGTCTGTGACATCACATTCCAGAGCCATTATCAAACACTGCAGGGCACAAAGAGTTACAAATGTAAACGATTTTTCCTCCAATGAAATTGGTAAGATAAACAACAAACATGTCAACTCATAAGTTTTCAAACAGCTAGATTTTATTATCATGACAATGTTATAACGTTCTCAATAAAACACATCAAGAAAAATTACATGCAGATTTCAATCATACCTTCACATTGTGAGGTTTTTCAATTACAAAACATTTTCTAAATATTTTTTTCTCATAAATACTGGTATTCAAAATCACAGAGAAAATATTAAATAGCATTTCTCAGGTGCAGGCAATACATTTTGCAAATCATATTACTTAAATGACGCACACTCTCGCTCTCTATGATTCTTAAATATTCACACATTATAAGATAGCATTAAACGGTGGGGAACTTATCGGTTCAAAGTCACATGATCTCCCTGCTCACATTATCCATTGGGCAGCACCTTTTGCCATTTACAGCCCTGAGCTAGTGGTTGGAAATTCCACATTCCTATGGTAACAAATAGGGAGGGATGATAGGTTAAAACGACATAGCAATTTCCATGGGGGGGGGGGGGGGGAGTGAAAAAAGTGCATTAGTGCAAGGTGTCTATTAGTTATTGAAACATATAATTTGTAGTATTATAACATTTAGCCAGAAAGGGAAAAAAAAACAGTTTTGTAGCCAAAATACATGCAGCACCACCACTGCTATGGCCCATTACAAAGACATAATAATAATATGCCAGCCAATTTCAAACACTCCCCCTTTCAACAAATGAAATGTTCCAGTCAATAACGTGTGTGTGTGTTCACCACACGAGCCTTCTGCACGAACACACTGGAACTCGTCGGAGTGTAACATGTTAACGGTGACGACCAACAGCGGGTGTGGGTTGAAATGTTCTCAAATTAAAAGTGTAAAAAAAAGGGAAATTTAAAAGTGACTGTCAGAGGTCTGTACTTGGAATTGCCCAACTAAACATGCTCTTATTTTTCATTCCTTAAGCTGGGTTACAGGCACTCGTGTCGTTGTTTTCAGCCTCTAAACTCCCACTGCCAGGTACAGGTCCTCCCGTATTTTCTCTCAATTGTGCGACCTGCACCAATGATTGAGAAGGAGCTTTAAATTTGCCGTGAGATCCGTCAGTCAAGATCAGACAAAGACTCTTGAATGAGCAACCCTGCGTCCTCTCACCGCCCCCTCTTCTATCAATATGAGTTACAGTATGATTCAAAATTGGTGTATTTTGGGTTTGATCGCGCTGCCAAATTTTGGTGAACGACATAATTTTGCCAACACAATGAAGCAGGACCAATGTTTTACAGGACTCGTGTTTTACTGACACCAAAATATGATTGACATTCGTGCCCTCAACCGCCCCAACCATCGTGAGTCGTTTATAATATAATATTAAATCCATAAAAGGACAGGGAGAATCCCTTGACAACATTCTTCAGTCTACATGTCACTTGATTCCAATCTACAGATGAGCTGAATTTAGTCTACACGTGAACTGATTACAATATTTGTGCCTAACACGAGGCTCTTTACCTGAGCAATAGGCATTGACCGATTTACTCACTCTCTCTCATGATTAAATTACTTGGGGACAATTTGAGATCGATTGCTATCCAACAACCGATTCATATCTTGTTGACATTGTGGTGGACGCACCATCACTTCAAGTGACTGCTGCAGGGATGAGTGAATCTATTCCATAAAACATGGGAGACAAAAGTACTGTCATCGGTTGTCACGCAATGCGATGCGTGAATCGTCATCATAATAACCTATTTTAATAAATTAATGAATATGTAAGTTCATGCCGAACGATTAAAGTGTCGGCTACCTCGTTGCGGCTTTGTCCAGAAACCCCACAGAAGCACGAGGAATTCGTCCTCATTTTGTAATTATTCATTTTCATCGATAGTTCAAAAGGGGTTTTAAAGTTAATATTATCGCTCTCGAGGTAGCATTGTTTTAATAAAAGTTAGAACAAACATGCTCGCCCTGTTCACATAGTTTGTTACCATGTCATGATTTATTTATTTCCCATGATGAAATTGGCGATGCCTGTCCTGCGCATGTTGCGCATTTGAAACCATAAAATTAAGAGTTTGAACTAAAGGAGGACATGGAGATTCGACGACAGCATTCCATCTGCGAGATTCGAATCCCCGACCGTTGCCGCTGCTGTAGAATATCGTCGATTTGGAGGATTTTCACTCACATCCTTCCTTCTCTTCCTCCACCTCTTCCTCCACATGAAGGTCCTAGCCAGAAGCAGGCAACAGAAATTAATGGTGAAAAGGACGTATTGGCGGTTACACCATTGCAGCATGACACATTCATAGAACAGCTCTTAAAATAAAAAGTTTAACTGACGTTCGTCTTCCAACTGCTTCGACACCACGTGAACTGATTTTGACGCTCACCACCACCCCGCAAGATTTTCTGACCGGCGTTGCGAATCATGGAGAAAAAAACACAATTATTGTTAAAACATTGTTTATATATATACCGCGCACTACAGGCGTACCCCCAATATGCTCAAATATGAGTGGAGCAGATATAGTAGCCACAGCCAACGCATTCATTGTAGCAAAACCACTGCTGCTCCACGTGCAGATGAGGCGAGATTGCGTACTGATGGCGTGAGACCAGAGCCGGACGATGTAAAACTGCACGTGCCATGATCACCATCATAATAATAACGTTGTCAACTCGCAACGCAGGACTTCTCAGGATTCACTCACTCTCTCGATAAGAGACAACGATTCAGAGGTGCGAAGCGGAATCATGGACGAGCGGGAAGGCAGCAGCAGCTACGCAGTGAGACGGCACCAAATTGAACCCCCTCCCCCATGCTCTGCGGTCCTCTGTATATTAAGGTGTAATCGGACAATTAATGAGCGATTACATGTGGGGCAAAACCGGAGTGCCCAGATAAATTTTCGCGAATGCTTGTTACACGTGACTTTCACACAGCCAGAGCACCAGATACACATAATAAAATAAATACATATGTATGTCGATATTACGCGTGCAAGGGGGTAGCAGGCAGTCTACAATTGCTGTACGGGCAGCCCTCGGCTTACGAACCTAATTCGCTCCTGAGACCCGTTCGTAAGTGGAGCGGTTCGTAAGTCGGAACACAACAACGCACTGCATTTAAATGCTCATGAAATGACTGTCATGAAATGAGTTACAGTTCAGCAGCAAGGGAAGCATTGGTAAACGCATTACATCGTGCGGAGGATCGCTACTCTCAATAAAATAGCTCCGTAGTTCAGTTTTCAAGCACGAGTTCGTATGTTAAGTCGATGTTATTTGCTATTATTATTTTTTCATGGAAGCTGGTTCGTAAGTACAAGTGTTCATAAGTCGGGCGTTCGTAATTCGGACGTTCGTAAGTCGCCTGTACCACCTTTTGGCGAGCCAGGGTATCGCAACCCCCATGACGCCCACGGGAAGGGGAGTTTCACAACATTGCATGATGCAACAATCCCACCCCTGACTCCACGGCGCTGGGCTACAGGCGTGCTCTGCTTCCACCCAGGATTATAATCTCCCACACACCGGTGTACTGAACTAGTCACGAATTGCCACGTTTTGTTTACCTGACAAATCTTATTTATTGGCTGTGTCGGGTGGTGGCGGGTTTAACGATACGTTTATATCTACGCGATCTAACCCAAAAAACTCTATTATGGACAGATAATATTGGTCGCGAAATCCTACGTGTTAAACAAAGTGTATAATGTGGTGGGCAGATTATCTTTTAGTGGGGGCCCGAGGTGTGGGGGGCAGGGGGGGGAGGTTAGTTCTGGGGCGTCCTCATTGTCCAGTACATTAATTTCCCCTCCCTTTAATACTTTACCACTGCCCGTGCCTCTGATGTCAAACGCTCCGTCGTTCTTTATTTCGGGGTTTTTGTCAGCTCCGTTTTTTTTTATGCGACACGCAAATTGTCATCGCTAATATCAAGGTTACAACTTAAGTAAACTAGTTTAAGTTGTGCATGTAAATAATACACATTGCTATGCTCTGGGCCGTAATTACAAAATTGCACAAAGGATATACAGTATATCCTAGTTCTACAGTATTGCATTTGAACCATTATAAATTAAAGCAGTAATTTGGTCTTTTTTATTTAAAGCTTTCGTGACTGTAGGGATTCATATTCTTGGTTCTTTCGGTAAAGTTACGTAGAAGGGAAATAATAAATTTATAAAAATATAAAACAATAAAATTCTCACGAGGTTTCGACTGCAACACAAGCAATCATCATCATGTGTGAAAACCACAGCAAGAAAATTTGAAAAAAGTGGCGGTTTTTTAACGTTCGCACCACGGAGAGCGATTTGACAGTTTATTCAGATGGACGAGTCCATCTAAGTTCGGAAAAAAGGAGGGGGGAGCCGAAAATAATGGATGCGGTCTGAAAGCCACCGTAAGTGTGAACAATCAATTAAGACCCTAAATGGTTTATCAAATCCTTCCAATGATTGCTAAGCCAGAATCCATCTTCTCGGTTGAAATTGTCTCTGTGTTTGTATATGTGGATAGCCTCATGAACGAATCTCTCATGGTAGCCAGATGGCTTGCAAAGAACCTCTGTCTTGGAAAAGTCAATGTCATGTGAGCCTACTGAATTATAACAGTGATCTGCCACGGCCGAGGTGTTGGTCCCACCGTGTTTTAGGTCTGCTTTGTGTTCACGAACGCGGTCCGAGACATGTCGTTTGGTTTCTCCAATGTAACTACTACCACAGAGGCAACTTAGTTTGTAGACGCTAGGGTACTGTATATCCGGAATCACATCTTTTACAGACAGAACCAGATCACGAATTTTATGTAATGTGTTGAAGGATTTGAAAACCATTTTGGGTCTTAATTGATTGTTCACACTTACGGTGGCTTTCAGACCGCATCCATTATTTTAGTCTCCCCCCCTCCTCTTTTCCGAACTTAGATGGACTCGTCCATCTGAATAAACTGTCAAATCGCTCTCCGTGGTGCTATCGTTAAAAAAAACACCACTTTTTTCAAATTTTCTTGCTGTGGTTTTCACACCTGATGATGATTGCTTGTGTTGCAGTCGAAACGTCGTGATAATTTTATTGTTTTATATTTTTATTATTTTATTGTTTCCCTTCTACGTGACTTTACCGAAAGAACCAAGAATATAGAGTAATTTGGTCGTTCATTCGTTCGCTTCTCATTCCGCTTGTCCTGGTGAAGGTCGCGGCGGTAGCGTGCTGAGTAGTGGCGGTCCACACCTCCCTTTCCCTGGCGACAGTCTCCAGCACTACTACACTATACACTACACTATATACTAATATACACTACTACACTATATACTACTACACTATATACTACTATACGCTACTATACACTACAGCAGCGTGTTGAATAGTGGCGGTCCACACCTCTATTTCCCTGGCGATGGACTCCGGCACTACTACACTATACACTACACTATACACTACTACACTACACTATACACCACTATAAACTACACTATACACTACTATAAACTATACACTACTACACTATACACTACATTACTATACACTACTACACTATGCACTATTATACACTACTACATTATACACTACTAAACTATACACTACACACTACTACACTATACACTGCACTATACACTACTACACTATACACTACTACACTATACACTGCACTACACACTACTATACACTAGACTATACACTACTAAACCATACACTATTTTACTATACACTACTACACTACTATATGCTACACTACACTGCTATACACTACACTACTATACACTACACTATACACTACACTATACACTACTACACACCAGACTACTATACACGACTATACACAGACTTTAGCTCATCCTGGGGAATCCCCAGGTGTTCCCAGGCCTGCTGAGCGACACACATATTATTTTTGTGGGGGGGGTCTCCAAATCCGAAGGCCCCCCAGGGCTGCAGCCCTAAAAGCCACCGCGTTAATCTGGCTCTGGCGCTGTAGGGGAGAGGGGGTGAGTGTGTACGCGCCCCCCACCACTGGCGTACCTACCTCTGAACGCCACGGGGATGGGTCACTGTGATACCAAAGTGAGAGCGACAGGGGCCAGCAGCAGAAGCATCACGGCCAGGCACGACATGGGCTCAGTGCGACTCGAATCGTTGGTTGTTGCCACGGAAGAGGTCGTGGTGCTCCCCGCTGTCCCCGTCGATCCCGAGCTGCTGTTCCCTCCTGCTGTCGCCCCTGATGCAGACGAAGCGACGGATCCACTGGATGTAGCCTGTGAGCAGATGGACAAGGGGGTAGGTAGGTGGGCAGGCAGACGTATAGGTGGGTGGATGTTTCGGTGGATGGAAAGGTGGATGGGTAGGTAGGTGGATTAGAGGAAGGGTAGAAGTGTAGGTAGAAGGATAAGGTGTGTAGGTGGTTGGATGTGCAGGTGGGTGGATGGCTGCACAGGTGGCTAGGTAGCAAGATGTGTATGTGGGTGAATGAATGGATAGGTAGTTAGTTGAGTGTGTAGGTGGTAGGGTAGGTAAGTGCATCGATAGCAGCGTAGGAAGTGCGGTAGGTATGTAAGTGAATGGGTGGATGTGCGGGTGGGTGGATAGGTAGGGTAAAATATTTGTGTGGGTACGTAGGTAGGTAAAGTTCCTCTGATATGAGTGTTGCATTACAATAGTCAGTGGTCTTAGAGTTATAGCAATGTTTGGACTAGAATGTAATAATTGATTGCAAACAGTGCTCAGTCAAAACAGCATTTTAATTGTGAATTGTTTTATTAAATTTGTTCCAACCACATGTACAAATGAAAAATCTACACTAATCACCTACCTGAGTGCTTGCCGCACTTCCTGATGCAGCGGTTGTGGTTGTTGCAGAATTCGCAGAGGTTGACTGCAGTGCAGATATTGGACAAAAATCAGCACATTTACACACACACACTCACATAAACATCATAAAACTACATGAATGCTACCATTTGGTTCTTAAAGTGTTTCTTGAGAGGTTTAAAAATCAATTCTCCAAAAGCAAACTTAAAAAATACTTAATGTCAAGTACCGTATTTTAAAGTTAGGTTTTCTGTGAATGAGAATTTTAGATTTGAAGCTTTCGTGACTGCAAGGATTCATACTCTTTGGTTTTTTCGGTAAAGTCACGTAGGTAGAATAAAATAAATTAAAACAACTAAATTAAATCACGACGTTTCGGAGGCAACACAAGCTTCCGTCTTCAGGTGAAACAGTCACAGCAAAATAGCTGTTTCAAGTGAAGAGTTCTGAGACGCCCGAGATTATATAAGGTTAGGGGGGGGAGGAGCCAGGAAGGGACGTAGGTGGGGGGGAGGGGCTAAGTTAAGCCGCCTTTTGTTATGCTGCAGGGGGTTCGGGGGAAGTGATGGCGCGCTGAAAGCAAGCGAGTACACCCACTGGCAAAAATGGAAATGGCTGTACAATTATAAGGCAGCTAAAGTTTGACTTGGTTGATGACATCTTTCCAATGGTTGCTCAATTTAAAACCGTCCTCTCGGTTGAAGTTGTGTCTATGTTTGTATATCTGGATGGTTTCATGGACAAATCTTTGGTAATAACCGGGAGGTTTGCAGAGTACTTTGGTATCGGAGAAGACAATGTCATGAGAACCCGCTGTGTTGAGACAATGATCAGCCACGGCCGAAAAATTCGTTCTGCCGTGTTTCAAATCTGATTTGTGCTTGCGAATATTTCTGACCGAATTCGCGAGCACAAATCAGATTTGAAACATGACAGAACGAATTCTTCGGCCGTGGCTGATCATTGTTTCAACACAGCGGGTTCTCATGACATTGTTTTCTCCGATACCAAAGTACTATGCAAACGTCCCAGTTATTACCAAAGATTTGTCCATGAAGCCATCCAGATTTACAAACATAGACACAACTTCAACCAAGAGGATGGTTTTAAATTGAGCAACCATTGGAAAGATGTCATCAACCAAGTCAAATATTAGCTGCCTTATAATTGTACAGCCATTTCCATTTCTACCAGTGGTTGTACTCGCTCTCGTGCAATGCACCATCGCACCCCCCGAACCCCCTGCAGCATAACAAAAGGCGGCTTAACTTAGCCCTCCACTCCCCACCCATGTCCCTTTCTGGCTCCTCCCCCCCCCCCCCCCTTAACCTGTATATAATCTCGGGTGTCTCAGAGCTCTTCACTTGATACAGCTATTTTGCTGTGACTGTTCCACCTGAAGACGTAAGCTTGTGTTGCCTCCGAAAAGTCGTGATTTAATTTAGTTGTTTTCATTTATTTTATTTTACCTACGTGACTTTACCGAAAAAAACAAAGAGAATGAGAATTTTGTTAATATTGAATATTGCTGGGGAAGAAAATCCTATAGTTTCCTGCCTGCCCCGAAGGTAAATCAGAATGTCATTAGGATGCACTGTAGATGTCATTGTCAAATCACAGGATTTGAGAATATGAATGTGATGATCTATCACGGATTGATCTCGTGACATGTATATTGACGTTGCATTTAATAGGGCTGGTCTTACAGGTACAGTGATGTCTGGACTAGATTGCAATCATTTATTTCAAATAGTGCAAAGTCAAAACAGCAGTTTGATTGTGCAAATTGTTGTTCAATTTGTTCCAACCACATGTACAAATTACCAAACCACACAAATCACCAACCTGAGTGCTTGCTGCACTTCTGGGTGCAACGGTTGTGGTTGTTGCAGTATTCGCAGAGGTTGACTGCAGTGCAGACAAATGGACAAAAACAACAACAATCGTCATTCGCAACTATGTGGCGGTGACGTCACCTCGGCGCTTGTGCCAGGCTAAGTGCACTGTAAGGCCACGTGAAGTGTTGAACGCCCGCTGGCAGGAGGTCATGGGACAGACCCCAGGTGCCATGCATTGACTGACTGAGATGACTGGCCGATGCACCACCTGTGTTCCCTACTGTGCCAACTTTCTGTGTTTTAGCCGCCCGACGCTCCGCTCATTGCTGTGAACGTCGCTCCTCCGCCCTCAGTTGTTGATAGATGGCGACTGCCTCCAACTGCCCAGTAGCATGCTTCATGAGCCTCCTCCACAGAGGCCGATCGTGACACCGCTGGTACCAGCCATCGGCAAGTCCACTCAGCTTCACATCCTCTTATACCACATCACTGCATCTCTTTTCTACCCAATAGTGCACATATTTAGCCACCTCTATCCGGCTGAACAAAAGCTGTTAAGCTATGTGATGGCTGGGCATGCGGGCTATATGACCCAGCCAATGCAGCCTTGCATGCCGGAGGAGCTCACCGATGGGACTTTGTCCAGATCTTTCAAAGATTTGTGAGCTCATCACCATCCAGCCTGGTTAAAACCAGGATGGATAGTAGGCAGGCCAGCCTAAATTATTCTCACTGGTGAAGATGCTCCATTAGGGGGGTCCATGTTTCACAAGCACAGAGGAGGGAGGGCATGACCATGGCCGAGAAAACACAAAGGTTCATGTGGAACAACAGACCAGGCAGATTTCACACAGCGTTAAGCAGCCAATTAAAATATAATGCCGCTCGACTGACTCGGAGTGAGAACTCTACTGTCAAACCGGAGCTGGTCATAAGCACACTGCCCAGATTTGGAATACTCTCCACTCTGTACATAACTGCCCTATTGCCAATGGGGAGTTGAGGGGGTGGCATGTTTGATGGCACTAAATACCCAGGCAGGTGCTAAGTTTTGGAGGGGCTGATGGTAAGTCCCCAACTCTTAGTGGCACGTTCTAGGGTCGGCAGCAGTGCCTCCAACACCTCCTCTGAATGAGCAGCAATTACCAGATCGTCAGCATACATAACATGGTTGACTAATACGGAGCAATCCCTTGACCACACCCGGGCATCGATCAGCATACCATTCTCTCTGTACCAGATGGAGATTCCTCTGGGACAGCCAAAGAAGGCTTCACAAACTGCGTGGTCGAAAAATATGTTAAATAATGTGGGAGCCAGAGGACATCCCTGTCGCACCCCAAAGTGAACACGGAATGGCTCCGACTCCCAGCCATGTAGTTTTAACCAGGCCTGCACACCATCATGAAGCTCCTTAAGCAGAGAGTCAGGGACTCCGAAAACACAAAGAACAACCCAGAGCCCAGGCCTATTGATGGTATCATAGGCCTTGACTAGGTCAATAAAGGAGAGATGTAGGTCCTGTTGGAATACCCTACATCCCTGCTGTAGCAGACGGACAGAACATATGGTATCTCTGCAGGACCGCCCAGGCCTGAATCCACATTGGGGCTGCACAAACCTCTCCTCAGCATGCCTGGCAAGATGATGTTCAATCATCTTTGCCAGGACCTTTCCTGGCACACTGAGGAGAAAGATGCCCCTGTAGTTGTTATAGTATGTGTGATCCCCCTTCTTTAAGAGGAGAAGACCACCAGGGCATCTTTCCAATCCTGCTGAACCCGTCCAGTGGTCCAGCCTGTTATTATGATGTCATATAGGGCAGTCTGCACATAAACGCCACCCTCCCTCAGCATAAGCAGAGTAAACAAAGAGTTAACCATTTGGTTCTTAAACTGTTTCTTGAGAAGTGTAAAAATCACCTGTCCAAAAGAAACAGAAAAATCGTTCATATGTCTAGCAATGTATTTTAAAGTTAGGTTATCTGTGAATGAGAATGTTGTTAATATTGATTATGGCTGGGGCGGAATATCCTGTTAGTTGACTGCACGCCCTTAAGGTTTAATCAAGATGTCATCAGGATGCACTGCCGATGTCATTGTGAAATCACAGGATTTGAGAATACAACTACAATTATCTATCACGGATTGATCTCGTGCTATGTATATTGACGTTGCATTTAATAGGGCTGGTCATACAGGTACAGTGATTGTTGTACTAGAACGCAATAATTCATTTCAAATAGCGTAAAGTCAAAACAGCAGTTTAATTGTGCAAATTGTCAGCGCATGTGTTCCAACCACATGTACAAATTACCAAACCACACAAATCACCAACCTGAGTGCTTGCTGCACTTCCGGATGCAACGGTTGTGGTTGTTGCAGTATTCGCAGAGGTTGACTGCAGTGCAGACAAATGGACAAAAACAACAACAACCGTCATTCGTCAATACGTGGCGGTGACGTCACCACGGCGCTTGTGCCAGGCTGAGTGCACTGTAAGGCCACGTGAAGTGTTGAACACCCGCTGGCAGGAGGTCATGGGACAGACCCCAGGTGCCATGCATTGATTGACTGAGATGACTGGCTGATGATGCACCACCTGTGTTCCCTACTGTGCCAACTTTCTGTGTTTTAGCCGCCCGACGCTCCGCTCATTGCTGTGAACCTCGCTTCCATACCCTCAGTTGTTGATAGAGGGCGACTGCCTCCAACTGCCCATTAGCTTGCTTCATGAGCCTCCTCCACAGAGGCCGATCGTGACACCGCTCATACCAGTCATCGGCAAGTCCACTCAGCTCCACATCCTCTTATACCACATCACTCCATCTCTTCTCTAGACAATACTGCACCTATTTAGCCACCTTTATCCGGCCGAACAAAAGCTGTTTAGGTATGCGGTGGCTGGGCATGCAGGCTACATGACCCAACCAATGCAGCCTTGCCTGCCGGAGGAGCTCACCAATGGGACTTTGTCCAGATCTTTCAAAGATTTGTGAGCTCCTCACACGATCCATCCTGATTAAAGCCAGGATGGATAGTAGGCCAGCCTAAATTTTTCTAACCGATGAAGATGTTCCATTAGGGGGGTTCATGTTTCTCAAGCAAAGAGGAGGGAGGGCATGACCATGGCCGAGAAGACCCGAAGCTTCATGTGGAGCAACAGACCGGGCACCTTCCACACAGTGTGAAGCAGCCGATGAAACTATAATGCCGCTCGACTGATTCGGAGTGAGACCTTTACTGTCAAACAGGAGCTGGTCATAAGCATACTGCCCAGATATGGAATAATCTCCACTCTCTCCACAACTGTCCTATCACCAATGGGGAGTTGAGGGGGTGGCGTGTTGATGGCACAAAATACCCAGGCATGTGGTAAGTTTTGGTAGGGCTGATGGTAAGGACCCATCTCTTAGTGGCACATTCTAGGGTCGGCAGCAGTGCCTCCAACTCCTCTTCTGAGTGAGCAGCAATTACCAGATCATCAGCATAGATAACATAATTGACCAACACAGAACCATCCCTTGACCGCACCCAGGCATCGATCAGCCTACCATTCTCTTTGTACCAGATGGATATTCCTCTAGTACAGCCAAAGAAGGCTTCACAAACTACATGGTCGAAAAATATGTTAAATAATGTGGGAGCCAGAGGATATCCCTGTCGCACTCCAAGGTGAACAGGGAATGGCTGTGACTCCCAGGCATGTAGTTTTACCCAGGCCTGCACACCATCTTGAAGGTCTTTAAGCAGAGAGTCAGGCACTCCGAAAACACGAAGAACAACCCAGAGCCCGGGCCTATTGATGGTATCATAGGCCTTGACTAGGTCAATAAAGGAGAGATGTAGGTCCTGTTGGAATACCATACACCCCTGCTGTAGCAGACAGACAGAACATATGGCATCTCTGCAGGACCGCCCAGGCCTGAATCCACATTGGGGCTGCACAAACCTCTCCTCAGCATGCCTGGCAAGACGGTGTTCAATAATCTTTGCCAGGACCTTTCCTGGCACACTGAGGAGGAATATGTCCCTGTAGTTGTTATAGTTTGTGTGATCCCCCTTCTTAAAGAGGAGAGGACTACCAGGGCATCTTTCCAATCTTGCTGAACCCGTCCAGTGGTCCAGCCTGTTATTATGATGTCATATAGGGCTGTCTGCACATAAACGCCACCCTCCCTCAGCATAAGCAGAGTAAACAAAGTGTGAACCATTTGGTTATTAAAGTGTTTCTTGAGAAGTTTAAAAATCACCTGTCCAAAAGAAAACAGAAAAAAATCGTTAATGTCTAGCAATGTATTTTAAAGTTAGGTTATCTGTGAATGAGAATGTTGTTAATATTGATTATGGCTGCGGCGGAATATCCTGTTAGTTGGCTGCACGCCTTTAAGGTTTAATCAAGATGTCATCAGGATGCACTGCAGATGTCATTGTGAAATCACAGGATTTTAGAATACAACTACAATTATCTATCACGGATTGATCTCGTGCCATGTATATTGACGTTGCATTTAATAGGGCTGGTCTTACAGGTACAGTGATTGTTGTACTAGAACGCAATAATTCATTTCAAATAGCGTGAAGTCAAAACAGCAGTTTAATTGTGCAAATTGTCAGCGCATGTGTTCCAACCACATGTACAAATTACCAAACCACACAAATCACCAACCTGAGTGCTTGCTGCACTTCCGGATGCAACGGTTGTGGTTGTTGCAGTATTCGCAGAGGTTGACTGCAGTGCAGACAAATGGACAAAAACAACAACAACAACCGTCATTCGCCAATGTGGTGGTGATGTCACCACAGCACTTGTGCCAGGCGAAGTGCACTGTAAGGCCACGTGAAGTGTTGAACACCTGCTGGCAGGAGGTCATGGGACAGACCCAGGTGCCATGCATTGACTGACTGAGATGACTGGCCGATGCACCACCTGTGTTCCCTACTGTGCCAACTTTCTGTGTTTTAGCCGCCCGATGCTCCGCTCATTGCTGTGAACCTCGCTCCTCTACCCTCAGTTGTTGAGGGAGGGCGACTGCCTCCAACTGCCCAGTAGCATGCTTCATAAGCCTCCTCCACAGAGGCCGATCGTGACACCGCTCGTACCAGTCATCGGAAAGTCCACTCAGCTTCACATCCTCTTATACCACATCACTCCATCTCTTCTCTAGACAATACTGCACCTATTTAGCCACTTTTATCGGGCCGAACAAAAGCTGTTTAGGTATGCGGTGGCTGGGCATGCCGGCTACATGACCCAACCAATGCAGCCTTGGCTGCCGGAGGAGCTCACCGATGGGACTTTGTCGAGATCTTTCAAAGATTTGTGAGCTCCTCACATCATCCAGCATGATTAAAGCTAGGATGGATAGTAGGCAGGCCAGCCTAAATTATTCTAACCGATGAAGATGTACCATTAGGGGGGGTCCATGTTTCTCAAGCAAAGTGGAGGGAGGGCATGACCATGGCCGAGAAGACCCGAAGCTTCATGTGGAGCAACAGACCAGGCAGCTTCCACACAGTGTGAAGCAGCCGATGAAACTATAATGCCACTCGACTGATTCGGAGTGAGACCTCTACTGTCAAACAGGAGCTGGTCATAAGCACACTGCCCAGATATGGAATAATCTCCACTCTCTCCACAACTGCCCTATCACCAATGGGGAGTTGGGGGGTGGCGTGTTGATGGCACAAATACCCAGGCTCGTGCTAAGTTTTGGTGGGGCTGATGGTAAGGACCAACTCTTAGTGGCACGTTCTAGGGTCGGCAGCAGTGCCTCCAACTCCTCCTCTGAGTGAGCAGCAATTACCAGATCATCAGCATACATAACATGGTTGACCAACACAGAGCCATCCCTTGACCGCACCCGGGCATCGATCAGCCTACCATTCTCTCTGTACCAGATGGATATTCCTCTGGTACAACTAAAGAAGGCTTCACAAACTACATGGTCGAAAAATATGTTAAATAATGTGGGAGCCAGAGGACATCCCTGTCGCACCCCAAGGTGAACAGGGAATAGCTGCGACTCCCAGGCATGTAGTTTTACCCAGGCCTGCACACCATCTTGAAGGTCCTTAAGCAGAGAGTCAGGCACTCCGAAAACATGAAGAACAACCCAGAGCCCGGGCCTATTGATGGTATCATAGGCCTTGACTAGGTCAATAAAGGAGAGATGTAGGTCTTGTTGGAATTCCCTACACCTCTGCTGTAGCAGACGGACAGAACATATGGCATCTCTGCAGGACTGCCCTGGCCTGAATCCACATTGGGGCTGCACAAACCTCTTCTCAGCATGCCTGGCAAGACGATGTTCAATAATCTTTGCCAGTACCTTTCCTGGCACACTGAGGAGGAAGATGCCCCTGTAGTTGCTACAGTATGTGTGGTCCCCCTTCTTTAAGAGGAGAAGACCACCAGGGCATCTTTCCAATCCTGCTGAACCCGTCCAGTGGTCCAGCCTGTTATTATGTCATATAGGGCAGTCTGTACATAAACGCCACCCTCCCTCAGCATAAGCAGAGTAAACAAAGAGTGGACCATTTGGTTCTTAAAGTGTTTCTTGAGGAGTTTAAAAATCACCTGTCCAAAAGAAAACAGAAAAAAATCGTTATATGTCTAGCAATGTATTTTAAAGTTAGGTTATCTGTGAATGAGAATGTTGTTAATATTGATTATGGCTGGGGCGAAATTATCTGTTAGGTGGCTGCACGCCCTTAAGGTTTAATCAAGATGTCATCAAGATGCAATGTAGATGTTATTGTGAAATCGCAAGATTTGAGGATATAACTACAATGATCTATCACAGATTGATTGTACGCCATCCACATTATGTTTGCATGTAATAGTTCTGCAGATAATAGGGCTGGTCGTACAAGTCCAGTGATGTCTGGACTAGAAGGCAATAATTAATTCACAATAGTACAAAGTTAAAACAGCAAATTGTTATTCCATTTGTTCCAACCACATGGACAAATTACCAAACTTTCACAAATCACCAACCTGAGTGATTGCCGCACTTCCTGATGCTGTTGTTGTGCTTGTTGCAGCATTCGCAGAGGTTGACTGCAGTGCAGACAAATGGACAAAAACAATCACCCATAATAGAGGGTGTTTTGGTGGGTTAGATCGTTTAAATATGTAAATGTGTCGTTAAATCCGCCACCACCCGACACAACCAAATAGTAAGGGTTGTCACGTAAACAGAACGTGCCAATTCGTCACTAGGACAGCACACCGGTGTGTTGGAGAGCCAAAAAAAACCTCTTTTCTGGATGATATTGGTCGCGACAGCCTATGTGTTAAAAACAAGCAAGTCCATACACACACACTCATTTAAACAGTAGACTTGCTAAATATTAAAATATATTTTATAGTTCTAAAACACATCACAATAAATGTTGTGGGTGTGTATGTGAGTACGTGTGTCCCATACGCAACCTCGAGGTTGAATTGAAGTTAAGATCTTCTGTCTGGTGTTTAGGACAACCAGACCAACATGATCGTACCTTCGTGTGTGCATTTGGACGGCACTCACCTGTGTAGTTGTGGGTATTGAAGTTGAGGTGGAAGAAGTTGTAGGTGGAGTGGTTGACTTTAATGAGTATACGTGACAAATGGAAAATACACACACGCCGCACATACACATACAATAAAAAAAAAACATACTTGATGATTCTTCAAAGAAATTCTCTATTTTAAAATGAGTTTTCCATTTAGTCAGAAAATAATTGATATTTATTCTGGTTGATGTGGTATATCCTGGTTTTGTGCTGCCTGCCCCTAAGATAAATCAAGATGTCATCAGGATGCACTGTAGATATCATTCTGAAATCACAAGATTTGAGCATACACGTATAATGATGATCTATCACGGATCGGTTGTGGGCCATGGATATAGACATTGCAGGTTTATAGGGCTCCATACGACAAGTGTTACAATGGGACAATGCTATGATGTAATAATTAGCACTCTGGACTTGCAATCCAGAAGTAACCAGTGTGATCTAGCGGCATGGCAGTCGCAACAATGTTGCGCGTTTATGAAATACCCACACCTCTGTCCACCAAACAATATAATTGGGTACACTCCAGCTGATCGGGCAGGTTGCATGTGGTGGGGTGCAGTGTGGATACTCCCACCTATTCCAAGCCATCAGGCCTGCATGGAAGAGTAGACCAGATATGCTCTAGACGGGCTCTCATTATCTTTCTCTAGTGCAGGCCCTTCTACCAGCATTGGTTTATTTTGCAAGTCTGCACCATTACCTTTTAATGATAACAGTTACACTGTACATTATCACGGGTTTAATTAACTCAACGCCTCACGACCCACCACCAAAGTACATATCTCCATCCCTGCCAATATTATCTCAGAGCAAAAAAAAGTTATTAGATTCAACTAAAAAAGTCTACTATTTTACTACACGCTTTTATTTAACTCACTGTCTGTTGTTATTGTCGTATCCTCAAATCTTGTAACTAAATTTTAACCCACTTCCCAACGTGGTATCGACTGCAAACTTGGTATACTTAAGTCATACTGATGACAATACTGTATTCTATCATGAGAAAATAAAAATATATTTTTAAACAATCTTTTTACACGCTTTCTATTAACTCACTGTCTGTTGTCGTATCCTCAAATCTTGTAGCTCAATTTTAACCCACTTCCCAATGTACTGTCGACTGCAAACTTGGTATACTTATGTCATACTGATGACAATACTATATTCTATCATTAAAAATAAAACAAAAAATAAATAAACAATCTTTTTTATATGTTATGTTTCGGCTTGGGTCTAATTGTCCACGCTCAACTGACGTTGGCTGTAAATCACCACGGGTCCCTTACGTTGTGGCAAGCTTCGGGGTCACTTCCTGGAGTCGTGGAGTTTTGCCAGTACAAGTATGGTACATTTCATTAAATAGTGTTTTAATCAAAGTATTTTTTTATATTACTTATGTATTTTACCAGGGATGGCACACTGAGCAATATAGCTCTATTTCAGGGACAACCTGGGCACAAATGATTTGTCAACGAAGTGGCTTATCATCACGTGGAAATTTATCGCAGCCAAATACTCTAAACGCATCTTTCTAAATGCGGAGGGGAAAACCGGAGGACACGGAGAAAAATCCACACGACCACGGGGAGAGAGAGGCACGGAAACTCTAAATATACATGTGCCTGGGTTGGGAAAGAACCCACGGCCTCATGTTTACCAGGCAAATTGGTTAACATCTACCCACTATGGCACCCCAATAACAGGCGACACACGCCTGATGGTTGCTAAAACACATTACAAGGCATTTTGTGGGTGTGGATGTTAGTACGTGTGTGCCATACGCAACCTAGAGGTTGCATTGAAGTTAAGATCTTCTGTCTGGTGTTTAGGACAACCAGACCAATATTATCGTACCTTCGTTTGTGCATTTGGAAGGCATTCACCTGTGTAGATGCGGGGATTGAAGTTGAGGTGGAAGAAGTTGTAGGTGGAGTGGTTGACTTTAAGGAGAAGACGTGACGAATAGAAAATACACACATGCCGCACATGCACATACAAACAGAATTTTAAAAAAATACTTGGTTATAATTCTTCAAATAAATTATATATTTTAAAATTAGACTTCCATTGAATGAGAATATGTTTGATGTTGATGAAAGCTTGGGTGGCATATCCTGTTTTTTTGCTGCCTGCCCCGAAGGTAAATCAAGATGTCATCAGAATGCACTGTTGATGTCATTGTGAAATCACAGCATTTGAGAATATAAATACGATGATGATCTATCACGGATCGGTTGTGGGCCATGGATATTGACATTGCAGATTTATAGGGCTTCATATGACAAGAGTTACAATGGGACACTGCTGTGATGTAATAGCACTTTGGACTTGCAATCCAGAAGTAACCAGTGTGATCTAGCGGTATGGCAGTAGCACCAATGTTGCGCGTTTATTAAATCCCCACACCTCTGTCCACCAAACAATATAATTTGGTACACCCCAGCTGATCGGGCAGGTTGCATGTGGTGGGGTGCAGTGTGGATACTCCCACCTATTCCAAGCCATCAGGCCTGTATTGAAGAAGAGGCCAAATATGCTCTAGACGGGCTCTCTATAGCTCTCTCTAGTGCAGGCCCTTCTACCAGCAGTGGTTTATTTTGCAAGTCTTCACCATTACATTTTAATGATAACAGTTACACTGTACATTATCAAGGGTTTAATTAACTCAACTCCTCATGACCCACCACCAAAAAGTACATCTCTCCATCCCTGCCAATATTATCTCAGAACAAAAAAAGGAATTAGACTAAACTATGAACTCAACTATTTTTATATTACAAGGTATGGCGCACTGAACAATATTTCAGGGGCGACCTGGGCACAAATGATTGGTCAACGAAGTGGCTTATCATCACGTGGAAATTTATCGCAGCCAAATACTCTAAACGCATCTTTCTAAATGCGGAGGGAAAAACCGGAGGACACGGATATAAATCCACACGACCACGGGGAGAGAGAAGCACGGAAACTCTAAATATACATGTGCCAGGGTTGGGAAAGAACCCACGATCTCATGTTTACCAGGCGAAGTGGTTAACATCTACCCACTACGGCGCCCCAATAACAGGCTACACACACCTGATGGTTGCTAAAACACATTACAAGACATGTTGTGGGTGTGGATGTGAGTATGTGTGTGCCATACGCAACCTAGAGGTTGCATTGAAGTAAAGATCTTCTGTCTGGTGTTTAAGACAACCAGACCAACATAATCGTAGAGTGAGGGAAAAAAGTATTTGATCCCCTGCTGATTTTGTACGTTTGCCCACTGACAAAGAAATGATCAGTCTATAATTTTAATGGTAGGTTTATTTGAACAGTGAGAGACAGAATAACAACAAAAACATCCAGAAGAACGCATGTCAAAAATGTTTTAAATTGATTTGCATTTTAATGAGGGAAATAAGTATTTGACCCCTCTGCAAAACATGACTTAGTACTTGTTGGCAAAACCCTTGTTGGCAATCACAGAGGTCAGACGTTTCTTGTCGTTGGCCACCACGTTTGCACACATCTCAGGAGGGATTTTATCCCGCTCCTCTTTACAGATCTTCTCCAAGTCATGAAGCTTTCGAGGCTGACGTTTGGCAACTCGAACCTTCAGCTCACTCCACAGATTTTCTATGGGATTAAGGTCTGGAGAGTTGCTAGGCTACTCCAGGACCTTAATGTGCTTCTTCTTGAGCCACTCCTTTGTTGCCTTGGCCGTGTGTTTTGGGTCATTGTCGAGCTGGAATACCTATCCACGACCCATTTTCAATGCCGGTACATGGCCCCGTCCATCGTCCCTCTGATGCGGTGAAGTTGTTCTGTCCCCTTAGCAGAAAAACACCCCCAAAGCAAAATGTTTCCACCTCCATGTTTGACGGTGGGGATGGTGTTCTTGGGGTCATAGGCAACATTCCTCCTCCTCCAAACACGGCGAGTTGAGTTGATGCCAAAGAGCTCCATTTTGGTCTCATCTGACCACAACACTTTCACCCAGTTGTCCTCTGAATCATTCAGATGTTCATTGGCAAACTTCAGACGGGCATGTATATGTGCTTTCTTGAGCAGGGGGACCTTGCGGGCGCTGCAGGATTTCAGTCCTTCATGGCGTAGTGTGTTACCAATTGTTTTCTTGGTGACTATGGTCCCAGCTGCCTTGAGATCATTGACAAAATCCTTCCGTGTAGTTATGGGCTGATTCCTCACCGTTCTCATGATCATTGCAACTCCACGAGGTGAGATCTTGCATGGAGCCCCAGACCGAGGGAGATTAACCGTTCTTTTGTGTTTCTTCCATTTGCGAATAATCGCACCAACTGTTGTCACCTTCTCACCAAGCTGCTTGTCAATGGTCTTGTAGCCCATTCCAGCCTTGTGTAGGTCTATAATCTTGTCCCTGACATCCTTGGAGAGCTCCTTGGTCTTGGCCATGGTTGAGAGTTTGGAATCTGATTGATTGATTGCTTCTGTGGACAGGTGCCTTTTATACAGGTAACAAGCTGAGATTAATAGCACTCCCTTTAAGAGTGTGCTCCTAACCTCAGCTCGTTACCTGTATAAAAGACATCTGGGAGCCAGAAATCTTTCTGATTGAGAGGGGGTCAAATACTTATTTCCTTCATTAAAATGTAAATCAATTTATAACATTTTTGACATGCGTTTTTCTGGATTTTGTTGTTATTCTGTCTCTCACTGTTCAAATAAACCTACCATTAAAATTGTAGACTGATAATTTCTTTGTCAGTGGGCCAACATACAAAATCAGCAGGGGATCAAATATTTTTTTCCCTCACTGTACCTTCGTTTGTGCATTATGATGGCACTCACCTGTGTAGTTGCGGGGATTGAAGTTGAGGTGGAAGAAGTTGTAGGTGGAGTGGTTGACTTTTATGAGAAGACGTGACGAATGGAAAATACACACATGCCGCACATACACGTACAAACATAACTATTTTTCAAATACTTGGTCATCATTCTTCAAATACATGTAAATTATATATTTAAAAATGAGGTTTCCATTGAATGAGAATATTATAGATATTTATTCTGGTTGGGGTGGTGTATCCTGGGTTTTTTGCTGCCTGCCCCTAAGGTAAATTAACATGTCATCAGAATGCACTGTTGATGTCATTGCGAAATCACAGTATTTGAGAATACAAAAACGATGATGATATGGGGAGCGGTAGTGCAGCGGTTAGCGCGCTGCGCTATGAACCCGGCGATCCGGGTTCGACTCCCGCTCACGGCCAACACCAGTGAGGATTATCTGAACCGATCCTGGGCCTCCACTAGGTCAACTCAGCCTCAATTGAGTACCTGGTGCAGTGTGTAAACATCGCCACTGGGGAAGCAAAGTCGGTTGGGCGTGGTGCTGGCCACCCACCCCCTCGTGTACCGTTCCGGCCTTCATAGGTGCTCGCTAACAGCACTTGCCCCTACAGTCTGTTAAGGCTATACGGGGGATCTTTGTCTTTATACTCCCGCCTATTCCAAGCCATCAGGCCTGTATGGAAGAATAGGCCAAATATGCTCTAGACGGGCTCTCTATAGCTCTCTCTTGTGCAGGCCTTTCTACCAGCAGTGGTTTATTTTGCAAGTCTTCACCATTACCTTTAAATGACAACAGTTACACTGTACATTATCACGGGTTTAATTAACTCAACTCCTCACGACCCACCACCAAAATACATCTCTCCATCCCTGCCAATATTATCTCAGAACAAAAAGAGGAATTAGACTAAACTATAAACTCAACTATTTTTATTTTACAAGGTATGGCGCACTGAGCAATATTTAAGGGGCGACCTGGGCACAAATGATTGGTCAACGAAGTGGCTTATCATCACGTGGAACTTTATCGCAGCCACATACTCTAAACGCATGTTTCTAAATGCAGAGGGAAAAACGGGAGGACACGGAGAAAAATCCACACGACCACGGGGAGAGAGAGGTATGGAAACTCTAAGCATACATGTGCCTGAGTTGGAAAAGAACCCACGACCTCATGTTTACCAGGCGAAGTGGTTAACATCTACACACTACGGCGCCCCAATAAGAGGCTACACACGCCTGATGGTTGCTAAAACACACTACAAGACATGTTGTGGGTGTAAATGTGAGTATGTGTGTGCCATACACAACCTAGAGGTTGCATTGAAGTAAAGATCTTCTGTCTGGTGTTTAGGACAACCAGACCAACATGATCGTACCTTCGTTTGTGCATTTGGAAGGCACTCACCTGTGTAGTTGCAGGGATTGAAGTTGAGGTGGAAGAAGTTGTAGGTGGAGTGGTTGACTTTTAAGAGAAGACGTGACGAATGGAAAATACACACATGCCGCACATACACATACAAACATATATTTTTTAAAATACTTGGTTATAATTTTTCAATTAAATTATATATTTAAAAATGAGGTTTCCATTGAATGAGAACAAGTTTGATGTTGATTAAAGCTTGGGTGGCATATCCTGTTTTTGTGCTGCCTGCCCCGAAGGTAAATGAACATGTCATCAGAATGCACTGTTGATGTCATTGTGAAATCACAGTATTTGAGAATACAAATACGATGATAATATGGGGAGCGGTAGTGCAGCAGTTAGTGCGCTGTGCTATGAACCCGGCGATCCGGGTTCGACTCCCGTTCACGGCCAACACAAGTGACGATTATCTGAACCGGTCCTGGGCCTCCCCTAGGTCAACTCAGCATCATTTGAGTACCTGGTGCAGTGTGTAAACATCGCCACTGGGGAGACAAAGGCGGTCGGACGTGGTGCTGGCCACCCACTCCCTCGTGTACCGTTCCGGCCTTCATAGGTGCTCGCTAACAGCACTTGCCCCTAGAGTCTGTTAAGGCTATACGGGGGATATTTGTCTTTGTACTCCGGCCTATTCCAAGCCATCAGGCCTGTATGGAAGAATAGGCCAAATATGCTCTAGACGGGCTCTCTATAGCTCTCTCTAGTGCAGGCCCTTCTACCAGCAGTGATTTATTTTGCAAGTCTTCACCATTACCTTTAAATGGCAAGTTACACTGTACATTATCACGGGTTTAATTAACTCAACTCCTCACGACCCACTACCAAAGTACATCTCTCCATCCCTGCCAATATTATCTCAGAACAAAACAAGGAATAAGAATAAACTATAAACGCAACTATTTTTATTTTACAAGGTATGGCGCACTGAGCAATATAGCCCTATTTCAGGGGCGACCTGGGCACAAATGATTGGTCAACGAAGTGGCTTATCATCACTTGGAAATTTATCGCAGCCAAATACTCTAAACGCATGTTTCTAAATGCGGAGGGAAAAACGGGAGGACCCCGAGCAAAATCCACACGACCACGGGGAGAGAGAGGCACGGAAACTCTAAATATACATGTGCCTGGGTTGGGAAAAAAAACCCACGACCTCATGTTTACCAGGCGAAGTGGTTAACATCTACCCACTAAGGCACCCCAATAACAGGCTACACACGCCTGGTGGTTGCTAAAACACACTACAAGACATGTTGTGGGTGTGTATGTGAGTACGTGTATGCCATACGTAACCTTTAGGTTGAATTGAAGTTAAGCTCTTCTGTCTGGTGTTTAGAACAACCAGACCAACATGATCGTACCTTCGTTTGTGCATTTGGAAGGCGCTCACCTGTGTAGTTGCGGGGATTGAAGTTGAGGTAGAAGAAGTTGTAGGTGGAGTGGTTGACTTTAATGAGAAGACGTGACGAATGGAAAATACACACACGCCGCACATACACATACAAACAGAATTTTTAAAAAATACTTGCTTATCATTCTTCAAATAAATTATATATTTAAAAATGAGGTTTCCATTGAATGAGAATATTATAGATATTTATTCTGGTTGGGGTGGTATATTCCCTGTTTTTTTGCTGCCTGCCCCTAAGGTAAATCAACATGTCATCAGAATGCACTGTTGATGTCATTGTGAAATCACAGTATTTGAGAATACAAATACGATGATGATATGGGGAGCGATAGTGCAGCGGTTAGTGCGCTGCGCTACGAACCCAACGATCCAGGTTCGATTCCTGCTCACGGCCAACACCAGTGACGATTATCTGAACCGGTCCTGGGCCTCCCCCAGGTCGACTCAGCCTCAAATGACTACCTGGTGCGGTGTGTAAACAACGCCACTGGGGAGACAAAGGCGGTCGGGCGTGGTGCTGGCCACCCACCCCTTTGTGTACCGTTCCAGCCTTCATAGGTGCTCGCTAACAGCACTTGCCCCTACAGTCTGCTAAGGCTATACGGGGGATCTTTGTCTTTGTACTCCCGCCAATTTCAAGCCATCAGGCCTGTATGGAAGAATCGGCCAAATATGCTCTAGACGGGCTCTCTATAGCTCTCTCTAGTGCAGGCCCTTCTACCAGCAGTGGTTTATTTTGCAAGTCTTCACCATTACCTTTAAATGACAACAGTTACACTGTACATTATCACGGGTTTAATTAACTCAACTCCTCACGACCCACTACCAAAGTACATCTCTCCATCCCTGCCAATATTATCTCAGAACAAAAAAAGGAATTAGACTAAACTATAAACTCAACTATTTATTTTTTACAAGGTATGGCGCACTGAGCAATATAGCCCTATTTCAGGGGCGACCTGGGCACAAATGATTTGTCAACGAAGTGGCTTATCATCACGTGGAACATTATCGCAGCCAAATACTCTAAACGCATCTTTATAAATGTGGAGGGAAAAACCGAAGGACCCGGAGAAAAATCCACACGACCACGGGGAGAGAGAGGCATGGAAACTCTAAATATATATGTGCCTGGGTTGGGAAAGAACCCACGACTTAATGTTTTACCGGGCGAATTGGTTAACATCTACCCACTATGGCGCCCCACTTACAGACTGCACACGCCTGATGAATGTTAAAACATATTACAAGACATGTTGTGGGTGTGTATGTGAGTATGTGTGTGCCATATGCAACCTAAAGGTTGAATTGAAGTTAAGCTCTTCTGTCTGGTGTTGAGGACAACCAGACCAATATTATCGTACCTTCATTTGTGCATTTGGAAGGCACTCACCTGTGTAGTTGCGGGGATTGAAGTTGAGGTGGAAGAAGTTGTAGGTGGAGTGGTTGACTTTAATAAGAAGACATGACGAATAGAGAATACACACATGCCGCACATGCACATACAAACAGAATAAAAAACTTGATCACTCTTAAAATAAATTATATATTTTAAAATTTGGTTTCTATTGAATGAGAATATGTTTGATGTTGATGAAAGCTTGGGTGGCATATCCTGTTTTTTGCTGTCTGCCGCGAAGGTAAATCAAGATGTCATCAGAATGCACTGTTGATGTCATTGTGAAATCACAGTATTTGAGAATATAAATATGATGATGATCTATCACGGATCGGTTGTGGGCCATGGATATTGACATTGCAGGTTTATAGGGCTCCATATGACAACAGTTACAATGGGACACGACTATGATGTAATAGTTAGCACTCTGGACTTGCAATCCAGAAGTAACCAGTGTGATCTAGCGGCATGGCAGTCGCAACAATGTTGCGCGTTTATTAAATCCCCACACCTCTGTCCACCAAACAATATAATTTGGTACACTCCAGCTGATCGGGCAGGTTGCATGTGGTGGGGTGCAGTGTGGATACTCCCACCTATTCCAAGCCATCAGGCCTGTACGTAAGAAGAGGCCAAATATGCTCTAGACGGGCTCTCTATATCTTTCTCTAGTGCAGGCCCTTCTACCAGCAGTGGTTTATTTTTCAAGTCTGTACCATTACCTTTTAATGATAACAGTTACACTGTACATTATCACAGGTTTTAATTAACTCAACTCCTCACAACCCACCACCAAAGTACATATCTCCATCCCTGCCAATATTATCTCAGAACAAAAAAAGGAATTAGATTAAACTATGAACTCAACTATTTTTATTTTTCAAGGTATGGCGCACTTAGCAATATAGCCCTATTTCAGGGGCGACCTGGGCACAAATAATTGGCCAACGAAGTGGCTTATCATCACTTGGAAATTAATCGCAGCCAAATACTCTAAACGCATCTTTCCAAATGCGGAGGGAAAAACCGGAGGACCCGGAGAAAAATCCACACGACCACGGGGAGAGAGAGGCACGGGAACTCTAAATATACATGTGCCTGAGTTGGGAAAGAACCCACGACTTCATGTTTACCAGGCGAAGTGGTTAACATCTACCCTCACGGCGCCCCACTTACAGGCTACACACGCCTGATGATTGCTAAAACACACTACGAGACATGTTGTGGGTGAGTACGTGTGTGCCATACGCAACCTAGAGGTTGCACTGAAGTTAAGCTCTTCTGTCTGTTGTTTAGGACAACCGGACCAACTTGATCGTACCTTCGTTTGTGCCTTAAGACGGCACTCACCTGTGTAGTTGCGGGAATTGAAGTTGTCGGTGGAGTGGTTGACTTTAATAAGAAGACGTGACGAATGGAAAATACACACATTCCGCACATACACACACACATACAAACATAATTGTTTTAAAATACTTGATCACTTTTTAAAAAAAATCTTTATTTAAAATTAGGTTTCCATTGAATGAGAATTTGTTCTCGATTTGATGGTTGATGTTGATGAAAGCTTGGGTGGCATATCCTCTTTTTTTGCTGCCTGCCCCGAAGGTAAATCAAGATGTCACCAGAATGTACTGTAGATGTCATTGTGAAATCACAGTATTTGAGAATACAAATACGATGATGACCTATCACGGATCGGTTGTGGGCCATGGATATAGACATTGCAGGTAATAGGGCTCCATACGACAAGTGTTACAATGGGACACTGCCGTGATGTAAATAGTTAGCACCTCGGACTTGAAATCGAGAAGTAACCAGTGTGATCTAGCGGCATGGCAGTCGCAACAATGTTGCACGTTTATGAAATCCCCACACCTCTGTCCACCAAACAATATAATTTGGTACACTCCAGCTGATCGGGCAGGTTGCATGTGGTGGGGTGCAGTTTGGGTACTCTCGCCCATTCCAAGCCTTCAGGCCTGTGTGGGAAAGTAGACCAAATATGCTCTAGATGCGCTCTCTATAGCTCTCTCTAGTGCAGGCCCTTCGACCAACAGCAGTGGCATTTCTTGCAGAGCTGCACCATTACCTTTTTAATTAACAGTTACACTGTACATTAGTACCGGGGTTTAATTAGCTCAACTACTCACGACCCACCACAGTACATCTCCCCATCCCTGTCAATATTATCTCAGAAGAAAAAAGGTAATTAGACTAAACTATGAACTCAACTATTTTTATTTTACAAGGTATGGCACACTGTGCAATATAGCTCTATTTCAGGGGCCACCTGGGCATAAATGATTGGTCAACGAAGTGGCTTCTCATCACGTGGAAATTTATCGCAGCCAAATTCTCTAACCGCATGTTTCTCAATGTGGAAGGAAAACAAGAGGACCCGGAGAAAATACCACACGACCACGAGAAGAGAGAAAGACACGTAAAAACTCTAAATATACAGAATCCAGGGTTGGGAAAGAACCCACGACCTCATGTTTACCAGGCGAACTAGTTAACATCTTCCCACTACGGCGCCCCAATTAAAGGCTACACACGCCTAATGATTGCTAAAACACACTACAAGAAATATTGTGGGTGTGTATGTGAGAATTCAAGGTTGAATTGAAGTCAAGCTCTTCTGTCTGGTGTTTAGGACAACCAGACCAACATGATCGTACCTTCGTTTGTGCATTTGGACGGCACTCACCTGTGTAGTTGCGGGGATTGAAGTTGAGGCAGGAGTAGTTACAGGTAGAGTGGTTGGCTTCATGAGAAGACGTGACGAATGGAAAATTCACAGATGCCGCACATGCACATACACACAGAATTTAACAAACTACTTGGTGAAAAAATAAGAATACGTTTTACCCTTTCTGGCAAACACACATTCTCTGATAATATATGCATTTTCGTTGTAACTGATTGGCCTACACCAGAGACAGCATTCTCTATGGCCTAGTCTCACCGGTGTCAGATCAGTGAACGCCCAAAGGCGAACAGTACAAAGACAATGCACGTATCAAAGAACACTTATAGCTCGGGTCGAGCAGTTATACCTGTCAAGCCTTTGTCACCTCATTACAGACCAATTCAGACCTTATTGGTCACCCCTGCCCTTATAAATCTCAACGTTCATCCTGCAAAGTCACATCACAAGGGAGAAACGCAAACAGATAGATACAAAATATGTATATGATTTGCCCATATTGAAACGGCTGTACACCGTATGGACCTGAAAACTCAATTTCCCTATACGGGTTAACAGTATGGGTTGAGAGGTATCAGTTATATCTATGGGACCTTTTTGCCAATATCAAACATTTAGAAAAAATATAATAATAGGTTTTATCCTTTCTGGCGATAAAAACAGGCGTTCGAGATGCTCCGTTTTACACACATTCGTCAATTGACATTGATTGCCTTAAAAAATAAAAGAGAAATTATAGTAGACGACATTTTAGGCAATGGTCCTTCTGCACAAACATAATAGTAGAGGCATGGAAAGATAAAACAGAATCACCGTAGTTACGTGTGCCTAGAGGTAGGTAAAATGCGACCTATCCACTCTTTTCTCCATAAGTGAACTCGTATTTGTTTTTTCATCCTTCCGTGGCTATCGAATGTTCTGTGGCTCGCTTTACAGTTCGGTCATCGATTACCCGGCTGCTTTGCAACATCTGGTTGAGGTCCCGGGCCGATCCTCCAAAGGCTGAAAACCAGGTCCGGCGATCGGCACCACCACGGTCACGTGACACACAAAAATATAAAGTAGCTACGCTTGATGTCGGTGCTAAATATTACACACGGTACATTATACACCGCGTGCAACTTAAAACACTGAAAGTACCGCACGTGCGGTTTTCACGACTAACAACGACAGCGATAAACACAGAAAATAAAAAGTGCGTGCAAATTGGCCGTTCGTATCAGTCCGGCGATCGTGAAATGCATGGTTGTGTGAAAACAAGATGCAGAGTCTTCGAGATTGGAGCGTGTAAGTAAGGTACACAGTAAATACGGTAACTTTTTGAAAGTAGGATCTTTATTTTTGCATACCGATCAACCCATACGGTTTACAACCGTTTTAATACGGGGAAATAAATGTGTGTTGTCTATTTGTTTGTGTTTCTCCCTTGTGATGGGACTTTGTAGGATGAACGTTGAGCTTTATAAGGAGCACGGGATGACCAATAAGGTCTGAATTGGTCTGTAATAAGGTAGGGCACTGCTATGGATTTTAAGTTTTCGTGACTGCAAAGATCCATATTCTTTGGTTCTTTCGGTAAAGTCACGTAGGTGATTTTTTAAAAAATGTCTTGCTGTGGTTGTCACACCTGATGATGATTGCTTGTGTTGCAATCGAAACGTCGTGATTTAATGTATTTTATTTTTTCACCTACGTGACTTTACCGAAAGAACCAAAGAACACTGATATGGAGTTGACAAGTATGATATTTCGTGGGCATGAAGTCGACACGCTGTGCTATGCCATACAACTGGCGGCACCACAACAACAACACATCAGAGAGCTTTACAACAACAACAAAGTGTGTTTAAGTTTAAACAATGGAGGCTTTTGTAATTGCAGTCACACCCCATTAAAGCATGCGCACCAGCACCAGAAGAAAAGAACCGAGCCGAATCCTTTTCAGAAAAAAAAAGAAAATCCACAAAAGACCTCCACCACAATGCTGGTGGCAACAGGAATAACAACGAAAGAGTTTACACACTTGCACAACGCAATTTCCACACAAACAACATTGGTTTCTCAAACAAGTTACACAATAACATCGCATGTATTAAATGGGGCTTCTGGGTTATTCACAGTTGCACTGACCACTGCACCACCGCTCCCCAACAAAGATTCCCCCGTATAGGCTGAAATAGACTGTTGGGGCAAGTGTTGTTAGCGAGCAGCACCTTTGAAGGCCGGCACAGCACACGAGGGGGTGGGTGGCCAGGGCCACGCCCGGCCGCCATTGTCTCCCTAGTGGCAATGTTTACACACCTCACCAGGTAATCATTTGAGGCTGAGTTGACCTAGGGGAGGCCCAAGACTGGTTCAGATAATCGTCACTGGTGTTGGCCGTGATCGGGAATCGAACTCGGAACGCCAGGTTCGTAGCGCAGCACGCTAACCGCCACACCACCGCTCCCCAACACACACACGTACACACAGGTGCGCCCCACCTGTACAATTCCCACCAGTGGCTGAATGGAGGCTTGCAGAACATACCTGTATAGTTGAAGTCTGAGCTGCTGCTGAAGGCTAGAAGCAACAACAAAAACATTTACACAGAAACGCACGAGTGCAAATGAGAAGCGTCCATATAATTGCATGCAAAATGTATGCATTAATAATAATTTACATTTATTTGTAAGGCGCCTGCCGCTCACGTCTCAAGGCACATTGCAGCTTCCTCGTTTATCCCGCAAGGCTTTCGAGGCCACATTTTCACAAAGGCCGTCACAATAACAAACAAAAAGTTCAAAAGGCAGTGCGTTAACAACTGAACCACCCCCATCCCCCACCGTACGTATGGAATATTACTGGATTAAAACAACCAATACCCATACAAAACATTTTAAACAATAAATCCTGAAAACATGCAGCATTTGCAAAGGCATATGACCAAATCACCTCGTCTTTGGTGCATCCATTTCAATCACAATTTTATGCTAAAATGAAAACTACACTTACTGTTGTATTTGACGCATAATCCTTGGTTGTTTACATATTGTATAGTTCCACAGATATCCGCGTAAATGTTAACGTTTCTATAGCTTAGTTTTGTCATTTGCGCAGTGCCACGATCCTGGTCTCTTGAGTTCTCACCTCGAAATCAACAAAATAACCTGGCAATTTAAACGTGAAAACTATAATGTGCCCAATCTCATCTGGCCTCAAGATAAGATGGCTTTAACATGGGTAATGCTTGACTAACCTGCTTCCGTTCCTCCATTCAAACTCAAATCTTCTCCCTCGCCCATGCTACTGCTACACCCTGTCCCCACCTCCCAGCTACAACCAGGCCTATCACAACTACTACCACTACCCTAACTCCTATCACTACCCCAAACCCTATCACTACCCCTATCACTCACCTTACTCCTATCACTACCCCTACCACCTATCACTACCCCAACCCCTCCTTAACCACATCCACCTGTCCTAACTGCCACCATAACTACACCACTTTCAATAACCCCACTATTTATCTCAACACCACTATCATCTTATGTGCAATGTTTTAATTGCTGTAAGTGCATTGTAATAGGGTGCTATGTGAATCTGGATAAGGTAAGACCAACCGTTTGCTCCGGCTTGTTATCTGCAGCTATGGAGCTGTTACATACCCCGTGGTTATCAGAGGCCAGTGCGTATAAATACATGTTGTATTTATGCTTCAATTCTGTTACGTCCAAACATCACCAAGCCACGCTGACCAGTATGGACAGCTGTGGTCAAACCAACCCCCCACGACTCGCACAGCATGGAGAGAGGCCCTCATGCAGCAATGGATTGACAACGGGCGGTTGTACATTTCATCCCAAGGGCTGCTGCCATGTGTTAAGGCACACAAGATGTGACTCATTCAGGCCCTGTGCTTTACAAAGCGAACACTCATCCGCTGAGCCCTCCCTTTGTCCGTGCGTTTGTATTATTGGTGTGCACATCAAAATAGGCACACATCCTTGCGTATGAATAGACTGAACGGCAAGTTCAATTTCTGAGCTACTATTCAGCCTGGCAAACGGTGTGGTCAACACCACGCCCGACTGCACTAATATTGATGTCTTTAGGATAAGTCAACCTAGGGGTTGCTCAGGTAAGGTTTAGAGACCATTAGTTACTGTTGTGTGTATTTTTTGCAGATTGTAAAAATGAAAGCAACACCTAAATGCCTTTCCTTAAGTATAAAGCTTTAGTATATTGCACAACTACATTACAAATAAAATGTGAAAAGCAAGAATGTGTAACGTGAAAATATGTCAGTCGTACAATTCAAAATAACCTACTCCATACTTTTTACATATTTACTTATAAATAAAGTCTAATCGTTTCGCAATGCCATTAATATTAGTTTTGAAACTTAAACTTAATAGGCAATAAAAATTATGCGTTAGTCGTTTCCCGTAAACGAGAAACAATCCTCTTTCAATGTGCTCCGGCCTGCCTCAAAGAGCGCCAAAGGTGACCAATGGAAATTGCTCGCACTTGTTCATTGCAATAATGTTCATTGCAATAATGTTCATTGCAATAATGTTCATTGCAATAATGTTCATTGCAATAATGCTGTCGGTGCAACCATGTTAAACGTGGCAACAACCTCCAAGACATTTCATGAATAACACCATAACCTTAAAAGGATAAATATATAATATAGCGACGTTTCGGTAAATGGCCCTTTTTCATAGCATCTAAATAGAGGGCAGAGAGATAGAGTGAAGTGGTTTGGATACGACTGAACTTCATGCCATGGGACTTGATAAGAATCACTCTTTAAAAAATCCTGATGAACACTTTTTAAAATAGCTTTTAAATGAGCAAAAAAAACCTCTATTATGGATACATGTTCTTTGTTGCTTCGTTTATCATCGGGGACAACAATGTTGAAATGATATTTCGTCGGGGATGGAAATGCAGGGCAACTTTCTTCCAAAAGTCTTCGAATAAACAGCGTGCTCATGGCCAGCATGGATACCGTCGCTCCAACACGGCTGACGTGTGTGCGGCTGGCAGAGAGTGGTCAATAAGACACACGGCATGGTTTTCTTTGGAAATACAAATAGCACTTTCAACTGAGTTGTTTCAATTAATTCGTGTTGTTAAAAGTGCCAGTCCAGGTGGCGTTAATGATGTGCATGCATTCGTTGTTGACAAAAGTGAATTGCCATCTGCAATCTGTGTTGTAATTGCTTGTCAGAGGCGAGCGTCGCAAAACACAAACCTCGACAAACTTTTTACTTGATAAAAAAAAACTTTAACATGTACAGTGTTAATAACAGTACACGAGGATGTCCATGCTAATATTTTTTGCCTACAACAGCATTCTTATATATTTCCACACGTTGGGCAAACAAGCCATAGAAGGGAGTGAATGAGCTGAGCTGAACAAACAATTGCTGCTGGACCGTCACGCCCTGTTGATTTTCATGAACTCTTGTTTTCACTACTTTATTAAAATGTCACGTGCGTGCCAAACGCCTTGCAACAGGGCAATGCACCGCGGAGATCGATAGGCGCTTTCGAGACGTGAGTGGCAGCAAATACAATGAGCAGGTGAAAGCCACCTCGCTCAAATGTTATCCTGAATCTCACCGTTATTTAATGATGCTTCAGTTACGCGGAAGAGTATTGTATCGCATCATCACGTTTGAACATCTGTATCGCCTCGACACAAAAAAATCACCAATTGTACATTTTTGTTCGTAACTTCATCGAGCTCTGTTTTAAGTATTAATTATGTTTATAACTGTATGAATACAGTGTATAAGACCATACCTGTCAACCCATACGGTTTACCCGTATTCTTGTACAGGGAATTTGAGTTAAAAAAAATGGGTGTCTATTTGTTTGTGTTTTTCCCTTGTGATGGGACTTTGTAGGATGAATTTTGAGATGGATAAGGGCACCGGGTGACCAATAAGGTCTGAATTGGTCTAAACTATGTAAGGCACTGATAAGGGGTTGACAGGTATGTAAGGCTGACTCGTTTAAACTAGCGAATTCATAATACATGAAGTAAATGAAATACATCAGCGCTGAATTATCATTACAAATCGCATTACTCAAGTGTGTGTTTATATATAATTAAATGACCTGTACACTAAAGTTATGCGAAATTAAGATAGCCCAAACGTTGATGTGATGCGGGGAAGGCTGACGTCTATATTCATAATTACACATCACAGTTTATGGATAGCTCTCAAACCTTTCAGCCCCCTGTTTATCCTGGTGGAGATAACATTTTCTTCTGTCTCATTATATGGCCACTTAATACGTGACCATATAACTTGACAGTTGTTTAACTGGCCGTCAATAAATTTAAACAATGCACTGATTCCTCCTAGTTTTCCAAAATACGAATTAAATAGTAATTCCTTATGTACCCATTCAATAAAGACAAACCCATTTCAGTATCAAATATTGTTTTTACTTGGGTCCTACTTGTGATGTTTGATCAATAAAAAATATCCGTCCCATCCGCACTTCTATCTCAGATTTGTTCTGTTACTGGATATTTCACCAAGTTTCCAATTATATTTGTCTGCTGAAATTAATGCTGTGGGTTTTGTTTTCTGATAAAGGCATGGCGGGGGGGTTTGGATAAATCGACGGTTCAGAAAAAATATCCTCCAATTGCCCCAAAAAATACCCCTCTCCAGACCAGGATTTATTTTAATAAACGTATTTATCTTATCTTAAAATATGTACAGAGCGTCTTATCCACGGCGTTTTACGCATAATTAACAATGGTACATATCAATGTAATTGAAGAAATCAGGTGACTGAAATAGATGAGAGGAAGCAATGGGTGGCAAATCTTTGGTGATACGTGTCATCGGTGATAGCGAAATTGATGACGGTAAATAATGAATGGATTAAATGAATAGGGAATGAATTAAAGCCATGCAATGAGGATGAGCGGATTTAAAGAATGGGAAATGAATGAAAGCGATATAATGAGAATATGAAGAGGGAAAAGTAACGGTGGCGGTTACGAGCGGGAGATGAAGGGGCCTTGGGGTGAGCGAGGGAAAGTAGGAGAGTTTTGAGTGCAGAGCGGAAACTAGTGAGCGAAGGTGACTGTTTAATCTAGACCAAGAACGAGATTAACAATTACATATTGGTGGGGGTTTTGCTTTGAACATTTAAAAAATAACCATTGTACTGTACTTCTATGTTTCCACATTCTATGTTCCCCGCATTATACCCAATCTTCACTCACCGGCGGAGTGAACTTTGTGAATCAACCCGCAGGGCATGGGGAAGTCCTCTCCCAGCAGTGGATTTATATTTTTAAAAAAGGCTGCACGTGTACAATTAATTGTGGTTTTGATATTCCAATGAGCGACAGAAATTGTCCTACTTTCAGCAGCAAATACGAATCATTTACAATTTGTTAAGTAGGCGAAAGCTCGTTAAGACTACTCTGTGTCTTTTTTTTTATAGAGAATGGGGCCACAAGAGCAAATACAAAAATCAGATCCAGAAATCGCTTTACATGGATATGCCTGTGCCGTGAAAATATATTGGGCTCCGTGCATATTTGCACCAAAACATAATCTCACTTACAATTGCTCCTGTGAAGAGCAGGGCCAGAAGCACTCCCACGATGTTCAGATGCATTCTCCCCATGGCGATGATTCAGGGCAGCAGCAGCAGCAACGGATGCTCAGAAGAGAGTGGTGGAGCTTAGCAGGGTTCAGCGTAGCTGCAGGTGGGTGGGGTCTGGCTTTCCCATCCTTGCTAGTCCTCTATTTAAATCCCTGTACCCCCGACGCGGTTACTAATTACACTAAATTGCCATGGAAACCTTGCAAGCACAGTTAAGTAAGGTGAATATGGCGACTGTGGTATTGCACGATGTTTGTTGCTGTGGTTGTGGTTTACCACGTGTTGGCTCACTGTGTCACGAACCTCCACGTATGTGATTATCAGTCGTGCTTTGTCACACCATGCAATGTATTTTGTGTTGGCCGTTTTATGGCCTGTGAGTGTTGTGTGTGGCTTTAATTTCTTAGGTGCACAACAGAGAAATCACACATCACATGATTGATGATATTAGTAAGCCATCATCGAGAACAGATATTGAAATTGGTGATGCGATACAAGATATGTGTGAATTGAAATAACACGAGCAGCAGTCGCACGTATTACTGCACTGCGGACTTACCGATATTGGTTTGATTCCCAACCAAGGATAACATCAACGGTGACTAATATCCGAAATAATATCCGAACTGTACCTCCCCTAGATTGACTAAACCATAAATATAATATCTGGTGCAGTGTGCAAATAATGACATCATCGGAGAGACAAAGGCGGTCGGACGTGGACCTGGCTACAACCAACCCCCTCATGCACTGCGTATAAGGGGGAGCATTGTCTTTGTACTTTTGTAGGTAGTCGTGTGTTTTGCCCACTGCATATCCTGGTGTCCCAAAAAGCAGAGTTAGATTTCTGACTAAGGTGCAACACTTCAGTGTTCTCTCCTAGGTCGGCTTAGCCAAAAGTGAGCATTGGTCATGGTGTGGTAAACAACAGAATATTTGTCATCCAGAGTGTTTGTGAACCGGAGTTTGCCAATGAACTTGCTTAACAGCAAGTTCATCCTAGCGGGGCTGTGTACCTATGTGCTAAGAAGGAAATGGTAAAATGCACTCTTCCACAAGGTGACTGGTTTACCGTTCGAACTCACGTAGACCTTTGCTATTTATGGGTGATTGTATTGGTTACGATAACCTAAGTTTAAAAGTGAACTGGCTACTAGTTAGCACACTTAAAAACGAATTTAGGCTATGATATTTTTCACACAAGTTGAAAACCTGAAAAACAATGCAGGTCGTAGCTGTTTCTGTTTTTTACTGGCAGCGTTAGTAAATGTGTGTTTTTTTAATATAGTCCACACGTTAATAAATATTTTCCTATAATGGAAATGACATATATATGTATTCCTCAATGCCCTCTCTATTGAACTAATTTACCTCAAATCAATGGGTCAATACGGAGGACTAAACCAGCAACTGCTGATAACTGGGTTCAAATCTGGGTTTTAGTAACCCATGGTTAAAAGATATTAAGAGGAGCGAGTGAGTTGGTCAATGGTCTCAACACGGTCACCAATGAAGACACCAAAAATACCTATCATTGTACAACTCTGATTGTGAAACATTTGTTTGATTTCTTTGCTATTCAACGAGACGCTCCTCACAAAGAAAAGTGGTATTGGGTAAGACAGGCCTATTGAAGTCACTATGGAAGTAGCTATGACATAATTTTCTCGTGTTTTTTTTCTCACAGCTTTACAACTATTGCCCGTGTGGAATAGAATGATCACGACTATAACAATAATGATATTTGACATCAAATTGTCCGTTCAGTGCTGAATCAAGATCTCTATTTCTCTCTCTTACAAAAACTATTTCATTAAGACACAAGAGGCCAAATCAATTAATGTGAATACAATTATAATTTAAACAATCTCATGCAAGTAAATCAACGCGTCACTTCCATATCCACGTGGAAGTTTATACAGAGATTCAAGACGCGATCCTCCTTCTGGGATCGCGCTCTCATCATCCTACAATCTCACTCGGACGCAGAAGAATGCTGACAAACAGAGAGGAATAATGCAGACGTCCAGAATGAGCACATCATTCTAGACCCAGACATCGCACCTCCTCCTGGCTTTGACATTCCTCAAAGACGCTGGAGGTGTAACCATCAATCGTATCGGAACATCAACAGGCCAATGCGCACATCTTCATGAATGGGAAATTAAAACAAGCCGCAGTAGTGCGACTGTGGCCAAAGAACCCAAACAATGGACCGTGTAGTAAACCCACTGTGGTCTACGCTCCTTCAACGGAGGAATGTCAAAACTGTAGCAACTCTCTCCTGAAGCCCTCCCATGGCTCGCACAACCTTGACTTTGGCATTTAGCTCCTGAACAAAAATTGTCAGGCGCGAGAAGAGAAATTCACGTAGACAATAATGGTCGTTTGTGAAAGACTCTCGTCGGCTGTGTAACAGCATATATTGACTTCAAGCTTTCGTGACTGCAGGTATCCATACTCTTTGGTTCTTTCGGTAAAGTCACGTAGGTAGAAAAATAATTGATCACGACGTTTTGATCGCAACACAAGCAACCATCTTCAGGTGAAAAAGAGGGGGAATCTGCTGAGGCAGGCTGTTTATAAAGCTTTAGAGATGGCGGGGCAGCTAATGTTAATGTAGGAGCAAGCAGGAGAGAGCGAGTAGGGGAGAGAAATTTGTTTGTAATGTAAGCTCAGTGAGGGCCGAGCTCGGCTAGGGTGCGGAAATTTGAGAGTCGGCTAATATTGACAGGTAGGAAGGGAACACCAAAGCAGTGAAAACTTTACCTGGTTGATCACGTCCTTCCAATGATTGCTTAATTTGTATCCATCTTCTCGGTTGAAGTTATGTCTGTGTTTATAAATTAGGATGGCTTCATGGACAAATTTTTGATGGTAGCCCGAAGGTTTGCAGAGTACCTTGGTCTCGGAAAAGACAATATCGTGTGAGCCCACCGCGTTCAACAGTGATCCGCCATGGCAGAGGTTCTACCGTGTTTCAAATCTGCCTTGTGTTTGCGAACACGGTCCGAGACATGTCGTTTCGTTTCGCCAATTCGATACTTTAAAGCAATTTACATTTTGTATGGACGCCTTATTATTTATATATATATATTTGTGTAGGTAAAAAACGCCGCGGTCCCGAAACTCTGGAATCGCCGGCTCAGTGTGAACGAGTTATGGAAGTAATCAATTTATTCAAGTAAGCGTTGACGTGGAAGCAGGCGCCGCATCATTGACGTACTTCTCGACCGTGAGTTCAACGAAGTTGTTCATAAAACCGTTGTTTAAAAAAAAAAAGTGTTGGAGTTTATTCACCTGAATACGGTTGCTTGTGTTGCGATCGAAACGTTGTGATCTATTATTATTTTTTCTACCTACGTGACTTTACCGAAAGAACCAAAGAGTATGCATACATTGGTGAGGGGAGAGTTCTTGGATGCATGCCATGCTGTAGTTAACTTTGTCTCTGGTATAATTACTAATAATAACATAAATTCGTGTTTTATATAGAAGGGTCATTTGTGCAAACTGCATCTCACATTGCTGAAAAATCCTTAATACATTGAGGTGCGTATATATTCAGATGTTTTCAGCCAACTAATGAGTGTTGATAAAAAAAAATATGACATTTCTAACGCGCCAGAAGTTGCAGACAAGTCAAAAACTCACAGGCATGGAGCCAAACTCAGGGCTGATCGAAAGCCCTGACCCAGACAGACAGAGGAGGCCTTGAGATGTTTCTTAAAAGTCAGAGTGCATTTGATGTTTCAGATGTGCAAAGGGATTAGAGGGTTCCACACGAGGGGGCGACAGCAGAGAACCGATGTGAGGCTGTAATAGTTCAAAACCTTGGTGTCCGAAGCAGATACATCTGGTAGGAAACATTTTGTCTAACTACCACACACTCAGTCACACTCATTCATTCATACTGAATATTGCTCATTCACACTCAATTACGTAGAAATGCAGGTGAATGAATATGCAAGTGCCTTTACTATTGCAATCTGACTATTAAAATCCATGTAACTCGTGCTGGAGCTGTGGTCTTATCTAGCTTGAGACTGCCTATGGGCATTTGACATATTTCATGAAGCTCATGGTTCCTATTTTTGGGGCATGCTTGGTGTGTAATGCTCTACACGAAAATAGTTTCCAATGTATTCATCATGGTTGCTGAGCCTAGACCAATAGGCTCAAAAACACCAACTATCCCCGACACGGTTACTAATTGCACTCAATCGCTGTAAAAACCATGCAAGCATAGATAAATAAGGTGAAAATGGATACTGTGGTTTTGTACGATATGTGTCGGTATGTTTGTGGTTTACCACGAGTAGACTCGCTGTGTTCCGCACTGCCACGTGTTCGATATCAGTCGTGCTTATACCATGTAATGGATTTTTTGTTGTCCGTTTTTTGGCCTGTGCATGATGGATGTGGCTTTAATTTCTTTGGGGTACAACAGAGAAATCACACATCACATGATTGATGATATCAGTAACCCATCGAGAACAGATATTGACATTGGTGATGGGATACAAGATGTGTGTGGATAGAAATAACACGAGCAGCAGTCGCACGTATTACTGCACTGCGGACTTACCGATATTGGTTTGATTCCCAACCAAGGATAACATCAACGGTGACTAATATCCGAACAAATATCCGAACTCTACCTCCCCTAGATTGACTCAACCATAAATGAATATCTGGTGCAGTGTGCAAACGTTGAGATCATTGGGGAGACACAGGCGGTAAGACGTGAACATGGCTACAACCAACCTCCTCATGCACTCTGCATAAAGAGGATCAATGTATTTGTACTTTTGTAGGTAGTCGTGTGTTTTGCCCACTGTATATCCTGGTGTGCCAGATACCCGGGTTTGATTCTTGACTAAGGTGCAACACTTCAGTGGAATTTAATTTCTGACCATGGCCGTGGTCTCTCCTAGGTCGACTTATCCAAAAAAAATGCATTGGGCATGGTGTGGTAAACAACAGAATGTTTGTCATCCAGAATATTTTCGATAAGGAATTTGCCAATGGACTTCCTTAAGAGTATCGCTATCTGAGTGGCATTGTGTACCTACGTGCAAAAGCTGCAAAGGTAGAATGCCAGTGATATGCACTGACCGGCGCAGCCTTTGTGTGATGTTGAATCTCGCAAGGGAACATTCCTCGCCTCTAAACGATACACCTGATATGGACGATGCTGAGCAATCGGCGACTACGTTGTCTTTATGGGCGACAAAGCCAGCTCACACCGGTTCCTCCACAATGGATTGCCACCAAGGTTCAGTACTCGCGCCAACGCTCTTCAATGTCTACACCAGTGACATGCCACCGACCGGGTCACGCATATTTGTGTGTGCGGATGACTTTGCCCTGGCAACGCAAGCAGCCGCTTTCAATGACATCGAATCCACTCTGAACAAAGACCTAAACACCATGGTGGGGATATTTCCAGAAATGGAGGCTCAAGCCATAACCCCACGAAACAATAACAGTCACTGCATTTCATCTTGATAATAGGAGAGCCAAGCACACTCTGAACGTGACCTTCCGTGGCAACACTGTTGCGACACGACACCACTCCAAACTACCCCGGAGTCAAGCTGCATCCGAGGCTAAACCTTCCATGACTACCTGAAAAAGGCAGCCGCCAAGACCAAAACAAGGGGTCGCCAGTTTCTGTATCAGGTTGAGCACAAGCTGGGGAGCATCAGCACCACTGCTACAGACATCAACGATGGCCCTTGTGTACTCTGTAGCCGAGTACTGTGCATCAGTATGGACCAGAGTAGTCACTACTCGACTTGTTGATGGCCAACTGAACACTGCGATGCGGTGTATCACTGGAACCCTCAAGTGGACCCCAACATCTTGGCGGCCCGTGCCGTCACAAATCTCTCCCCTACCCATCCGCCGTGATGCTGCAACCCTCCGGGAAGTTCCTGCGAATCTAGGAAAGCAGTCGCCTTCCTATTCATCAGGACCTCAGTAACGTCCCTTGTCATCACTTAAAGTCACGCCAATTCCTTTTTGGACCCATGCACTTAGCCTGAAACAATGTGAATTAAACCCCGATGAAGCCTGCAGAGCTGAATTGAGTTCAAAATATCTCACTAACACCTTGTGAAAAACCCAACGCAAACGATCCCTGGGTTTGATATTCGACAAAGCTCATGGTCCACTCTAGATTGCATCCGCATAAACCGTGACAGATGCAGATACCTGGTGCACAAATGGAAAATTCTAAACTCTCCAGTAGTGTGCAACTGTGGTCATCCAGAACAGACCATACAACGTGTAACGATGCAATGGCCAATCCACAAATACGAAGGAGACATCACGGCGATAAACTCTGCTGCTCCTGACGCGGATATCTGGCTTGACCACCTGAATGTTAACTTATAGTTGTTGCTCTGCACCTACATCAGCCATACGAACGAAGAGGAAGTGATATGCACTCTTCGGGAAGGTGATCGGTTTACCGTTTGAAAAGTAAACACAAACACTTTGACTATTAAATAGTACATAACTCGTCCAAGAACTGAAACTCATGTAGAACTTTCTAACTATGGGTGATTGTATTGGTTACACACCTAAGTTTGAAAGTTAACTGGCTACTAGTTAACATACCTTAAACCCCCTTTAGGCTGTGATATATTTTCACACAAATTCTTTGGGTATTTCGGTAAAGCCATGCAGATAGAACAAATTATAGAAATAATAAAAATTATAATACCAATATCACGACGTTTCGATCGCAACACAAGCAATAATCATCAGGTGAAAAATATAGTGGGAGAGCTGCTGAGACTATATGGTGGGAGCACTGCTAAGGAAGGGAGTTTTAAAGGTTTGAGATGGGTGTAGCCCAAGGGTCAGTGGACGGGGCTAGAGATTAAATTTGCATGTAAATGTAAGATCCGATAAATGTTGACAAACGAAGCTGTGGTGGTGGCCATTGTATTGTGAGAGATTAGCATGTCAATGTAAGAAATGTGCTTGTAAATGTAAGCTTGGAGAGGGCTCACAAAGAGCCATCGCCACATGGAGGTGGCAAAGTATGGCAAGCCACCATTTACTAATACAGCTAACGGTGGCTGTGTTAGTGAATGTAACTCAGAGAGTAGAAAATAGCTGCTCACATAGGTAGGTTTGGAGGGAACATCACAGCCAGTTATAACTTCAACTGGTTAATAACGTCCTTCTAATGATTGCTCAGTTTGTACCCATCTTCTTCGTTGAAATCGTGTCTGTGTTTATATATCTGGATGGCTTCATGAACGAATCTTTGCTGATAGCTAGTGGGCTTGCAGAGTCTCGTCTTGGTAAAATAAATGTCGTGTGTGCCCACAGCGCTAAAACAATGATCAGCCACGGATGAGGTATTGGTCCTACCATGTTTCAGATCTGCCTTATGTTCACGAACCCGGTCCGAGACATGTTGCTTAGTTTCCCCAATGTAACTGCTGCCGCAGACACAGCTTAGTTTGTAGAAACCGAAGTATTGCATGTCAGGGATCACATCCTTCACAGATGGGATCAAATCACGAATTTTATGTACTGTGTTGAATCGTACCTGGATCTTGTGTTGCTCATGATTTTGTAAATCTTTTTGGTGACCCCTGCTATGTATGGCAAGGTGATGGTTTTGATTCGGTCCTCAGATGGTTCTTTCCCAACGGTTGGGGTGATAGCTTTAGGGATTGTGTAGTCTGAATAGCCATTCTTCTTGAGGGCTTGGTGTACATGATCCAATTCACTGGCTAGGTGTTGATGGTCGGAAATACAACGAGCTCTATGGCATAGAGATTTGATGAGGGAATTTTTCTGGGATGGTTGGTGGTGGGAGCAGGTTTTAGGTAGGCATCCGTATGGGTGGCTTTCCTGTACAAAGTGTCCCATTGAGCCATCAGGTGTATTTTCGATTAAAATATCCAAGAATGGTAACTTGCCATCCTTTTCCACATCCATGGTGAATTTGATGGCTGGGTGTATGGCATTGATGTGGTTGAAGAATTGGTCCAGAGCTGGTAGGCCATATGGTCAGATGACATCCTTAATCGAACCAGCCAAGCGGCTTTCCTTAAAACGCTCTACTGCTAGACCACCCAGATTTTATGGCTTACCAAAAATCCATAAAGAAGGTACACCACTCCGTCCTATCGTCTCCACCATTAGCTCACCCACCTACAAACTGGCCCAATTTATGTCTGATACCTTGCAACCATTCACTGGTAAGACTACCTCAGCGGTTCTTAACTCAGCTCACTTGATATCTTCAATAAAGGACATCTCACTATCTCCAGGTGATTTGGTTGTTAGTTTCTACGTGGTATATTTGTTTCATGGTAACGTTAGTTAATGTGCTTTTAAAAATAAAGTACACATGTTATTGCAATTTTGCCTATAATTCACATGACATGTATTCCTCAGTGCTCTCTCTATTGAACGTATTTACCTCAAATCAATAGGTCAATACAGAGTACTAAACCGGCAACTGCTGATGACTGGGTTCAACTCTGGGTTTTAGCAACCCATAGTTAACATTTATTAAGGGTTGTAAGTGAGTTGGTCAATGGTCTCAACACCGTCACCAATGAAGACACCAAAAATACCTGTCATTGTACTCTGATTGAGAAACATTTGTTTGATTGCTTAGCTATTCAACGAGACGCTCCTTACAACGAAAAGTGGTATTGGGTAAGACAGGCCTATTGAAGTCACTATGGAAGTAGCTATGACATAATTTTCTCGTGTTTTTTTCTCACAGCTTTACAATTATTGCCCGCGTGTAATAGAATGATCACGACTATAACAATAATTATTATTGACTTCAAATTGTCCGTTCAGTGCTGAATCAAGCTCTCTATTTCTCTCTCTTAAAAAAAACTATTTAATTAAGACACAAGAGGCCAAATCAATGAATGTGAATACAATTATACTGGTAGGAAACGTAGTGGACTGGAAGCCCAACCGGGATTAATTCACAGGAGGCAGGGGATTCATTGTGTATGTCTGTCCACGTCGGAGGGGTGGGGCTGGGTGGAGAGGGGAGGGTAGGGAGGGGCTGGGTGGGGAGGGGCTGGGTGGGGAGGGGAGGGTGGGGAGGGGCTGGGTCAGGGGTGGGAGGGGTGGGGCTGGGTGGGGTGGGGCTAGGTGGGGAGGGGCTGGTCACCCCGTGGTGCCCTTATATGGACTGGAAGCCCAACCGGGATTAATTCACAGGAGGCAGGGGATTATACACTGCACTTTCTGGTGCGACCTCTTTTACACTGCACTTTCTGGCGTCGTTTTATAATTCTGCTCACTTTTCATTTTGCGTTCTTCTGCGCACGACCCTAACAAGTTTGGCTTAAATATCCGTACATAATTACTTCATAATTACTGCAACATTTCCTACCAGCCCCCTCTGCAGGAATGTGTTGATTGAAACAATCTCATGCAAGTAAATCAAAACATTACTTTCATATCCACGTGACAGTTTATACAGAGATTCAAGACGCGATCCTCCTTCTGGAATCGCGCTCTCATCATCCTACAATCTCACCCAGACGCAGAAGAATGCTGACAAACAGAGTAGAATAATGCAGACGTCCAGAATGAGCACATCATTCTAGACCCAGACATCGCACCTCCTCCTGGCTTTGACATTCCTCAAAGACGCTGGAGGTGTAACCATCAATCGTATCGGAACATCAATAGGCCAATGCGCACATCTTCATGAATGGGAAATTAAAACAAGCCACAGTAGTGCGACTGTGGCCAAAAGAACCCAAACTATGGACCGTGTAGTAAACCCACTGTGGTCTACGCTCCTTTAACGGAGGAATATCAAAACTATAGCAACTCTCTCCTGAAGCCCTGTCATGGCTTGCACAACCTCAACTTTGGCATTTAGCTCATGAACAATATTGTCACATGCGAGAAGAGAAGTTCACGTATAAAATAATGGTCTTTTGTGAAAGACTCTCATCAGCTGTGTAACTGCATACATTGGCGAGGGGGGAGTTCTGGCATTCATCCCATGCTTTGGTTAACTCTACTTCTGGTATAATTACTGCTAATATAAATTTGTGTTTTTATTCAACAGCGTCATTTTGGCAAAGTGCATCTTACACTGCTGGAAAACCCATAACACATCGAGGTGTATGCATATATTCAGATGTTTTCAGCCAGTTAACGAGCGTTTATATATCTGGTATTAGAACCCGTTTGTAGAGTTACTGATACCTGAAAGTGCAAGTCCTACGCGTATGGGTAATATATCACACTCAGTCACACTTGAGATATTAGTGGAAGGCGCCTTACAAATTAAATACAAATTTTTAATTGTTATTACTCATTAATTTAAACGGAATATTGCTCATTCACACTCAATGACGTAGGAATGCAGATGAATGATTACACTATGTAACACAATTTTTGTTCCTGGGTAATAAGTGTTACTTCGTAATTACTTATGCATAAAAAGTATAGAAAATGGCTATTATTCCCCACAAATTTTGTTTTGTGACCAGAACAGTGACGTTTTGAAATTTACATATTTTCAATTAGAAAATGGCCGAATGTATGTCTTTCGTTCACATAAAGTCAGAAAAAAAACTACATATGAATCAAAATTAACATGTATTTATACTAAAATAATACAAAATGACTACAAAAGATTTAGAAGTTAGTAGTTTTTCGAGATTTACGATTATACTGTAAATCACTTTCACGAATCAGCCCCCAAATGTAGTCTCCCATCATGTTCTCGTGATACTGTCCTTGGTAGCAGTGTTCAAAGTCCAGTATATTTTGGTTGAAGCGCTCACCTTGCTCTTTCGAGTACGCTCCCATTTTCTCCCTCAATGTATCAAGATGAGCATCAAGGATATGGACTTTGAGGGACATCCTACAGCCCATTGTGCCGTAGTTCTTCACCAAAGTCTCAACCAGCTCCACAAAGTTTTCGACCATGTGATTGCCCAGGAAGCCACAAACCACTGCGACAAAGCTGTTCCAAGCCGCTTTCTCCTTACTAGTGAGCTTCTTGGGGAATTCATTGCACTCCAGCATCATCTTTATCTGTGGTCTGACGAAGACACCGGCTTTGACCTTTGCCTCAGACAGCGTAGGGAAGAAGTCTTGAAGGTACTTGAAGGCTACTGACTCCTTATCTACAGCTCTGGCAAATTGTTTCATGAGGCCCAATTTGATGTGCAGTGGTGGCATCAGCACCAGTGGCTCCCACTTGATGTTGTTCCTCTCCACAGAGAACGCAGTCTACTCAGGCCAGTCCCGCCTGTGGTAGTGCGCCTTGGTGTCCCTGCTGTCCCAAAGGAAAAGATAGCAGAGAAACTTGGTAAAACCGCCTTGCAGACCCATCAGGAATGCCAATATTTTGAAGTCTCTGATGACCTCCCATCATACTTCAAGGCGTCCAGCAAGGTCTTGATGCTGTTGTAATCCTCTTTGAGGTGCAACAAGTGAGCCAGGGGAAGACAGGTACTTGTTACCATTATGGAGCAGCACGGCTTTGAGGCTCCTGGATGAGCTGTCAATGAAGAGGCGCCACTCATTCTGGTTACAGGCGATTCCGATTGCCTTGAATAGACTGGTCACATTGTGGCAGAAGCAGAGCCCATTTTGACGGGTGAAGAAGCTGCAAAAAGGTTGGTGACGCTTCCTCTGATCTGTGTCTTGCACACTTTCATCCAACAATTTCCACTGCTTGAGCCGAGATGTCAAAAGCTCGGCATTTGACTTGGCGAGACCAAGATCTCTGATCAAGTCGTATTTTTGGTTAGGGTAGTATGGGTTTCTCTCCTCAGCTCCACCTCTGATTTGTCATTTGGATCTACAACGTCTTCCTCGCATTCTGACTTGCTGATCTTTTCTAAAGATGGCTGCTCTCTCTCTGGAGGAGTATATACGGGGAGCTCATAGCAGTGTGGCACCGGGGCGATGAATGAAGGAAGGTCTGGATACGTGAAAGCAGGTGCATTCTTGCACGTCCAACGTTTGGAAGGGTCCACCATGCAGAAGTAGCAGTTGCTTGAGTGGTCAGTGGGTTCCCGCAAAATTCTTTGGATAGTGAACTTAATGGCTCTCTTTTCCCCTCTGTACAATCCTACAAAAATACATTTATTTCACCCATGACTAATGTGTAAGAGATTCTCGCAACATTTTTCATACATGATATATTTTTTCCCCGACAGGCATGCCAAAATATGTCTTGTAGGCCTCACACATCTTTCCGCTCTTGTCTTGATAAATTGGCTGCAGACATAGCAAAATGCGTCTACCAGATGACATAGCAGTTCTCCTGCAGTATCTGTTCGACCTGATGATGGTCGCTTGTGTTGCGATAAAAACGTCGTGATTTAATTTATTTTATTTTATACCTATGTGACTTTACCGAAAGAACCAAAGAGTATGAACTGGTGGGCTTAAGGCCCTTGTATTTATATTACTATTCATATTGCTGGAAAGTTCTAGAATGTTCTAGATGTTACTACAAGTTTACTCAGCACTGCAAATATCTGAAATGTTCTGGAAAATAGGTACATTTCAAAATATCACTGTCCTGATCACAAAAGGAAAGTTTGTGGGGAATAATAGCCATTTTCCTGGGTAGTAAGTGTTACTAAGAAATAACACTTACTACCCAGGAACAAATAAAAATTGTTACATAGTGTTATTCAAGTGCCTTCTCCCCGACTCTTGAAATCCATATTACTTATGCTGGAGTCGTGGTCTTAATCCTGCTTGAGACTGCCTCTGGACGTTTGTCATATTTCACTCTTGCGAGCAATAACCTCCCCTCCTCCCCACAGCCTATAACATCCTGTTACGTATGATGGCTGCCCCCCGACCCCCACACCTATCCAAGCACTCCCTCAGGGTCGAGATGTGGCACACTTGGGGAACTGTGACCCTAGAGGTGTTGTACGAAAGGACGGAGCATTCATATTCCTCTCGATAGCAAGCCACGCGAGGACCGGCAGAGCGTGTGCGCGTGTGTGAGTTACGGCTCGTCGTGAAGGAAGAAAAATGAATCGGTTATAATGGGATGTAACGGTTTGGCATGTGTGCCCATAGAGCCCTATACAGTTTAACACGTTACATGTTTCGCGACTAATATCATTCATAATACAGGTGTTTTGGGCTAGATTGCGTAAATGTATGAATGTGTCGTTAAACCCGCCATCACCCGACACAGCCAACTAGTAAGGTTTGTCATGTAAACAGAACATGCCACATTCGTTATTAGTGTAGTGGCATAGAATAGTAATGTAGCAGCATAGCGCTGGCTGCTGGCAGGGAAGGGGATCCTCAGCTTATGGCAGCCCTGACGTCAGCAGGCCAGGTTATACACCAGAGGGGGATCTCTGGGAAAGGTCACAGAAGGGGCACACTAAGAACCCGCTGGTAGGTTCTATAAAGGGGGCGTGGTGGGGGGCAGAGCCGGGCCATGCTGACAGTATAAGAAGGGCCTCTGTAGGGGACCTCGGGGCTGTTGTATGGAATGGGATCCCCGTCATGCTGCTGAAGTCTTCATCACCATCCTTCTTGTCGTCGTCTCCATCTTCACCATCTCGGGGCGTCACCAGTCGGGCAGCCTACCAACTGTCCTGACTGAGTAACGTCGCCGATCATAGACGGACTAATTATAAAAGTGTTAACCCCGATGGTGCTTGTTAATAAAGAAGTGCCTCCAACTCATATCGTCTCCGAGTTAGTCACTACACTAGTTTAGCACACCGGTGTGTTGGAGAGGCAACCCACAACAATTACAATCTGAGTATGATGTTTCTCCAGTAATTACAACTAGCTTCATCAGGCGACAGTCAGATTTGTGAAACGGTGGATACCAGCAACTTCAGGAAACTGACGCTCATATACACATGTGAGAGGTGTGCTCTCTTGTTTGATGAAGCCAGCGTCCCGGATGCTACTGATATGCCATCGCTTTGACGACAAGCAGCAAAATCAAACATTGCCCACAATGGTGCATGGGGAGAAGAATTGGCATCGTGGATAAATCACACGCTCACAAATGCTGGTGCGTTCATTGTGTTGACACGTCTCCTCCCATGCATGTAGCGTTTTTCACGTGCACATGAATTACCCAGCAGTGGAAATATTTGCATGTGTGAGTTCTTTTGTATGAATTGACAGCATTTATGAATAAAGATTTACATTTTCCCATGAGAATCTGACCGAGATTAAGATCGGTTTCATTCCGTGTGCTCTGCAATCTTTCATCTCTGAGATCCACCAACCGTGCCAAACTCAATGAACCACGTTCCGGGCTTCTACTCTGTGATCCCTACCGGGCTTTTGTCTGCACGGCGCCCAGGCTCTGGAATTCCCTGCCCTTGGAGGTCAGGGAACGCGCAGTTGATGGAAACTGAAGTTCCGGCTGAAGACCCCACCGTCTGTTTAACAAGGCCCCTCTCTTTCTATGATTCTCCATCTGTCTCTCAAGTATTTTTCACCCCCACCCCACCCCGTCATTTATCACTTATTTTCCTCCATTGCATGCGTGGTACTCGAAGATCCATTGTTTAAGGGTGCCTTGTACATCTACATAGTTATTATTTGGTAATTGAACATAAGACATTTATCAGTTCTTATCGTCTTTATAATTGCGCTTTACAATAATTATAACATTGTACGTAAAATGATAGTGGTTAAAATAAAGAGTGCGGTTATTAAAAGTGGTGGCGTAGTTATGGTGACAGGAGAACAGGAGTGACAGGGGTTGGGGTAGTGAAATGGGAAGTGATGGAGTAGGGATGGTGATAGGAGTTGGGGTAGTGAAAAGAGAAGTGACAGGGGTAGTGATGGGGTAGTGATAGGGGTTGGGGGTAGTGATTTGGGTAGGGGTCGTGATAGGGGCAGTGACAGTGGTTGGGGTAGTGAAAGGGGAAGTGATAGGGGTAGGGGTAGTGCCATGGGCAGGGGCAGTGATAGGTGTTGGGTAGTGATAGGAGACGTGATAGGGGAAGTGATAGGGGTTGATGTAGTGATAGGGGTAGGGATAGTGATAGGAGTTGGAGTTGACGTAGTGATAGGGGTAGTGATATGGGTTGGTGTAGTGATAGGGGTAGTGATAGGGGTAGTGATAGGGGTTGGGGTAGTGATAGGGGAAGTGATAGGGGTAGGGGTAGTGCTATGGGCAGGGGCAGTGATAGGTGTTGGGTAGTGATAGGAGACGTGATAGGGGTAGTGATTGGGGTTGGTGTAGTGATAGGGGTAGGGATAGTGATAGGAGTTGGAGTAGTGATAGGGGTAGTGATATGGGTTGGTGTAGTAATAGGGGTAGTGATAGGGGTAGTGATAGGGGTTGGGGTAGTGATAGGGGCAGTGATAGGGGTTGGGGTAGTGATAAGGGTAGGGGTAGTGATAAGGGGCAGTTATAGGGGTTAGGGTACTGATAGGGGCACGTGTAGTGATAGGGGTAATGATAGGGGTTGGGGTAGGCCCGGTTGTAGCTGGGGGGGGCGGGGCAGGGAGTAACAGCAGCAGCAGGATGATGATGCTGGGCTCGGGGAGAAGAGATGGGGGTTGTTTTAAGGGAGAAACGGAAGCAGGTGAGTGAAGATGATTGCTTAATGCGCAGTTCAGTTATTAATTCAGTGAGTGCAACTGTTCCCTGCAGTCACTTCGTCGCATTCACGTGAGGGGTGCACAGCCACGCACCTTTTGCCCTGTTACCAGCACAGAATACCGACTATAGTCACCCCGGAATGTCCTTAGCGCTCGTGAGGTCACTCCACATCGACCATCCCCCTCTCATTAATAATCATGAGCAGGTGACGTCCTCCAAATGGACACCCCCCCCCCGCCATTAATTATAATTAGCGGGTGACGTCACTTTACATGGTGGGGGGGGCGAGGCGCCTCCTCCCCCCTCCTTAGCGTCAACTTACAACCCTCACTACAAAGGCAAAACCCTCACGTCACGTGATCTCCATAACGCTGTTGAGACATACAAGTAAAAAGGACGTCGTGATATTTAAAGGATTATAAACTTAAAATGAAATAGGTCTATATTCTTAGTTCTTTCGGTAAAGTCACGTTGAAGGGAAACAATAAAATAATAAAATATATATTAAACAATAAAAATTCTCACGACGTTTCGACCATAACACAAACGGTCGTCTTCAGGTGTTATGTGTTATGGTCGAAACGTCGTGAGAATTTTTATTGTTTTATATATATTTTATTATTTTATTGTTTCCCTTCAACGTGACTTTACCGAAAGAACTAAGAATATGAATTACTGCAGTCACGAAAGCTTTAAATCAAAATGAAATAGGTCTGTGTCACCGCGCCCTTACAGATTGCACACGCATCAATGCAATGAATATCACGTCGCGGTCTGCTTTTTGCTTGCAAGTTTCAGATTTGCTGCAATACACCCGTCCTTGGACGGGCAAAAGTCTAGCGAAGTAGAAAATAACCTTGCCGCGGTCGTTTTCCTGCTCTGTCCAGCCACGAGGATTTCACGCCCCACCAGGATCTTAAACATTAATGGCAGCGAGCCGTGGCTATTGAGTTGTGCAAGGCAGGGCGGCATTCTGCACCGAGGCTGGAACGGTGGGAGCAGGGGCTGGGGACTACAAAGAGGGGAGACATTCAAGATGTAGGGGTGGGCGGGACAATTTATGGTGGCCAAATTCATCTCTTGGGCCAGGGGCCCATTCCAAATAGCATTGCGCCACTGAACATGCGCCAACTTGCACGTCCTGTTTCAGAACTCTCCTCCTCGAACCGGCCTCGTCTGTAGAGGTAAAGAGCAAAGGTCTTGAACCTGGACTTGGCAAGGGTGAGTGGCTCGGCAGGACGGACAAAGGAATGGGGAGTACACAAAAATATCGCGGTGGATGTCCAGGGGTCAACGTTAAACAAACTTTAAACAAATGTTCAACGCTGCAGATTGAGTAACGGTATGATCCGTTGTGTCTTGAGGAACAGCTTAATCATTTGAGAATGTATCAACCTTCTCCAACGATTGCAGATGGTTTGTATATCGAATTATGCTTGCTGGTCAAGTTAGTATGTGTGGGTTAGGATTGCTACCTGTTCCGGGTATGACCTAGACAGACAGTCTGGAAATTGGCATCTGTGTTCAGGTGTCATGAATTTCATTTGTACCGAGATCTGGTACCACTATACTCAATCAATCAATCGATATTTATTTTACGTGCCAATATCGCCCTCAACACAGTGGACATCGGTGCAAATTACAACGGAACGGGAACGGTACAGGGGGGCATAGAGCTGCAACAGAAATGAAAAGAAGACCCGTCACGCCCTCAGCCACTAACACCGACTGAGCAGAGTAAAAATTCCACCGCGCGCAACGAATAGCATAACAAAAATGAAACGTAAAGATTTGATCGGAATCGTTATTTAGACTGGAGGAATCCGATGAGCTAAGAAAAGCTATTTTTTTTTCACAGATGTCCAGCATGGGGCGGGCAATTCTGAATCCCGCACAGATTTGATCGACCAAGGGTAGTCCCTGGAAAAGGTGGTAGCTCAAGTGTGAGCAGTCATCACAACGTGTGGGACACGTTTCCGCAGCCTCAGAGATGGAACGTTGCGATCAATTGCACTGATGATCACCTTTTTTGCTTTCCAGCCTGTTTTGAACAATTCATGCAGTGAATATATTTTGTAGTGAACTGCATAACATTAAAAATATCAGCGATACGTATGAAAATGACCGCATTAATAATAGTAGTGCTTTAATTTTATATAGCGTAATTCATGCTGATAGCATCCCACACAACGCTGTACATTAATCTTACATATAAAAGTCATTTTTTTGTCTGTCCATCTGTCTGTGCATGCCTATCCTTGTAACGTTTTTAACTGACAAACTGTTGGGTTTACGTTTGAACAAAGTACATAGATACAACATACTGAGCCCCCGGATGAATATCACAATCTGTGACCAAGGGCAAAAAACGATCTGTTTTTGCATGCAAACCAACACACCTGAAGACGACCGTTTGTGTTATGGTCGAAACGTCGTGAGAATTCTTTATTGTTTTATATATATTTTATTATTTTGTTGTTTCCCTTCAACGTGACTTTATCGAAAGAACTAAGAATATAAAAATTCCACTTTTTAACAATGTACGCTGATCGCGGCACCAAAGCACGCATCTGCGCATGCGCGGTTGCCCCTAGCAACGCAAACAAACTTGCCGAGTGGCGACGGGAGGGAGATTCTCCTTCGCGTTAACAATGCCAAAAAGTAAAAAAAAGATCAAGCATTGTTACTGCTGCACAACCACACGCTGAGGTAAATCCTGAACAGTGTGATGTATTCTTCTTCTTCTCTCCCCCCCCTCACACACCTATATGTGCAGTTACTATTATAGAGTCGGTAGATACTACTGTAGAGTCGGTAGATACTACTGTTGATTCAGTAGATACTACTGAAGAGTCAGATACTACTATAGAGTCAGTAGATACTACTATAGAGTCACTAGAAACTACTGACCATTGTATGTAGGGTGTGTAGGTATATTTGCCTACAAAATGAAAATTGGGTGGAGGGGGGTAAAAAACAAATTTGGAGGGGGGTTGACAATTTCTGGAAACCTTTTAGATCAACTTTACCCCCCACTTTCTATAACTTTTTTATTCAGGACTTCTGAGAGGCTCTTATGATTTTGCTGACGGACAAATGGACAGACAAATGGGACGCCCGGCTCTCACAATAGCTGAGTATTTGTGGATGTGTATGTTACATTTTTTATTTGAAGCTTTCGTGAATGCAGGGATTCATATTCTTGGTTCTTTCGGTAAAGTCACGTAGAAGGAAACAATAAAATAATAAAAATATAAAACAATAAGTTTAAATATAAAACAATAAAAAAATATTATTTTATTGTTTCCCTTCTACGTTACTTTACCGAAAGAACCAAGAATATGATGTGTATGTTATGTTTATATTCTTTGGGTCTTTCGGTAAAGTCACGTACATAGGTTCAAAGAAAATAACAAAAAACGATGACGTTTCGATCACAACACAAGCGTTCATCATCAAGAAGAGGATGACGACCGCTTGTGTTGCAATCGAAACGTCGTAGTTTTTTGTTATTTTCTTTGAACCTATCAATATGACTTCACTGAAAGACCCAAATAATATGAATTCCTGCAGTCACGAAAGCTTTAAGTCAAGTATGTTTTATTTTTTAGGAGAAGACAAGTTTTTAAATATATTTGCCCCCCTTGAAATCCAGGTACTTCCTGCTAGTTATGTGTAAGGGCCAAATCCCATATATGGCCAGCAAATGAAAACTCTACTACCCAGGCAAAACCAAAAATGAATAAGCAAATTAAGTGAATGGCACCAAAACAAAGAGCACAAACAACAAACAAGTTATCACAACAAAGAAATGAGTCCATTAGGTCTACTGCACATCCCAGATCACAGTCCCAGCTTCCCAGCCAAGCTAGAAAACCTTTACAGGCAGGGCGGTGGTGGAGTGGCCAAAAATTTATAACCAATGTACTGTATATCAGTCGGTCAAATACCCTCAAATGTGATGACCTTTTTTCAGCGGAGAAGTGCAAAGGGTCAGCCAGAATAAGATTGTACATCCAACACTGTAAAATCAAACTCGGCCAATCGAAACCCAGTAGCATTTTAATTATTTAAAGCTTTCGTGACTGCAGGGATTCATATTCTTGGTTCTTTCGGTAAAGTCACGTATAAGGGAAACAATTAAATAATAAAAATATTAAACAATAAAATTCTCACGACGTTTCGACTGCAACACAAGCAGTCATCATCAGGTGTGAAAACCACAGCAATAATTATTTTTTTAAGTAGCATTTGTTGAGGCAAATTACACTATGCTTGTGGCGCTCAGAAAGTTGAAACCAGTTCAGGGTTTTCCTGTTAAAACAAATCCTGCATTGTTCCAGGCGGACAATTGCGGATTGAGACTTAAAGGAGAGAGGTGCATCTCTGCAGCTGCACTGCTGGAAGAAAGACCTCCCACTAGTGGGAGCTCTTGGAGAACCCTTCTAGAGGGTATATTGGCCTACTCTTACATGCTGGCCAGACATCTTCGGAGAATCATATTCTTGGTTCTTTCGGTAAAGTCACGTTGAAGGGAAACAATAAAATAATTTAAAAAATATAAAACAATAAAATTCTCACGACGTTTCGACTGTAACACAAACAGTCATCATCAGGTGTGAAACCAACGGCAAGAAACATTTGGTTTTCACACCTGATGATGACTGTGTTACAGTCGAAACGTCGTGAGAATTTTACTGTTTTATATATATTTTATTATTTTATTGTTTCCCTTCAACGTGACTTTACCGAAAGAACCAAGAATATGAATCACTGCAGTCACGAAAGCTTTAAATCAAAATTTAAATCTTCGGAGACGTTGCAGTACCCATGCCGTTAGCCCACGACACGTGACCTGCTGAGCAACTAACTACGGTGTACCCATTTATGCTGCTGGGTGGATAGAGGTGGGAGGATGATTTAAGAAACTTACACCATTGTTTCAACTTCCATGCCACGGGATTGGACCAGTGACCTCTAGATTGCAGATAAAGTGTGCTAAGTGTAGCCGATATGGGCTTAATGTAATGCATCACACGTATAATTGTGAATGTAGATACTGTAATGATGATCATGGATTAGACCCATAGACTTAAGTGACTACACAGGAGGCCACGTCAACCAGTGGAGTAATCAATTAAGGGTACAGGGCATCGATTCAGATTCTGGTGGATGCTGTACAGGTGTAATGACAGTCGAGTCAACCTACAGTGAGGGAAAAAGTATTTGATCCCCTGCTAATTTTGTACGTTTGCCCACTGACAAAGAAATAATCAGTCTATCATTGAATGGTAGGTTTATTTGAACAGTGAGAGACAGAATAACAACAACAAAATCCAGAAAAACGCATGTCAAAAATGTTATATATTGATTTGCATTTTAATGAGGGAAATAAGTATTTGACCCCTCTGAAAAACATGACTTAGTTCTGATGGCAAAACCCTTGTTGGCAATCACAGAGGTCAGACGTTTCTTGTAGTTGGCCACCAGGTTTGCACACATCTCAGGAGGGATTTTGTCCCACTCCTCTTTGCAGATCTTCTCCAAGTCATTAAGGTTTCGAGGCTGACGTTTGGCAACTCGAATCTTCAGCTCGCTTCACAGATTTTCTATGGGATTAAGATCTGGAGACTGGCTAGGCCACTCCAGGACCTTAATGTGCTTCTTCTTGAGCCACTCCTTTGTTGCCTTGGCCGTGTGTTTTTGGTCATTGTCATGCTGGAATACCCATCCACGACCCATTTTCAATGCGCTGGCTGAGGGAAGGAGGTTCTCACCCTAGATTTGATGGTACATGGCCCCGTCCATCGTCCCTTTGATGCGGTAAAGTTGTCCTGTACCCTTAGAAAATCACCCCCAAAGCATAATGTTTCCACCTCCATGTTTGACGGTGGGGATGGTGTTCTTGGGGTCATAGGCAGCATTCCTCCTCCTCCAAACACGGTGAGTTGAGTTGATGCCAAAAAGCTCAATTTTGGTCTCATCTGACCACAACACTTTCACCCAGTTGTCCTCTGAATCATTCAGATGTTCATTGGCAAACTTCATACGGGCATGTATATGTGCTTTCTTGAGCAGGGGGACCTTGCGGGCGCTGCAGGATTTCAGTCCTTCACGGCGTCGTGTGTTACGAATTGTTTTCTTGGTGACTATGGTCCCTGCTGCCTTGAGATCATTGACAAGATCCTCGTGTGTAGTTCTGGACTGATTCCTCACCGTTCTCATGATCATTGCAACTCCACGAGGTGAGATCTTGCATGGAGCCCCAGGCCAAGGGAGATTGACGTTCTTTTGTGTTTCTTCCATTTGCGAATAATCGCACCGACTGCTGCTTGGCAATGGTCTTGTAGCCCATTCCAGCCTTGTGCAGGTCTACAATCTTGTCCCTGACATCCTTGGAGATCTCTTTGGTCTTGGACATGGTGGAGAGTTTGGTATCTGATTGATTGCTTCTGTGGACAGGTGTTTTTTATACAGGTAACAAGCTGAGATTAGGAGCACTCCCTTTAAGAGTGTGCTCCTAATCTCAGCTCGTTACCTGTATAAAAGACACCTGGGAGCCAGAAATCTTTCTGATTGAGAGGGGGTCAAATACTTATGTCCCTCATTAAAATGCAAATCAACTTATAAATTTTTTGACATGCGTTTTTCTGGATTTTTTGGTTGTTATTCTGTCTCTCACTGTTCAAATAAACCTGCCATTAAAATTATAGACTGATCATTTCTTTGTCAGTGGGCAAACGTACAAAATCAGCAGGGGAGCAAATACTTTTTTCCCTCACTGTATGGTGTGAGTGGACCAGTGGCCACGGGAGGTAATGACAGGAGAGTCAGCCTACAGTGCGAATGGACTAGTGGCCACGGGAGGTAATGGCAAGGGAGTCAGCTTGCAGTATAAATGAATGGGTGGCAACGGAAACGATCGAGAATAGGAGCATGGCAAGGTTCGGGAATGTGGGCGTGACCTCAGACTGTATATAAGGGAGATGCGCGGGAGACTCGGGGCTGTTGCAGTGGGGTTTGCGCCTGTTCAAGTGAAGGTGTCTTCAATAAAATAAACCATATTCTTGGTTCTTTCGGTAAAGTCACGTTGAAGGGAAACAATAAAATAATAAAATATATATAAAACAATGCAATTCTCACGTCGTTTCGACTGTAACACAAACAGTCATCATGAGGTGTGAAAACCAATGGCAAGAGACAATTGAAAGAAGTGGCGGTTTGTATTTATTATTTTTTAAACGTTAGCACCACGGATAGCGATTTGACAGTTTGTTTAGAAGGACGAGTCCATCTATGTTCGGAAAAAAGGACGGGGGAGACGAAAAATTAATGTATGCTGTCTGAAAGCCACCGTAAGCGTGAACAATCAAGTAAGACCCGAAATGGTTTATCAAATCCTTCCAATGATTGCTAAGCCAGAATCCATCTTCTCAGTTGAAATTGTCTCTGTTTGTATATGTGGATAGCCTCATGAACGAATCTCTCATGGTAGCCCGATGGCTTGCAAAGAACCTCTGTCTTGGAGAAGTCAATGTCATGTGAGCCTACTGAATTATAACAGTGATCTGCCACAGCCGAGGTGTGGTCCTACCGTGTTTAAGGTCTGCTTTGTGTTCACGAATGCGGTCCGAGACATGTCGTTTGATTTCTCCAATGTAACTACTACCACAGAGGCAACTTAGTTTGTAGACACCAGGGTACTGTATGTCCGGAATCACATATTTTACCGACAGAACCAGATCACGGATTTTATGTAATTTGTTGAAACGGACCTGGATCTTGTGTTTATTCAAGATTTTGGAGATCTTTTTTGTGATCCTCGCAATGTAAGGTAAAGTGATGGTTTTAAAAGGCTCCTCAAGAGGGTCCTTCTTCATGGTTTGAGTGATAGTTTTGCGGATTGTATAGTCGAAGTAACCATTAGCCTTAAGAGTTTGGTGTACGTGCTTGAGTTCACTGCCTATGTGTTCCTGGTCGGATATGCATTGGGCTCTATGGTGCAGAGTCTTGATGAGAGAATTCTTCTGTGATGGATGGTGATGGGAATCCGGTTTCAGATAAGCATCCGTATGGGTAGCTTTCCTGTAGACAGAGTGGCTCATTGAACCATCAGGTCTCTTTTTATTAGGACATCCAAAAAAGGCAGCTTGGCATCTTTTTCGACTTCCATGTTAAATCTGATGGCAGGGTGTATGGAATTGATGTGGTCGAAGAATTGGTCTAGAGCAGGCCGGCCATGTGGCCAGATGACAAAAGTGTCATCCATGTACCTCTTCCATAAGGTTGGGCGCAGAGTGGCAGTCTGGATGGCGTCAGTCTCAAATTTCTCCATGAAAATGTTGGCTATAACCGGAGATAGGGGGGAGCCCATTGGGGTGCCCTCAGTTTGTTTTGTAGAAAGTTCCATTCCAAGTGAAGTATGTAATGGTTAAGCAGTGTCTGACCAGGGGGGGTACCTGAGTGTTTAGCCCTTGATTAACCAAGTCTTCAATGATTGCGATGGTTTCAGGTACAGGAACTTTGGTGAATAAGGAAAGTACATCAAAACTGACAAGCAGGTCGTCTGGGGACAGGGAAATACCCTTGATTGTCGATACCAGGTGAGTAGAATTTTGTACCGCAGAGGTGGTTTTTCCAGTGAAAGGCCGCAGGATTTCAGACAGAAAACGAGCCAGTTTGTAGGTGGGGGAGTTGATAGTAGAGACGATGGGACGAAGGGGTGTATCTACTTTATGTATTTTTGGTAAGCCGTATAATCTTGGTGGCCTGGCAGCAGAAGGTTTCAACGAAAACTGTTTAGCTTGATCAATTAATGCGGTTGAATCAGTAATTATTTTGTTGGTTTGCGTGACGAGGCTGTTGGTGGGATCCCTTTTTATTTTTGTATAGCTGCCATTGTCGAGTAATTATTTAATTTTGTTGTTATATTCTATTTTATCCATGATGACAGTAGCATTTCCCTTGTCGGCTGAGAGGATTACACTGTCATCCCTCTTTTTTAATTTATATAATTCAAAACGCTCATCTTTGCTGAGGTTGCTAGCTGGCATCTTAGTGTTTTTGAGGGTTGCAGCAATTTCAGATCTTGCTACGTCTGCAGCGATGTTACCCAGGCACTTGAGAGAAAACGTCTACTTGGGCAATGATATCATTAACTGGTATGTGTTTAGGTGTGACTGCAAAGTTTAGACCTTTAGCTAAAACGGATTTCAGACCATCGGAAATAGAACTGTTACTGCGATTAATTACGACTTTGTTAACGTCTAGCTTTTTGGTGTGTGGGTCCGGTCTTTTGTTGGAGAGGAGGTTAAATTTGGAAATCAGGTTGTCCTTACATGTGGTCGACATAGTAGCAGCTGAAGAGGCAGTCATATTGTCTACATGTTCCCAATCCGATGTGGACATTGTTGCCGTCATTGATAAGTGCGATTTGATGAGTGCCTTGTCTAACTGATCAAGTTCGGTGCGTATAAGTCTGATTTTCTCTGAGATAAGAACTAAGCTAGTTTTGAAAAGAATTAGTTTCGCATTAGAAGAAGTTACAGCAGCAGAGGTCAGTGTAAATGCGATGGGTATTACCCCAGAGTCGTGGCATCTCTTCAGAAAGGTGAGAGACTCGATCAGCTGAGCCTTCTTATCCCGGAGTTTGTTGAAGGATCTTAAAGTTATGTGGAAACCCTCCCCGTAGAGGCGGTTAAATTTTGATTTAAAGCTTTCGTGACTGCAGTGATTCATATTCTTGGTTCTTTCGGTAAAGTCACGTTGAAGGGAAACAATAAAATAATAAAATATATATAAAACAATTAAATTCTCACGACGTTTCGACTGTAACACAAACAGTCATCATCAGGCGTGAAAACCAATTGCAAGAAACATTCTTCGACCACATCAATTCCATACATCCAGCCATCAGATTTACCATGGAAGTCGAAAAAGATGGCAAGCTACCTTTTTTGGATGTCCTAATAAAAAAGAGACCTGATGGTTCAATGAGCCACTCTGTCTACAGGAAAGCTACCCATACGGATGCTTATCTGAAACCGGATTCCCACCCCCATCCATCACAGAAGAATTTTCTCATCAAGACTCTGCACCATAGATCCCAATGCATATCCGACCAGGAACACATAGGCAGTGAACTCAAGCATGTACACCAAGCTCTTAAGGCTAATGGTTACTCCGACTATACAATCCGCAAAGCTATCACTCAAACCATGAAGAAGGACCCTCTTGAGGAGCCTTTCAAAACCATCACTTTACCCTACATTGCGGGGATCACAAAAAGATCTCCAAAATCTTGAATGAACACAAGATCCAGGTCCGTTTCAACACATTACATAAAATCCGTGATCTGGTTCCGTCTGTAAAAGATGTGATTCCGGACATACATTACCCTGGTGCAGGGGTCGGGAACCTATGGCTCGCGAGCCAGATGTGGCTCTTTTGATGATTGCATATGGCTCGCAGATAAAACAAAATATTCTCACTTGTTTTAATCCATCCATCGATTTTTCACTGCGCATTTCCTGTTCAGGGCTGCAGGAGCATTTGTCCATTATTTTAATTGGATGATACTGGCCTACGTTTGCCGTTGCTGGGTAAAACAGGTAAACACCCCCTTTTGAATCAGTCTGAGACTGCGTCTGCTCGGTCATTAGCTCAAAGCTAACCCTTCGACGAAGAAGATGGCGAAAAGAAAAAAAGACGACGAGTATCGTACATTTCAGGACGAATGGACCGAAGAATTCGCCTTTGTGGAGAGAGCGGGTTCTGCGGTGTGTCTAATTTGCAATGACAAAATTACATCGTTGAAACGGTCGAATGTAAAGCGGAACTTCGACACGCGCCACGCTACCTTTGCATCAAAATACCCTGCGGGAGACAGCAGAAAGAAAGCGTGCCAAGAGCTTCTGAGCAGGGTGCAAGCTAGCCAGCAGCAACTCCGCGTATGGACCCGGCAAGGTGACTATAATTCGGCTAGCTTTGCTGGTTCTTTAGCAATAGTGAGGAACGGAAAACCATTCACAGATGGCGAGTATGCTAAAACGTTCATGCTGGATGTAGCCAATGAACTTTTTGATGATCTTCCGAACAAAGACAAGATAATCAAACGGATACAAGACATGCCTCTGTCGGCAAGAACTGTTCATGATCGTACCATCGTGATGGCAAACAAAGTGGAGGAAACGCAAGTGAAGGACATAAATGCAGCGCCGTTCTTTTCTCTGGCTTTGGATGAGTCAACAGACGTGAGCCATTTGTCGCAGTTCAGCGTGATTGCAAGATATGCTGTTGGTGACACACTGCGCGAAGAAAGTCTTGCTGTTCTGCCATTAAAAGGGTCCACAAGAGGTGAGGATTTATTCAAGTCTTTCATGGAGTTTGCTCAAGAAAAAAGTCTACCTATGGATAAACTTCTCTCAGTGTGTACTGATGGTGCTCCGTGTATGGTGGGGAAAAACAAAGGATTTGTGGCGCTTCTCCGTGAACATGAAAATAGACCCATCCTAAGTTTCCATTGCATTATACACCAGGAGGCACTTTGTGCCCAGATGTGTGACAGGCAGTTTGGCGAAGTGATGTCGCTGGTCATTCGTGTGATCAACTTTATTGTTGCCCGAGCCTTAAATGATCGCCAGTTTAAAACACTGCTGGATGAAGTTGTAAATAACTATCCTGGTCTGCTTTTGCACAGCAATGTGCGTTGGTTGTCAAGAGGGAAGGTGCTTAGCCGTTTTGCGGCTTGCCTGAACGAAATCCGGACTTTCCTTGAAATGAAAGGCGTCGGGCATCCTGAGCTAGCCGACACCGAGTGGCTCCTCAAGTTTTACTATCTCGTAGATCTGACTGAACATCTGAACCAGCTCAACGTGAAAATGAAAGGCATTGGAAATACAGTGTTATCCCTTCAACAAGCTGTATTTGCTTTTGAAAACAAGCTGGAGCTTTTCATCACGGATCTTGAAACAGGTCGTTTACTACATTTTGAAAAACTGAGCCAATTTAAATATGCATGCACAGCAAGTGAGCCCATTCAAAACCTTGATCTCCACCAGCTAGCTGGCTGCACATCCAGTCTCCTACAGTCCTTCAAAGCACGCTTTGGAGAATTTCGTGAGCACACTCGTCTTTTTAAGTTCATCACCCATCCAAACGAGTGTTCACTGAACACAGCCGACCTGAATTACATCCCTGGTGTCTCCGTCAGAGATTTTGAAGCAGAAGTGGCTGACCTGAAGGCCTCAGACATGTGGGTGAATAAGTTCAAGTCACTGAATGAAGATTTGGAAAGAATCACACGACAGAAAGCGGAGTTGGCGAGCAAGCACATGTGGACAGAAATGAAAAAACTCCAACCCGAAGACCAGCTGATTCTCAAAACTTGGAACGCGCTTCCTGTCACATACCACACACTGCAGCGTGTGAGTATTGCTGTATTGACCATGTTTGGATCTACGTATGCATGTGAGCAGTCATTCTCACATCTTAAAAACATCAAGTCCAACCTACGATCACGTTTAACGGATGAAAGCCTCAACGCTTGCATGAAGCTTAACCTCACCAAGTACCAACCCGACTACAAAGACATCAGCAAATCCATGCAGCACCAGAAGTCGCATTAATGGTGAGTGTTATAACAACATTATTTAAAAGAATAAATTCAGAGGCTTATTATACTGATATTTAGTTGAATTCACTTTTAAAATATATTATATGGCTCTCACTGAAATACATTTCCAAATGTTTTGCTTTCATTGCTCTCTTAGTCAAAAAGGTTCCCGACCCCTGCCCTGGTGTCTACAAACTAAGTTGCCTCTGTGGTAGTAGTTACATTGGAGAAATCAAACGACATGTCTCAGACCGCATTCGTGAACACAAAGCAGACCTTAAACACGGTAGGACCAACACCTCGGCCGTGGCAGATCACTGTTATAATTCAGTAGGCTCACATGACATTGACTTCTCCAAGACAGAGGTTCTTTGCAAGCCATCGGGCTACCATGAGAGATTCGTTCATGAGGCTATCCACATATACAAATGTTAAGGAGTTCCCGACGACTCACTCGGAGGCTAAGGTAAGGTAAGGGCTTCTGCCAAGGTTTTATTACAAATCTTTAACAATACACAGGAGTGAACAACTTCCCAGGGGTTAGGGGTCCCGGGCTAGGTCCCGACACAGCCGGCTGCCCTGTGCTGTCTCCTCTGCCCCGGCCGTGGGATCAACCAACACGACCGACCGAGGAGCACCGCCACGTATAGCCTGGCCCTGTGCTCTCCCCTATCCCTACCCTCTTGCCCCTGGCTCCCCGTTCCACCCTTCTCAGATCCTACTCTCCAGCTACGACCCCGCTTACGTCACGGGGTCCCCGTTTTCTCCTTGAGGAGCCGTGACGTCACTCTGCTGCCCCGAGCGCATGACGTCACGTCATCGCCCTGGACAGCACAAGTGATGCCACTTCCCCATTCTACTCCTCTACATTACCCCCCCCCCCGCCCTGTGAAAAAAACAGCCGACCCGGCTGCAAGAAAACCCCAACCTTAGGGCAGCACGGCATCCCAGGCATCACAATAACAACAACCAAATCAACGGGAAAAAAGTAAGATGGCTTCTTCCGGCCTGCAGTGCCGAGCGGGCGCCGGGGCTGGGTCCGACGAACGGCCGCCCAGGCCATCACCGGAGCCGCATCCCCCTTGAACGGGTATGCGCTGCCGGCCCGCTTCCCCGTGTGGCGTCCGCCGCCGGTGCAGGTGAGCTGTCCGCAGGCAACAGGCCCACCGCCGTAGCCTCCGGTGGCCGGGGGGTCCCCGCTGGCGCTACTTGGAAGGGCCCTGAGAGCACACAAACAGGGCGAACGCCGCCCCCGTCAACAGGACCCGGCCAGACAGGCACGACGGACGCATCACCCGCCGGCCGCCCCGGAGTTGGGGGTGGATCTCCCAGGGTAGATGGAATATAGCGTTTGAGCCGGGACGGGTGCACTATCCACCGCCGGCGTCCGAACCGAATCCGGACGCACTGCGGCCGGGGGACTTCCACGACCTCAACGGGACCCTGCCAAGGGCGGTGCAATTTGACAGATGTGCCAACCGCGACCTGGGGACAATGCAGCCATGCTTTCTGGCCCGCTACCCATGGGAGGCCCGCTGCCTGGTGTTTGGGCAGCCGCTCATTAGCCGCCTGCCGGCCGGCGGAATTCTCAGCAGCGGCCTGCCGTGCCTCGCGCAGCCGGTCAAGCGCAACTTTCAAAGGGACCGGCACAGCCGACCCCTTCCTAGAGGATTTCACGTCCAGTTGGACGTGCACCGGGGGCTCCGGCTCCCTCCCGTACATTAAATAAAAAGGCAAAAATCCCGTTGAGGCGTGAGGAGCCAACCGATACGCTGCCAAGACCCCCGGGACGAACAGGTCCCAGTCCGATTGAGATGTGTTCACATGGTGGCACAGCATGGAAGTGAGGGTGCGGTTCAAGCGCTCTACCATCCCGTCCGATTGGGGGTGGTAGGGCGAGGTGCAGATTTTCTTGGTGCCAAGGAGGTCACACACCTCCTTGAGCAGCTTAGACGAGAAATTCTGCCCCTGATCCATCAACAATTGTTCCGGCGCACCCTTGTCCAACACGTACCCCTGGACGAACGCCTCGGTGATAGAAGAGGCCGACTGATCGACCAAAGGCCACGCCACAGGCCAACGTGTGAGGTACTCAACGCCCACCAAGAGGTATTTATGGCCCCGTTGGGATGCAGGGAATGGGCCCAAGATGTCGAGCGCCACGAGTTCGTTAACGCGAGAAACCCGGATGGACTGCAGCGGGGCCCGGTCCTGGACAACTGGGGCCTTCCTCCGCGTGCAGTCATGGCAACCCTTCAAAATCAGTGCCACGTCATCCTCCACACCTGGCCAGTAATAGTCCCGCTTAAGGGTCAATAGGGTCTTGTGGTAGCCAAGGTGCATAAGCTTCTGGTGAATGGCTCGGGTTAATTTACCACGTAGGCTAGTGGGCACAACCACGCAATAGCGTTCCAATTGGGCATCCCAACGCATGAGGAGTCCGTCATGCACGGCGATCGCTGGGGCCACCAACGAAGCTGAACCCCGGGCCGTACGTCCGACGCGTCGCTGTAGCTTCAGCAGGGAGGAATCCTCCATCTGCAAGCTGGACCATACCTCCCGGGGGACGTCCCCTGCGGCCTTGCAACGGCTAGAGCCCAGGGCGCAAGCACACCCGCCGCCTGCCGGCAATCTGGACAAACCGTCCGCATTTCCATGCAGTGCCCCCTTTCTGTGGATTACGTCAAAGGGGTAATCCTGGAGCACCTCGAGCCAGCGGGACAGCTGACCCGAGGGCTGACTAATCCTCAGCGAATATTGCAGGGCCGCGTGGTCGGTTCGGACTGTAAACCACCTACCATACAAGTAGGGCCTATACAATTGAACAAAAAAAACTATGGCCAAAAGCTCCCTCCGAGTCACGCAGTATCGCTGTTCCGTCGGAGACAGAACCCGACTGCCGTAGGCTACCACCCTCTCCACCCCGTCGACCACCTGGGCCAGGACTGCCCCAATGCCCATGTCGCTGGCATCGGTGTCAAGCAGAAAGGGCTTCGAGAAATCGGGGTACCCCAAGGGCGGCGCATCCGCCAAGGCCGTGCGAAGTGTCGCAAAAGCAGCCTCCTCCTCCGCGCCCCAGTAAAACCTTTGGCCTTTGGCGGAGAGGGCGTGCAGCGGCTTCGCAATCGTCGCAAAATCGCGGACAAACCGGCGATAGTACGATGCGAAGCCGACGAAGCTATGCACCTCCGCGACAGATGTGGGAGTCGGCCACGTCCGGACACAAGCCGTTTTCTCCGGGTCCGTGGCGACACCTGACGCACTAACAATGTGTCCCAAATATTTCACCGATGGTTGTAGCAAATGGCATTTCTGGGGTTTAAATTTCAAGCCTGCAGCGCGCACTTTGACGAACACAGCCTCGAGGCGTTGCAAGTGCTCGTCAAACGTACGCCCAAAAACAATAATGTCGTCCAAGTAGATTAAACAAGACTCCCACTGCACCCCCGCCAAAACCATCTCCATGAGACGCTGGAAGATGGCTGGGGCCGAATGAAGACCCATAGGAAGCCGATTGAACTCGAACAGCCCCTGGGGCGTGCGGAACGCTGTCTTGGGTCTAGAGGCTTCGTCCAGCGGCAATTGCCAGAAGCCGGAGAGAAAATCTAGAGTCGAAAAGAACCGCGCGCCCGAGAGGGCGTCCAGGGAATCATCCATGCGAGGCAATGGATATGCGTCAGCCACCGAGATCTTGTTCAATTTACAGAAATCAACGCAGAACCGGAGACTCCCGTCTCGTTTCTTGACTAGCACAATGGGGGCACCCCATGGGCTAGTGGAAGGGGAGACGATGTCCGCCGCCAACATTTCGTCGACAGCCGAGCGGACATGCTCCTTTTCCGCAGGGCTAAAGCGGTGGGAATTAAGCCGAATAGGGGCTGAGTCGCCCGTATCTATGTGGTGTTCCAAAAGAGTAGTGCGACCCAGATCAAACTTACTTTGGCTAAACACATCGGTGAACCTCTCGATGAGTTCGCGGAGTTGCTGACGCTCCCCTGTGGACAACGAGGCATTCTCGTCACACAACGTGGCGATCCACGATGCGTCGGAGTCCCCCGCACGCATCACGCCCGCCACGACTCCTCCATCCGGGGCAGCGCTCTCGGGTGGGGGAGCCGGGGTCGCGTGCGCCAGGATGGCACCGGCCGGGATTACGATCGGCGTGGGCCCCGAATTGAGGACCTGTAGAAAAAGGTCCTGGCCCCCCGACACGGCCGTCAAGGCGCCCACCAATCCCATCGTCCTTGAAAAGAAACTCGACGGGGACAGGAGGATACCTGTCTCCGTGGAGCCCCCTTCGAGCGGTCTGCGCAACCTAAGGGGTAGCAAGACTTGTGATGCCGGCGGCACGGTCACCGCCGCCCTATTCAAGGCCCGCACACTGGCAACCAAGGGAGACAGGACGGTAGGCGATTGTATGAATTGCAGCCGCCTCCCTGACGGCAATTCCACACAGCCCTGGTCAACGAGAATTCGAATGGGCATTCTAGACAAAAAGTCGGTCCCCAAGAGGCATGGAACTGCCAAGGTCTTGGAGACCAAAATAGGCCCGGCCAACTCAATCTCGTCCACCCGAACCGACGCTATAACTTGGCCCAATATGCCCAAACTGCTGCCGTTCGCGGCGACACAAGCCCCACGAACCGGCCCTAATGGACCGACGCTGCGGAGTAGGAGCTTGAAAATGGCCTCTGAAATAATGGTGGCAGACGCCCCCATATCCACCAAGAGGCGAACTCACACCCCCTGCACGCAACCCGCCAACGCTGAGGAGCCAGCAGCTGCCGCCACCATCCGATGCGCCAGCGCGTTCCAGTGGCGGGTCAGCCTGGGCCATCCAGTGGGTGATAATGGTGGTGCACCCGACCCCTCGAGGACAACCCCCTGACGATGAACCTTAGCCCCGCTAGATGCATGAGGTGAGGGGGGCGGCCGCGCAGGTGATGCGTTGCAACTTGCTTGGGGCCCTGGGCTCGATGCTGATGAAGGTCCGGGAGGAGTTGGAGCCCTCTTGCTGAAGGCCCCCGGGGCATTCCTACACCTCCGCTCAATGTGGCCCTGCTGACCACAGCGGAAGCAGGTCACCGTGGCAGTGTCCTGCGGGCGGGAAGGTCCCGGCTGCCCCCGCTGCTCCGGACGGCGACCACCCGCCCCCCTCCCGCGACGACCGGGCATCGCCAGGGCCGCGAGGGTATCCACACCCTGAGAGGCGGCCTCCTCTTCTGGCGCCGGGATCCCCGCGCACGCCGCCATCCGGGGCTGTTGGCGGAGGGAGAGGTGCGCCTGGATGTTTTCGGCCACCGCCAACGACGTGATCTGGCGATCGCTATTTATGGACAAAGCGATCCCCAGCTCACGTGCCAGGTCGAGTAGCCGTTCCAGGGCCATCGAGTCCAGCGCCCTGCCCTGTATATCAGGGTATGCGGCCTGTGCCAAGGCCAGGAGCGAGCAGCGGAAAACCAATGGAGATTCCCCCTCCTCCCGCCGCCGTAGTGAAAACTTCTGGCATGCCCTGGACGGCGGCTCGAGTACATTGGTCATCCGGAGGTACACCGTCGGAAGTGTAGCCTTAGCGGCCGGGGGAATGGACTTGAAGACCTGCATCGCCTTCTCGTCCAGGTAGGTCGGAAGGGCCCCCACCGCCTCCTCCATGGACCAGCCGACCGACATATACGCCGCGTCGAACCGGTCCTGGAAGGCCAACCAGTCGCCCACTTTCGTGACAAACGGCGCGATGTGGGGTAACCGGCGCAGCCCCTGGCCGCGCGGTGCGGCGAGGTATGGAAGCCCCCCGACTCCCGCGGGCCACCCTGCAACCACGGCGTGGTGCGGCAGCGTTGCGGCCCCCATAGGCCACGCCGAAGACGCAGCAAGGTGCGGCAGCGTTGCGGCCCCCATAGGCCACGCCGAAGACGCGGCAAGGTGCGGTGGCGCTGCGGCCCCCGTAGGCCACGCCGGAGGCGCGGTGGGTGGCGGCAGAGTTGCGGCCCCCATAGGCCACGCCGAAGACGTGGCAAGGTGCGGTAGCGCTGCGGCCCCCGTAGGCCACGCCGGAGGCGCGGTGGGTGGCGGCAGAGTCGCGGCCCCCGTAGGCCACGCCGGAGACGCGGCGGTATAACACGGCCCCGCGGTGGCCCCTGCGGGCCACCCCGCAGGCGCGGCGACGGATCGATCTGCAGCCGCAACCACAGCAACCTCCCGCGATGCGGGCGAGGGGCGGCGGCGTTGCGGCCTCCCCGGGCCACGCCGTAGACGCGGCGAGGTGTAGAGGCGCCACAGCACCCGCAACCCACTTGTCCGCGGCGCCGTACGGAGCCGCGGTGCCGGCGTGCGTGCCTGCGGCGGCCTCTGCATCCGCGGCATCCTCCCGCGGCGTGGTGCGGCAGCGTTGCGGCCCCCGTGGGCCACGCCGGAGACGCGGCGAGCAGCGGCCACGTTGCGGCCCCCCCGGGCCACGCCGTAGACGCGGCGAGGTGCGGAAGTGCAGCAGCGGCCGCCGCCAACCCCGCCGGCGTGGTGGGATGCGGAGGCGCACTAGCGCCCGTGACCCACCTTGAAGGCGTGACGAGGTGCGGGCCCGCGGCATCGCCAACGGCCAGCCCCGCGGCCCCGCCCGCGTGCTGAGCCGCGGCAGCCCCCGCGGCCCCTCCCACAGATGCGACGAGGGCCGGCGGCGCTGCGGCCTCTGTGGGCCACGCCGCAGACGCGGCGAGGTGAGGAGGCACAGTAGCGCCTGCGAGCCACCTCGCAAATGCGGCGGCATATGGATCCGCGGCCTATCCCGCAATTGCGGCGGAATCCGCGGCCCGGCTCGCCGGTACGGCGAGGTGCGGAGCCGCGGCAGCGACATCTGCGGCAGCCTCCGTGGCCAAGCTCGCAGCCACAGCGAGGTGCGAATTCGCGGCGGCATCCGCAGCCGCATCCGCGGCCGCCACGGCCGCAACAATGGCTGCCGCTTCCGGCGTCACAGCGGAAATTACGTCCGCTTGCGGCTCCCCCACCAACATGGCCGCCACCTCCGGCGGCGCATGAAAAATGGCGCCAACTTCCAAATTGGCGGGCGGCAAAGCGGCGGGAATCCGCCGGTGCCACGCGGAGCGTGGGCCGGGTGGGTGCGTCCGCGCTCCCACCTCTGTAAGGGCGGCGGTGAGCTGCTCGATCGCCCGCAGGAGCAGCTGCGACCGCTCCTCGGCATCGCCCCCCGCCACCGGCGGTGGTGCGCTGGGACCCCCAGCCGCCGACACCACCTGCCCCGCCGAGTCCATCTCCTTGGCGACGGACTGCCCCCGGGTCGCAGCCGGAGCCTCCCCGACGTCGTCAGCACTCTCCCGGCGTCCCGCCGGTGGATTCTTACGCCGCCCGCCCGATTTAGGCATAGCGACGGCAACGTAACTACTCCTGACACCAGTTTTAAGGAGTTCCCGACGACTCACTCGGAGGCTAAGGTAAGGTAAGGGCTTCCGCCAAGGTTTTATTACAAATCTTTAACAATACACAGGGGTGAACAACTCCCCAGGGGTTAGGGGTCCCGGGCTAGGTCCCGACACAGTCGGCTGCCCTGTGCTGTCTCCTCTGCCCCGGCCGTGGGATCAACCAACACGGCCAACCGAGGAGCACCGCCACATATAGCCTGGCCTTGTGTTCTCCCCTATCCCTACCCTCTTGCCCCTGGCTCCCCGTTCCACCCTTCTCAGATCCTACTCTCCAGCTACGACCCCGCTTACGTCACGGGGTCCCCGTTTTCTCCTTGAGGAGCCGTGATGTCACTCTGCTGCCCCGAGCGCATGATGTCACGTCATCGCCCTGGACAGCACAAGTGATGCCACTTCCCCATTCTACTCCTCTACACAAACACAGAGACAATTTCAACCGAGAAGTTGGATTCTGGCTTAGCAATCATTGGAAGGATTTGATAAACCATTTCGGGTCTTAATTGATTGTTCACGCTTACGGTGGCTTTCAGACAGCATACATTAATTTTTCGTCTCCCCCCTCCTCTCTTCCGAACATAGATGGACTCGTACTTCTAAACAAACTGTCAAATCGCTATCCGTGGTGCTAGCATTTAAAAATAAATAAATACAAACTGCCACTTCTTTCAAATGTTTCTTGCCGTTGGTTTTCACACCTGATGATGACTGTTTGTGTTACAGTCGAAACGTCGTGAGAATTTTATTGTTTTATATATTTTTTATTATTTTATTGTTTCCCTTCAACGTGACTTTACCGAAAGAACCAAGAATATGAATCACTGCAGTCACGAAAGCTTTAAATAAAAAAATAAACCGTGGGGTTTATGTTTTAAAAAAGTAGCCGGGTACCATGCCGTAAGCCCGTGGTGAGCCATCACTATTCCGTTTTCCCATTCATAAACTTTAAAGTAATTAAATTAACAATAAAGTTATTTTATTTAATTATTTCCCCGCGCCACTAAAAACGATACACACAATGCTGAGGTAAATTTATCAAATTGTCGTGTCCTCTTTTCTCCCTCCCCCCACCCCAAAGTGTGCACTTGCTACTATAGGGTCGGTAGATACTAATATCATAGCGCTTACATAGTATTATTGGAGCGCGGTGGGGGGATGGTAGGGGATGGGGGATAGAGGCCCAGCCCCCAGCCTGCCAAGGTGCCACCTCGGCCGGCAATCTAGGCGAGGCCGGGGGCTCTGCACGGGACTAGGCCTCACCACGCCACTCTGTCAGGTGAGTACTTTGTGCTATAGAGTCGATATATACTGCTATAGCGTCAGCATATACTACTGTGGGTGATAGCAGGTACCACCACAGTCAGTATACACTGCTGTTATCATAGCAGGTACCACCACAATCAATATTCACTGCTGTAATCATAGCAGGTCCCACCACAGTCAGTATGCACTGCTGTAATCATAGCAGGTCTCACCACAGTCAGTGTGCACTGCTGTAATCATAGCAGGAACCACCACAGCAGTATGCACTGCTGTAGTGAAAGCAGGTATCACTACAACATGCACTGCTGTAAGCAGGTACCACCGCAGTCAGTATGTAGATACTACTGTACAACCTGCAGCTCTGGAGCCCTGAGCCGCAGGTTGTACAGTAGATACTACAGTAGATACTACAGTAGATACTACTGTACAACCTGCGGCTCCGGATCCGCAGGTTGCCGACTCCTGGCACAGAACAATGTGGAAACTTTCTTCCATTGTTGGCTCCACCCTAACGCTGCCTCACTATTCGCAACTGTGGCTGCATTGAATACATTTTGGCGGAACAGATGTAATTCTTCCCTGGTTCCAGAGACGACCCTGAATGAATTTGCAAAACCTGGAATGGGGTCAATTTTAGTAATGGGTCAAAAAGTAATCACTTTGCCAAAAAGTGGCAGAATGACAGCCAAAATAACGCCATTAATTGGTTTACACTTGATTCTGGAAGAACCCGCAGACTGATTGAACAAGATGTTACATTTGTCAGTATTAAAATAACTTTGTTTATTATTTTATCTATGAAATTGATACTGATTCGGCACCTCCAGTTTAAAGTTCACAAATCGCGTGCATGCAAATCGTGCCACTATTCCAAATGCTACCAAAGGGTACGCTGACTTCAGCTGAGCAAAGTGTATCCTTGTAAGGGAGTCCAAGCGAGTCGTCCTGCTGAGGGAACTTGATTCTTCCAGTAACGCGCACTTCGTAACACGAATTCGGTAACCCACACTCGTAGCAACCTCGTTCTTCACCAACTTTTACAACTACAAAATTAAACCATTTTTATTTTACAAGGTAAGGCCCACTGAGCTACATAGCTCTTTTTTAGAAGCGACCTGACCACAAATGATAGCTCAACGAAGTGGCTTATCACGTGAAAATGTATAGCAGCAGCCAAATACCCTAAGCGCATGATGATTGTAAATGTGGAGAGGAAAACCAGAGGACCCGGAGAAAACTCCATGCGACCATGGGGAGAGAAATGTCAACTTCAGATATACAGTTGTCAGGGTCGGGTTCGAACCCACGGCTTCCTGTATACCAGGCGAGGTCGTTAACATCTCCTAGCCAACGCGGTACCCTCCCTGAGCCTCAAACGTTCAGAACACACCCCTTATCGATTCTACCCTCCCGCCCACACCTGCTGGAACCTTTGTGTTATCTCCAAACTCCCTATCTCCATTTTTGCGCGCTTTCGCTAGCGCCGTCTCTTCATTCGTTATTTGCCTTTGGGTGGGGTCCCGCGTCCTTGCGTGACCCCACCCCCACCCCCATCGTCTTGCCTATGGTGCCGTGTTCCCCCACTTCACCTCGGCGTGCCCCTCACCCCTCCGGTAACCAGAGCCACAAGCCACAGGCATTTCTTGGTGCCTGGGGTAAGGTGCCATGGCTAGCCCTCCCCAGCCCGCCCCAAATATCAATTTCAATTTATATGGCACTTAGTATGATAATACTTGAAACAATCGCTTAGTATGTGGTATAATATATATTTCTATATTTAGCATTTCTAATGAAAATGACACCAGACATGAATGCATTGTTTTAATAACACCACGATCAATTGTCCCACACATAAACCAATTAATAGTCAATTGACGAATATTTTAATTATACTCTTTGATTATGTTCAAAATTTATACAATATTGTACTTCACATGAACGATTACAATATCGGACAATGTTCCACCATCAAAATACAAATACCATTTTCAATATTTTTTATGGCAGAAATGGCATACAAATATTTCCATACATTGTGTTTATATTTCAGACATACCACAAAACTAATGGCAACTATTTATTTTAATCTGTAATGTTTAATCCACGCACATGTGACGAGCTTCATCAATATTTGTCAGATGACAGAAGTCCTCCATCGTGACAATGTCAGAGCCCAATAATGCCGCACTGCACGTGACCATGAGGACCATCTTGAGTGGACTGTGCCATCCTACTATTTTTATTTCATCAGGTAAGGCCCACTGAGTTATATAGTTATTTTTAAGAAGCGACCTGGCCACAAATGACAGCCCAATGAAGTGGCTTATGTGCACATTTAAAGCAGACAAATACTCTTAAGCGCATGTTTCTAAACGTGGAGAAAAAATCCACACGACCACGGGGAGAACATTCAAACTCCAAATATACAAGCGTCAGGGTCGGGATAGAACCCACGACCTCATGGATACCAGGCGAGGTCGTTAACATCTCGCCACCGTGGCGCCCCCATCCAATCCATTGTACAGGGTGGTCCCAGACATCTGGGTGGTCCAGATGTCATGTGGACCCCATTTAATTGACCCCTCACATTTTTATTTCTGTTTTAAACAAACATTACTTTAAAAAATATTAAGTTTTAGAGACTCAAATGTGGGTCACAAGACATGTGGACCAACCTGAACAGCCCATATTCGGAATCCGTAGATTTGTATCTGTTCAGCCCTTTGAAGTACTGTAATTGCTTACATTGGCAACATTTTGAAAAAAATACATCACTGCCTGTAGGAGTCCCATTTACACCGATGTATAATTTAATCATAATGGCCGGCCTGCGCTCAGTTCGTTGCTGGTGCAAGTGCGTAGTAGAACAGGATGGGAGACTATCGGTTAAGTAAAAGTTACAAAGAAAACAGGGGGGAGCTTTAACTTCATTTTATGGCATCCCGTCATGGAACACGACACCTGTTCCAGAGATAAAGAATGTCAATGTGCTCTCAGGTACTAGACTGATAATAATCCTTACCAGTGGTGGCATAAATGTTTATTACCATGAGCATATCACGTAGCACTACGAGACGCAACGCTTGGGTGATCCAGGGTGTGAGCGGCTACCATCGTGGGGACTGCTTAACGTCTATTTGGCTGTTAGCATTAGGGCAAGTCTTTAGCACAGGTTGACTAGTTTATTTAGGACTAGCAGTCAAGCTTGTGTTGGGAGCTAGTTGGCTAGTGCGGCTATAAGATGGGATAGTGTCAAAGCCTGTTTGACTTAAATCTAGAATGGACCTGTTTGACTTGTTCATTTAGGACTAGGGATAATGTTAGGGCCTGGTTGGCTAGTGTGTTTAGGGTTCGTGTTTCGTGCTGAATGGCTAGTGTGGTTGGAATTGGAGATATAGTGTTTGGGGCTGGACGGCCAGTTTACTTAAGACCAGTGTTGTGGTTAGTGTTAAGAACTCGTTGGGTAGGGATAGTGTTAGAGCCTGGTTCGTTAGTGTGTCTAGAGATAGGGCTAAGTGTTAGGTACTGGGTTGCTCGTGTCATGACACGTGTTAGGGGCTGCGAGTGTGCTTAGCGGTCTGCCTCGTGAGAGCTCGGATCTAATTCACTTGTGCACTACGCGCCCTAAGAGTTTAACATGATTAACCATTCGTGTCCTTCACTGTTCTTTTAGCATGGCTACTGTTGTTAGAGATAGGGCTGGAGTGTGATTGGCTGTTGTGGTTAACGTTAGGGCCAGTTAGTGCTCAGGGCTGCTTGGTTCAATTTAGTTCACAAGGACAGAGTTATACAGCATCTACATTCATATGCACACATGGACTGGTGAACTAATTATAGGTAATATGCCCAACATAGATTTGAAGTTTTCGTGACTGCAATTATCCATACTCTTTGGTTCTTTAGGTAAAGTCACGTATGTAAAGAAAATAATAATAAATAAAATAAGAATAATCAAATCAAGACGTTTCGGAGGCAACACAAGCTTCCTTCATCAGGTGTAAAAAGGCACAGCAAAATAACTGTAGCCGTGATTTGATTATTTTTTTTATTTTTATCTACCTGGCTTTACCTAAAGAACCAAAGAGTATGCCCAACATAGTCAATATTTCCACACGAGCAAAAAACAACAGGTAAACGAAACAGGTGCAATTATTTATTTATTTTACCGGATAAGGCCCACTGAGCTATACTGCTCTTTATCATAAGCGACCTGGCCACAAATGATAGCTCAATTAAGTGGATTATCACGTGGAAATGTAAAGCAGTCAAATACTCTAAATGTACGTTTATAATGTGGAGGGGGAAAAAAGGCATTCCTTGTAAACAATTTAGCATTTTAAAGTACACATTTATTTGAAGTATTGATTTCTCAAATCCCACAATGATTGTGTAGTAAAAGGTTGGTCTTGTATCGGACACGTGGCATATGGCCCATTCACGTACTTGAATAAAAAATGTTCTCCCACATCATGCAAATCTCTCTCGCTGTTTGGTGTGTGTATTTTTAAGTCGTTTGATATTTTAATAGAATTTTAGTTTAAAGCTTTCGTGACTGCAGTAATTCATATTCTTAGCTCTTTCGGTAAAGTCACGTTGAAGGGAAACAATAAAATAATAAAATATATATATAAAACAATTAAATTCTCACGACGTTTCGACCATAACACAAACGGTCATCATCAGGTGTGAAAACCAACGGCAAGAAAAAAATTTTCACACCTGATGATGATCGTTTGTGTTATGGTCGAAACGTCGTGAGAATTTTATTTTTTATATATTTTATTATTTTGTTGTTTCCTTTCAACGTGACTTTACCGAAAGAGCTTTAATAGAATTGTTTACAAATCTGCGATACAATAAAAAAAAAAATTCTTAAGCAGAGAAAGCAAGGCAAATTACATGCACACACGCGTCTGGCAGTACATTTCACCGACATGCATTAAGCAGGTTTTCTTTATTCATAAAAAAACCTGCACGCAAAGTGGACAAGACATTAAGCCACGTCACGTTGTACGCAACAACGAAATTATGTATTCTTGGTTCTTTCGGTAAAGTCATGTTGAAGGGAAACAAAATAATAAAATATATAACAATAAAATTCTCACGACGTTTCGACTGCAACACAAGCAGTCATCATCAGGTGTGAAAACCAACGGCAAGAACATTGTTTTTCACACCTGATGATGACTGCTTGTGTTGCAGTCTATACGTCGTGAGAATTGTATTGTTTTATATATGTTATTATTTAATTGTTTCCCTTCAACGTGACTTTACCGAAAGAACCAAGAATATGAATCACTGCAGTCACGAAAGCTTTAAATCAAAACGAGTTTTATTTAATTAATTGAACTTTGTTTATTTGATTGTCCATGCAATAAAACACAAACGTGGATAACACCGGGTGTGGGATGGACTCAATTACACCATTAACTAAGGGACATCTATATTCGATGTTTTAGCTAAGCGACAAAACTAAACTTTGTTTATTTTACTAGGTAAAGCCCAACTGGGCTATAAAGCTCTTTTTCAGAAGCGACCTGGATATCACAAATGATAGCTCAACGAAGTGGCTTATTAGCATCACGTGAAAATTTACAGCAGCCAAATACCCAAAATACGTGATTATAAATGTGGAGGGGAAAAAAGCCGGAAGAAAATACACGCAATCACGGAGGGAACATGCAAACTCCAAATATCCAACAGGCGTCAGGGTCGGAATCGAACTCACGACCTCCTGTACGCAGGCGAGGTAGTTAACATCTAGCCACCGTGGCAAACGAGAATGAGCCCTCAAGGGATGGTGACATTGAAAAGGCAATCGATATAAAGCACCTTGTAAAAGTCTTACAGCCAGGATCATGGTCATACATTTGAGGCAATGATGCAAATTCTGCAGCTGTTGCACAGGTTTCTCCCTTGTGTGGGCTCATCAGCACAGCGCAGTACATTTTACCCATTGCCACGGCGACATCCCCTGCTGTTGTAAACCGTTCACCTGGAGCCGAATCCGATCAATTTCGCAACTTTGTTTGCACAGCGGCCACGTGATGGAAAGTCGCGGAAGGAGTCTTGATTAAAGCGGACAGATGTTCACCGCTGTTAACCGATCGTTGGTCCGAATTCACTCATTTCCTTTCCCTTCGATAATCGGTGTTTGCAGGTCTACATTGCACACGCTTTGTCAATAATGATATCCAAAATGTGCCGTGTAACTGTGAGAAAAATACAAAAAAACAGATCCACCGCACCCCCTCTGCCCTTTGTACAGATAGCGCGCGTGTGTGTCTCGTGTATGGGGAGCGGTGGTGTAGTGGTTAGCGCTACGCTGCGCTACGAACCCGGCGATACGAGTTCGATTCCCGTTCACGGCCACCAACACCGGTGGCGGTTATCTGAACCTGGTGCAGTGTAGCAAACATCGCCACTGGGGAGACAAAGGCGGTCCGGCGTGGTGCTGGCCCTCTCGAGTATCGAGCTGGCCTTCATAGATGCTACTCGCTAACAGCACTTGCCCCAACAGCTTGTTAAGGCTACACGGGGGATCTTTGTCTTTTTAGTATATAACCCCATAGCTTTGGGGGGAGGTGGAGGAGCGTTCCATACAAGGCCAACATCAACTGAAGACTAAGAGCCCCAGCCCTGCTAAATACTTATTATAGTCAAGCCCAAAGAAAGTGTTGGTACAAACATGCGTGCGATTAGGTGATGAGTGTCGCAGCCTTTCCTCGTACACACAGCAGGGGGGTGGTGTCCAGAGCCAAAGCGAATCGAAGTTGCCGCGAGTAACGATGGCCCCGTGTCGTATATGTCTGAGAATGGTTTCTAAATTATTACAATTATATAATTCGTGTAAAAAATGTAAGTTAGGATTGTATCATAGGAATTGAGATGAACACCCTCTTAACAATTTGAATTCAAATTTAACCTTAAGATTTATATTCCCAACGTCAATTGCACAACCTTACTATTTTAAATGAATTTTATTTGCCATTTCATTTGAATGACTTAATCACACCAAGCTGCTTTGAAGATTATCAATTTAAAGCAGCCTTCGAACGCGTGTGTGAATAAGTGGTTAGTTGGCATGGCTAGATGGGGGAATGGGGCGAGTGGAATTTGATGGTTGTGGTGGAGAGATGGTGGTGGTGGAGAGGTGGTGTGGTGGTGGAGATGGTGGCGGCGGTGGAGAGATGGTGGTGGAGAGATGGTGGTGGTGGTGGAGAGATGGTGGTGATGGTGGAGAGATGGTGGTGGTGATAGTGGAGAGATGGTGGTGGTGGTGGTGGAGAGATGGTGGTGGTGGAGGTGTCCACGCCGAACACGACGGTTGCGTGGTGGCACTCCGCCTGCACCCATGCGTAGCCAACCGCGCTCATTGGAGGCTGCGCTGGAGGTGGGCAAGCGACTCAGAGTCCACGCATGAACGCCTGGGGGACCAGGAGGGTGAGCAGCAGCAACCCCAGCGCCGGGATGGGCGTCGACGCAGAGGAGGGGGTCGTTTTCGGCGCTGGCACCTTGGTGGTCGTCGTTGCGAGCGTGCTGGGCTTGATGCTGGTGCTCACCGTGGTTGTGCCACCGGTCGTGAGGTTGCTCTGCTGTGGACAATTGAACGCCTCGCGTTCGTGATGTTGGCAAACTGCCACCGTGGACTGGACCACGGCGGTGATTTTTCCGTGACAAAAGTAAATAGATCGTGAACGTTTAACACGTAGTGGTAGTAGTAGCGGGGCTTTCACGACCAGTGTTATCCACAATAAAGGCCTTTGGGTCAGATCGCGTGAATATACATTTGTCGTTAAACCCGCCACCACCCGATACAACCAATTTGCATGTTTTGTTTGCGTAACAAACCTTACTAATTGGCTGTATCGGGTGGTGGCGGGTTTAACGACGCATTTATATTTACGCGATCTAACCGAAAAACCTCTATTATGGAGCTAATAAACGTTTAACTTTAGTTACTGCAAACTAAGAATAAACATTTGCCCCAGCAGATCGAACACCATGCAAATAATACGACTGCAATTACTTCACGAGACAAACAACTAGAAAATAAAGCTTCTGACATTTGGCTATGAATGCATTTTGAAAGAGAATGTCATGAATTATATTTGAAGGATCTGTAAGCAACTTGGAAGTTCGGAATAGAGCGTGGAAAGAAAGTGGTGTAGATGCATTCACGAACGTCGGTTTGTGATGGGTGGGATACTTGTGCAGCCTAGAAGAGGGCAGGTGACCGAGATGGCCATTGCAGTGGCACCCAGAGGTCATGGCCAAGGGAAAGACCTACATTCGCGTGCTGCTGCTGCTGCTGATGATGATGACGAAGCTATCCGAGAGGATCTTGGAGGTTTAGCAAAATCTCAGAGATCGAGCAGAATGAGGTGATGGTGAGGTGTGATGGCATCGTCAGAAATGGCCGAAATCTCGTCTCGATCTCGTCGCAAGTCGCCTCCATCTCTGCGTTATCTGCCAGGCCAGCTTCCAAATGGCTGAACGACAAGTATGCGCCACCACCCTCCCAACTCTAACGTGGGACAAATGTATATTCGCTTAAAAAATAAAAATAAACCTTTTTCAACTGACTCGTCTTTACAATTCTTAAAGACGAGTCCGTTGAAAAAGGTTACTTATTATTTTCTTCTTCTACTTCAAGGAAAGGAATCGTACATCAGAGACAGTGGCGGCGATTCTAAGACACTCGCAGAAAACCAACAGCACCATTCGGGGGTAACCACCAATATGGAGTTGTGGTGCGGGCACCCACATCCACACCCTCAGTCTAAGATCCCATCATTGCCGAAGTGGAATTTAACTCTAAGAGTAGACCTTGAAGGTCAACTGTTAACTGCAACTGCTTCGGGATCTGGCAACAAAGGAAAGAAAGAAGGAAGCAATGGCAACAAGGTCTGGTGATGGCATTAACAGCGCTGGCCACGATGACCTCTTCATTTTAAATCGAAGACCTCCCCAGCCGCTCCGAGTAAGCTGCCTCTGAATCGGTTACGAACCCCCCCCACCCTTCCCCCATACAATCAACAAAGATCAGAGAGAGTCAAACAACATTTGCCTAATCATAACTGTTGCAATTATATTTCAAGTACATCGTCACACAATCGTCAAGGGGACGGCTCACCAGAAATACTTTGTCGGAGATTAAATGTACTATTTTGTACGACTCTATGCTGAATGAAATCACATTCTTGGGTTACCCCAATTTATACAACAATTTATTTTCGCCGCTTGCAAATATACATTTTCAATAAAGATAGACGAAGAGAGGGTAGAGTCGATTCATTTCACATATCTGCAGATCATTTAACCACATTGACTGGATGGCCCGAAGAACCCACAACGTTACAGGCATGCTGGTGATGATGATGGATTCAGGCAAACGTATATTCCTTTGTAAAATTAAAAACACATCATCGGCCCTCAAAAGTCAGTGCAGTCGTTTAACATAACATTTTAGAGCAACACTTCTAAGAACTCACGGAGGTGAAGATAATAAAAAAGACGTGTATGCTTACAGAAGCCGAAATCACTTGGATGAACGCTGGAAAAACGATTAGCAGCAGCAGGATTGTGGAGGTCTTCATGTCTGCTTTGAAAATGAGCAGCAACAGTGACTTTAGAAAAAGCAGTTACGTTAAATTATGTTCACGTGCGTCTTCACTCCGACTGTGTCTGAGCTGGAGTTTTAAGCTGTGATCTCAGGCTATGTCGCTTTAAAAAAAAAGGATTGAGATCCTTGTATTCTGACTGCTGTTTAAATAGCTTTCGGTTTCTTATCTTTTCTGTCGTAAAACCTGGCTATTTAGAAACACGCCTCCCAACACAGTCATGCCATTTACTTCTGCAAATGTTTGCCAATGTGGCATTGCAATAAAAGGTTTGACGACAACGCGTGATATATTCCTGATGATAAACATTGCTCATCCTTTACTTCTGCACAATAATCGTTCTTACAATTAAACACGTAGGAGGCTTTTGCGACCAATATCATCCATAATAGAGGTTTTTGGGTTAGATCGCGTAAATATATAAATGTGATGACTAGGCACTACGTTGTAATGACTAGGCACGAGGTTGCCAAAATTATTGAGAACAGCAAATTGCCAAAATCAAATATTTACTTCAGTGAAGCAAAAGCCTTAAGAGAATTGAGAGCAAATATATATATCCAAATGCTTGCTGCTGATAAGGGCCGATCAACTGTTGTGATGCCCCTTGGGGACTATGATAATAAAATCAAAGATTCACTCGATAAATTAAACGAGACCCAACCAGCACCTTGGAACGTAAAACAACGGCAATCATTGCCAAGTCATCAATTCCCAAAGAAGAGCAATACCTGATCAAACCAAGGGCATAAAAACCACCAAGACTTTATGGGCTACCAAAAATTTACAAACCTGATGTTCCATTAGGACCCTTAGTTAGTACAATAGGCTCTGCCAGGTACAAATGAGCACAATACGTAACGAAACCAATACAGCCCTACATCGGTAGGACTTCTTTGTTCATCAAAACTCTGAACATTTAAATATAATTAAATATATTAAGCTTAACCCTAATGATATTCTCGTAACTGTTGATGTGACCTCTCTGTTCAAGAGGGTTCCAGTCAACGAGTCAATTAAATTACTCGACACTCTGGTAACGAACAAAGGTTTAGCCAAAGAAATCCCAAGACTAGCTGAACACTGTCTAAGGAACACTTATGTTTTGTGGCAAGGTGACTTCTATATGTGGCACATTAGGAATGGATCACTCTTTTAATTATATCCTTGTGCAGCGAGAGAGTAAAGTGTGGTTCTGTGAAAATCCTTATTGCTGTGCAGTGCATCAATGCATGTGTAGTAGTCGTAGATGGAGACGGAGTCGTGGTAGTAAGCAAATACTTTTATTTATATCTTATCACAACTCACTAGGTTCCTAACACGAAGGGGTAATGGCCCCTTCTACCCACAACCTGAGGAGGAACAGCCTCCGGGCTATCGTACCCTAGCCGTTGGCCCGACTACTGCTATAGCCCTCCGGCTAACTGGACCGGTGCCAGCCGAGGCAGACCCACGGCTAGTACCGGTGGGTCTCTGACCATTGGCCCGTCCAGACCCGGCCCTGAGAAGGACGTCGGGCTGATGGAACCTCAGGGTCCTAGCCTACAGACCACTGGCACCACACTGAGCCCCGGCCCTCAGAAGGATGTCGGGGCTTGGGGTGCAGGGTCTCTACTTCTTCAGGCGGCTCCCCGGCTTCGGC